>NW_027315724.1:37026765-37054265 GCF_026437365.1 Eucyclogobius newberryi
CGCCGCAGAGCTGCGAAAGAGAGAAAATTGTCTATTCATTAAACAAATGAATGTGCCCCCCCCCCGCCCCTCCGTCCGCCGCCTGTTTACGGCCCTGCTTTATTTGCAATCATGGATCCCATTTACGGAGAAAATTACCCAGTCACCCCGGGGTGCTGCGGCGCGGAGGAAAGGGTTAACCACACGCCCAAAATACACGGCAGGAAATGGAAAACACGTAACGACTTCATTTATACGTTTAGGTTTTACAGCGATGGAAATGCACTTTTAATAGATGTGGATAAAATCAGGACTAAATTGGCTCTGAATTAGTTTTAAAACATCTTATTCACAACAACTATATTTTACTGAAACTAAAAACTGAGACGTGTTCAAAGTAGAACCAGGTCTAAACCAGGACTAAACCAGGACTAAACCAGGTCTAAACCAGGACTAAACCAGGACTAAACCAGGTCTAAAACAGGACTAAACCAGGACTAAACCAGGTCTAAACCAGGACTAAACCAGGACTAAACCAGGTCTAAACCAGGTCTAAACCAGGACTAAACCAGGTCTAAACCAGGTCTAAACCAGGTCTAAACCAGGTCTAAACCAGGTCTAAACCAGGACTAAACCAGGACTAAACCAGGACTAAACCAGGTCTAAACCAGGACTAAACCAGGACTAAACCAGGTCTAAACCAGGACTAAACCAGGTCTAAAACAGGACTAAACCAGGTCTAAACCAGGACTAAACCAGGACTAAACCAGGTCTAAACCAGGACTAAACCAGGACTAAACCAGGACTAAACCAGGTCTAAACCAGGTCTAAACCAGGTCTAAACCAGGACTAAACCAGGACTAAACCAGGTCTAAACCAGGACTAAACCAGGACTAAACCAGGACTAAACCAGGACTAAACCAGGTCTAAAACAGGACTAAACCAGGACTAAACCAGGTCTAAACCATGTCTAAACCAGGACTAAACCAGGTCTAAAACAGGACTAAACCAGGACTAAACCAGGTCTAAACCAGGTCTAAACCAGTACTAAACCAGGACTAAACCAGGTCTAAACCAGGTCTAAACCAGGTCTAAACCAGGACTAAACCAGGACTAAACCAGGTCTAAACCAGGTCTAAACCAGGACTAAACCAGGACTAAACCAGGACTAAACCAGGACTAAACCAGGACTAAACCAGGTCTAAACCAGGTTAAACCAGGTTTAAACCAGGTCTAAACCAGGTCTACCAGACAAAACCCGGCTCAAAAGAAGGTTTAAAAAGACCAAAAAGCCTTCGCAGCCTTTTAATTATTATCTTTTTAATAATAAAGCAGGTCCTTGTTCTAAGCGCTCGTCCGTTTGCATCCACCAATCAGGAATCGGGAAAGAATCACGCCAAAGCAACCGGACCAAGAGTGACCAGTGGGACCAGGATTTGCACCTTCACCATCGCCAAACGAGAGGATCAGGGCGAACGCACCTGAAGTCGAAGTGTAACGTGATAATTACACGTTATTATGAACCTCCTCCACGATAAACCAGGTCTAGACCGGGAGCGCGTGCAGCTTCAGCACCGTCGCTGTCCGTCTTACCTTTTCCCATCGCGTCTTTCCCTCGACATGAATCAAGCGGCGGAGCGTATTCAGCGGGGAGCCGTCTCGGGGACTACACCGGTGCTCCGACTTGCTTTGTATTGTAATAGATGCATTGTGCCGCTGAAGGATCTCCCGGCCTGTATTCAAACGGAATGAACAAAACGGCGGCGTAAGAAAGGCGCCGAATCTAGAGGGAAACCGAAGGGACCGGGTCGGTAATTAGAAAAAAGGGGGGAGAAAAGAGGAGGAAATAAGATGGGATCGGAGGAGGTTCGGCTGCTCGCGAAGGAAACTCTAATTTCTATATAATGTCATTTAAATCCGGTGATCCAGGAATTGTGTTTGAAGCGGGATTATCAGACTCATCGGCGCATGAATGCTGCAGATCTCGTGGCTGTGTTTGTGCGGGAGTGCAGGGGAGGCAGGGAGGGCCCGGCTTTACCGCTCCCCAAGTTCACAAGTCGGGAGATATTTTGGGGGGAGAGGAAAGAAAAGATGAAATCCATTTAAAATGGAATGAAAAGACGGGTGCGTCGGGGAGAGGAGGTGAATGAGTCTGAGGCCGAGGAAGTCGAAGCACAACTTTCATCAGGAAGTGAAGGACCCGAGCGAAATGACAATGAGGAACGTGAAGAGGAAGCTCAGGACGGAACCAGGAGTGGACCAGAACCAGAACCAGAACCAGGAGTGGGCCAGAACCAGGACTGAACCAGGTCTAAACCAGGACTAAACCAGGACTAAACCAGGTCTAAACCAGGTCTAAACCAGGACTAAACCAGGTCTAAACCAGGACTAAAACAGGACTAAACCAGGTCTAAACCAGGTCTAAACCAGGACTAAACCAGGTCTAAACCAGTACAGAACCAGGACAGAACTAGGACAGAACCAGGTCTCACAGAAGGACTAGGATTTGAAGCCGCATAAAACAGCAGCTTCTGGTTCTTTGGTGCAAATGTGAAGATATTTATCCTGTATTTACCAGAAGTGAACCCTGCAGCTGTTCAGGTCGTTTTACGGATGAAGCTGATTGGACGAAGCGTCAAAACAGCAGAAGACAAATCAAACGTTTGTCAAATCCAGCACATGTCTGACCGTGTTCCTTCTGAAACACGCCGATGTCCAGTGGCGTTTGGGCGCTTCACCTGTGGCTCCGCCTTCACCACAACGCTGCGCTGGGATTGGTCGACGGAGCCGGATTTTAAAGAGACATTTCACAAATATGACAAGGATTCACCAACGACAAAAGAGTCCGCACCGGCCCTGGACCCTCGTGTTTCGGAGGACGGGGCGAAAGCGAAGGAGAGACATAAAGCATTTCACAAAACAAAACAAGTAAAAAAAACATGGCTCCGACACGCTCCGTCTCCTGCTTTTGTGGCTTTATTGTCGCGCTGGTCACACCTGCTGCTGTTTTATTCACGTCGGCGTTAATCACCTCTTTATTTATTCTGATGCGGCGAAACGGCTCGAGGGGGAGGAGTAAAGTCGTCTTGAATCACGGGTCTGACGGCGGCGGGACGCTTCCTGTCCTCGTAAATATCGCCGTCTCTCAGATTTCCATTTCCCCAAAGACGCGGCGGCGAGCTGTTTTACGAGCCTCGGCTGACGCGCGCGGCTCATATGCAGAATCTGGTCAGCGGACGTGTTTGGGCAGAAGTGTTTTATTGTCGCCGCGACGAAGAGAGAGAGACATCCGGAGCTCGTCCGCCGCCGCCGTGGACCTGTCGGCGTGACAACGGAGAAGAAACACAAATAATGTTTAAGACGGAGGGAACTATTGACGTGGCGCGTGTTTCTGACAATTACTGCCGCTGCCGTTTGATTTGCGGCGTCTTAAACTGGAGTCTCGGTTCGCGGTTCACGTTTGGAACACGCCCGGGAGAAGAGCCGCTGAAATATGAGCCGCACGAGCCGCACGAGCCGCACGCATTTCACATGTTTTTGGAGCTCGAAAGCTCTGAAGGGACGACAGAGTGTCCAGGGCCTCAACAGGAGAAAGACATGGGTCAGTTTAACACGGGTCAGTTTAACACGGGTCAGTTTAACACGGGTCAGTTTAACATGGGTCAGTTTAACATGGGTCAGTTTAACACGGGTCAGTTTAACACGGGTCAGTTTAACATGGGTCAGTTTAACACGGGTCAGTTTAACACGGGTCAGTTTAACACGGGTCAGTTTAACACGGGTCAGTTTAACATGGGTCAGTTTAACACGGGTCAGTTTAACACGGGTCAGTTTAACATGGGTCAGTTTAACACGGGTCAGTTTAACACGGGTCAGTTTAACATGGGTCAGTTTAACACGGGTCAGTTTAACCCGGGTCAGTTTAACATGGGTCAGTTTAACACGGGTCAGTTTAGTGGAAGCACATATTTCTAACACTTCAGCTCCAGAAAAATAGTTTTGTATTTTCCAGATTATAAGTCGATGGAGTGACGATGGAGCGACGAGGGAGCGACGAGGGAACGACGAGGGAGCGACGATGGAGCGACGATGGAGCGACGAGGGAGCGACGAGGGAGCGACGAGGGAGCGACGAGGGATCGACGATGGAGCGACGAGGGAGCGACGACGAGGGAGCGACGATGGAGCCACGAGGGAGCGACGAGGGAGCGACGAGGGAGCGACGATGGAACGACGAGGGAGCGACGAGGGAGCGACGAGGGAGCGACGATGGAGCGACGATGGAGCGACGAGGGAGCGACGAGGGAGCGACGAGGGAGCGACGAGGGATCGACGATGGAGCGACGAGGGAGCGACGACGAGGGAGCGACGATGGAGCCACGAGGGAGCGACGAGGGAGCGACGAGGGAGCGACGAGGGAGCGACGAGGGAGCGACGAGGGAGCGACGAGGGACCGACGAGGGAGCGACGATGGAGCGACGAGGGAGCTACGAGGGAGCGTCGATGGAGCGACGATGGAGCGACGAGGGAGCGACGAGGGAGCGACGAGGGATCGACGAGGGATCGACGATGGAGCGACGAGGGAGCGACGACGAGGGAGCGACGACGAGGGAGCGACGACGAGGGAGCGACGAGGGAGTGACGAGGGAGCGACGATGGAGCGACGAGGGAGCGACGAGGGAGCGACGAGGGAGCGACGAGGGAGCGACGAGGGAGCGACGATGGAGCGACGAGGGAGCGACGAGGGAGCGACGAGGGAGCGACGAGGGAGCGACGAGGGAGCGAAGATGGAGCGACGATGGAGCGACGAGGGAGCGACGAGGGAGCGACGAGGGATCGACGAGGGAGCGACGAGGGAGCGACGAGGGAGTGACGAGGGAGCGACGACGAGGGAGCGACGACGAGGGAGCGACGAGGGAGCGACGAGGGATCGACGAGGGATCGACGAGGGAGCGACGATGGATCGACGAGGGATCGACGAGGGAGCGACGAGGGATCGACGAGGGAGCGACGAGGGATCGACGAGGGAGCGACGAGGGAGCGACGAGGGAGCGACGATGGAGCGACGAGGGAGCGACGAGGGAGCGACGATGGAGCGACGACGAGGGAGCGACGACGAGGGAGCGACGAGGGAGCGACGAGGGATCGACGAGGGATCGACGAGGGAGCGACGATGGATCGACGAGGGATCGACGAGGGAGCGACGAGGGATCGACGAGGGAGCGACGAGGGATCGACGAGGGAGCGACGAGGGAGCGACGAGGGAGCGACGATGGAGCGACGAGGGAGCGACGAGGGAGCGACGATGGAGCGACGAGGGAGCGACGAGGGAGCGACGAGGGAGCGAAGATGGAGCGACGATGGAGCGACGAGGGAGCGACGAGGGATCGACGAGGGATCGACGATGGAGCGACGAGGGAGCGACGAGGGAGCGACGAGGGATCGACGAGGGAGCGACGATGGATCGACGAGGGATCGACGAGGGAGCGACGAGGGAGCGACGACGAGGGAGCGACGATGGATCGACGAGGGATCGACGAGGGAGCGACGAGGGATCGACGAGGGAGCGACGAGGGAGCGACGAGGGAGCCTGTCTTACCCGCTCCACACTGACACCTGCAGGACGTTTCGTCAGGGACGACAGACCCGAACAAAGCGACGGCGCCGCTCTCTTCACTCCACCACTTGATTCGTCACAATGGGCCCCGGCGCTAACACGCTAACAGCGCCGGTCACAGAGGTATCGCGCCAGCGCGTCTTTGTCTGAGCGCCCTGACAGGCCTGAAAGCGGAGCCCCCGTTTCTGTTGCCCGGCGATTGTGCGAGCGTGATTGCGCGGTGGCGTTATCGAGCCTCTCCCCGGTGTAAGACAGATACAGGCGCGTGTTAGCCGACGCGTGTTAGCAGACGCGCGGCGGCGGCGGCTTTATCTCGGGCAGGCAGCAGACGCAGAGGTGAGAGGGCTCCTTCGCCGCCTCCTTCGCCGCCGCTCGGGCCCTTTCCACCAAACACAGCTGCGGCGGCTGCGGGTGGCGCTTTTCTGATTACGGCGAGCGCTCGGGAGATCAACTTTCTTTTGTCTTTTTCCTGCAGCTTTGAGCGACGACAAAGAGAGAACAAAATGTGATTTGTCAATGAATGTTTGGAGTCCTTTAACACGTTTATATTAACTCGGTAACTATTGTGTTGTTTAGTTTATGTTTATGAATATATAAATATAAAGGGATTTACCTCTGTTTCTGTGGATTTATGGTTTCAGTCCATGTTGTGTTTGAGTCGATTTATCGGGTTATTTTTATACGTCACATTTGGCTTTTTGTCGCACACATTTCTTCTTTTTAATGTAATTTTAATTTTAATGTAGCGGGAATGAGAGCGGGGAACGACATGCGGCAAATAGTTGAGATCCAGATTAAAAACCATTTGTCGTGACGTCCGAATGTCCAGAACTAGTGCATTTTTCACAAGGCGCCGTGAAGAGTAGTGTCCAAGGATGGTCAATGGTCAATGCATTGAGAGGGTCAGCGACAGGTCTTCAACTGGACACAACACGACGCTCTTAAATAAACCGTTATGCCACAAAGTCGTTAGCATTAGCCCCTTAGCTTAGCTTGAGATCACATCACGGGCAAAAAGTGTAATAATCCAGTCTGTTTGTTGTTGAATGTGAGGGTCAGGCCTGTGTGGTCATTACTAATCCATAAATATGTCCAAGACGGATTTGACCAATATTTATGACAGAAACACATTTTTATCCGACTTATTTTTCACTCGTTTGTCCCGTGGCGAGGGGAACGTACGAGCCGAGCGTCCGAATCGCTCTGCGGAGTGAACGAGGGGTCAAGGGACTCGTGTGGACGTTCGGAGGCAGCCGCAGACGACACATGCTAACACTGAGGCTAAAGCTAACACTGAGGCTAAAGCTAACACCAGACTACACCTGCTTCCACAAAGGCTGACGCTAAAGCTGTGGCTGACGCTAACACTGAGGCTAAAGCTAACACAGGCACAGGTGACGCCGGACTGCGACGCCGCAGCTCAAAACTTCACGACTTCACACGAACGCCTCAAACGGACTTGAAAGCAGCAGCTCGTGCCGGGCGTTTGCTCAGCGGCTTTGCTTTTACGAGTCTGTCGTGGTTTAGTTTGATTTCTCAAGTGCCTCATTAGTTTTTTGTTTATTTAGACCCCACTTGGCAGAACCTGAGGGCCAATTTACCCCGGGCCCCATTTAAAGGTGCTACTTTTCTAGCAGAAGATCAGCCACTTGCTTTTCCCATGAGACGTTAATGAAACCGACACATGCAGACTGAATAATACATTAATAAGACAATACTGAAAACATTGAAAGCACTGGACTTTCGGCCCATCGGGCGTCGTCTCATTTACCAACTTTATTTACAAAGCACTTTAAAACTTTCCAGCTGAACAAATGTCAAACAGACAAAGAGCGGTTATAGTGCGATATTAAAACACACAACGTACGAGTCACAGCAGCTCGTGTTAAGTCTCAGGGTCAACAAGCTGCAGCTGATCTGACCCAAGAGTGCCAGAGGAAGCGTCTGGGGCGAGGCCTTTCAAACAGTTCAAAGTAAATATGTTTATTCTGAAACCACACCCACTGGAAGCCAATGGCGAGAAGCTAAAGCTGGCGAGACGCTCTCATATTTCCAGTTTCCAGAGTCGAGTTTTGGACGAGCAGCGAATCAGGAAGTGTGTTTTGGCTGACGCCGGTGAGACGGCCCCTGGTGTGGGCAGGGCACCTGGGCGCGGGGGTCTCTACTGATGCCCTCTCTCTCCGGGACGCCAGGCCAGATCCGGTGACCTCCCGGACACTTGTTCTGGTCCGTTAATGTGAGTTATTGGTGTTTGTGCTGCCTTGAACCCTCAGCACCCGCAGTCATTACAAAGACGTTTATTACAGTTTTACAATGTTCCACTGACTCAACAGGCTTAAATCTGGCCAATTGTCAAAGCTGGAGAAAGACAAGTCGTTACCATGGCATTTCGAGATCAGGATCCATTTTGACAGAACTGTCTTCACTAAATGACTCGGAGAAACTAAAGCCACCGTTTTAGCAGCAGAAAGTTCAGTGACGTTCAAGAGTCGACGTCCCTGACACGGTCTAAGAGGGCGTGGCCGTCTGTGGATCATGTGACTCTAACAACCAGAAGTTCAGGTGTAATCCTCATGACGGAGCATTTAAAGGGAAGAAAACAAGGGTATTTTGTGCCTTTTGGTGTCAACACTCCATCTACTGGCAGCAGAGGGAATTACCATGGAGACAAAAGCTAGCTTGCCTCGTCATGCTAATCCAAGCACGGAAATGTAACGATCGAGGCAGAAATGCGCAGAACGAGTCCGGGGATGATTTATGGAGTTAAAAACAGAACATTCAGATGCAGAGCTCTGGAGAAAACAGAGGGAGAGGAAGTAAAACACAAGTCCAGGTATTTTAATGTTCAAACACGATGAACGTCTAAATATAAAGAACATTTCGCTCAATATGTTTCCTTTGATACGTAGATTTGGCACTAGACGAGCTTCAGATCTAAAATGACTTAAGAAACAGAGACACATGATCGTTGGAGCTACGCGAGGCTAAAAAGGTGCGTTTTCTCTGCGTATTCTCTGTGTGTTCTCTGTGTGTTCTCTGTGTATTCTCTGTGTATTCTCTGCATGTTCTCTGCGTGTTCTCTGTGTATTCTCTGTGTATTCTCTGTGTATTCTCTGTGTATTCTCTGCATGTTCTCTGCATATTCTCTGCGTGTTCTCTGTGTATTCTCTGTGTATTCTCTGCGTGTTCTCTGCGTGTTCTCTGTGTATTCTCTCTGTATTCTCTGCATGTTCTCTGCGTATTCTCTGTGTATTCTCTGCGTGTTCTCTGCGTGTTCTCTGCGTGTTCTCTGTGTATTCTCTAGGTATTCTCTGAGTATTCTCTACGTATTCTCTGCATGTTCTCTGCGTATTCTCTGTGTATTCTCTGTGTATTCTCTGTGTATTCTCTGAGTATTCTCTACGTATTCTCTACGTATTCTCTGCATATTCTCTGCGTGTTCTCTGCGTGTTCTCTGCATATTCTCTGCGTATTCTCTGAGTATTCTCTACGTATTCTCTGCGTATTCTCTGCGTGTTCTCTGCATGTTCTCTGTGTATTCTCTGTGTATTCTCTGCGTATTCTCTGAGTATTCTCTACGTATTCTCTGCGTATTCTCTGCGTGTTCTCTGCATGTTCTCTGTGTATTCTCTGTGTATTCTCTGTGTATTCTCTGAGTATTCTCTACGTATTCTCTACGTATTCTCTGCATATTCTCTGCGTGTTCTCTGTGTATTCTCTGTGTATTCTCTGTGTATTCTCTGAGTATTCTCTGAGTATTCTCTGAGTATTCTCTGCGTGTTCTCTGCGTATTCTCTGCGTGTTCTTTGATACTGAGGCGTGTTTGCTCGTGTCGGGATCACACGCCCGTCGGCCTCATTGTCTGCGCCCATCATCTCTTCAACGCGGCCGTATCGTGGCCTCAGACGACGCGCATCCTTTTCACTCACCTGTGCGCCATCGAGACCCCCCCGATCCCCCACCCCCCGCCGCCTCCTTCAATTACGCCTGGTATCAATGCCCCGCCCCCGCGCCCACGCCCGCGCCACCCTTCAATAGAAAGATTCAGATGCCGTTTTTGAGTTCTTTCGCCGCTCGCCGCCGTTGAGGTGAAAAGGCGCGCGGAAAATCCCCCTCGAGCGATGAGCGATGGCTAATCTGGAGTTTGTTGTGGAGACGCCGTTGACTGACATCTTTCTCTTTCACCCGGCGCTTTTCTTTCACCGCCGAGTCGGGCCTTTTCAGGAGTCGCACAGACGCCGGCTTTGGCGCGCAACAATCGAGGTGTGCGGCGGGAAATACTGCCTCTTCTCTGGCTTTTGTCGGGCGATAAGAAAGAAAACGGCGGCGGCGGAGGAGGAGGGGGAGGAGGGGGGGAGAGATGGAGAGAGGGAGAGAAAGAGAAAGAGAGAGGGAGATATACGGAGAGGATAAAGTGACAGTGGAGAGAGAGAACGAGAGAGAGTTGGAGAACCAGAGTGATAAAAAGAGACGTTGAGTCGGAGAGAATGAGAAAAGACGAGAGAAGACGAGAGCGAAAGAGAGAGAGAGCGATATGGAGGGAATAAAGTGACAGAGAGATAAAAGATATAGGAGAAGAGGTGAGAGGAAGCAGTATCTATAGGTGATGGAGAGAGATGGAGATGGAAAGAGAGAGAGAGAGAGAGATTGGAGGGAGACAAAGAGAGAAGGGAATGAGAAAAGGGACAGAAAGAGAAAACTAGAGTGAGCTGAGGGGATAAAGAGGAAGATAACAATGTGGAGAGACAGAGGAAGAGACAGAGGGAGAGAGATATGGATAGGTCAGGGTGAAGGGTCAAAGCAGAAAGTGAGAGATGGAGAGTAGAGAGAGAGAGAGATAAAATGATAGAAGACGAGATATGGAGGGAGCACAATCGTGGCGAATTTAACTTCAAATAAAAGTCCCACTCGGTCCAAAGTCCTTCACAGTCTGAATGAAGTTTTTCTATTTGCCTGATGTCTCGCCCAGGTCTGTGTCCTCCATCTCTTTGGGATGGCGTCCGTTCCAAAGGTATTTTACTCATTGCACATGATTGGTTCACTCCACACTCGGTCCAAATGTGGGAGAAGTGTGTTGCCAAATGACACAACCATAAATCCACAGATTGCAGCGATGGAGTTCGACCTTCGGGTCGACAAAACGCCACTGACCGTTGGGCCTTGGGCGAAGTCAGACTCGGCCAATCATGACAGAGATAGATTTTATTCTCGACCTTTCACCCTGGCGTCCAATGAGGGATCTGAGATCAGTAAAGTAACGTGCTATTTACTCTAAGTCCTTGATAGTCACCGAGTGTAGCCAGGTGTGGCAGGTGTGCCAGTTGTGTCAGGTGTGCCAGGTGTAGCCAGGTGTGGCCAGATGTGTCTGGTGTGCCAGGTGTAGCCAGGTGTGGCCAGGCGTGTCAGGTGTGCCAGGTGTAGCCAGGTGTGGCCAGGTGTGTCAGGTGTACCAGGTGTAGCCAGGTGTGGCCAGGTGTGTCAGGTGTGCCAGGTGTGTCAGGTGTGCCAAGTGTAGCCAGGTGTGGCCAGGTGTGGCCAGGTGTAGCCAGGTGTGGCCAGGTGTGTCAGGTGTGCCAGGTGTAGCCAGGTGTGTCAGGTGTGCCAGGTGTGGCCAGGTGTGTCAGGTGTGCCAGGTGTAGCCAGGTGTGGCCAGGTGTGTCAGGTGTGTCAGGTGTGCCAGGTGTGCCAGGTGTAGCCAGGTGTGTCAGGTGTGTCAGGTGTGCCAAGTGTAGCCAGGTGTAGCCAGGTGTGGCCAGGTGTAGCCAGGTGTGGCCAGGTGTGTCAGGTGTGCCAGGTGTAGCCAGGTGTGTCAGGTGTGGCCAGGTGTGCCAGGTGTGGCCAGGTGTGTCAGGTGTGCCAGGTGTAGCCAGGTGTGGCCAGGTGTGTCAGGTGTGCCGGGTGTGCCAGGTGTGCCAGGTGTGTCAGGTGTGCCAGGTGTGTCAGGTGTGCCAGGCGTGTCAGGTGTGCCAGGTGTGGCCAGGTGTGGCAGGTGTGGCAGGTGTGGCAGGTGTGCCAGGTGTGGATTTGAGTTTGTTTGGAGCGTCCAGAGCCAAACGATCTCCAATGCCAGCGGTTAACAACCAGACAGTGGCACAGACACAGTTTGCCACTTTCTGTTTGAAACTAAAAGGTCTGATTTGGTGTGAATGTTGTGATGTCACAGTCGGTCGTGTGCGGCAAGGCCAGCGCCGTGAGGTCGTGTGCGGCGAGGCCAGCACCGTGAGGTCGTGTGCGGCGAGGCCAGCACCGTGAGGTCGTGTGCGGCGAGGCCAGCACCGTGAGGTCATCTGCTTCTGTGGCTTCTGTCTTTGGAAAGTGGCTTTAATGGGGTTGTTGCGTTTTGCTTTTGGCTCAGACACTTTCACGTCGTTACTGAGTTCATTCTGAGCCTTTCACGTTAACAGAGCGTTAAATGACTGAAATACAAGCCGCTAAAGCCGTTATTCACCTCAAATATGCGCATCTCATTAGCGGCCTTTAGCTGCTCCTTTTTCGGACTTTCTTTGGTCGGTCGCTCACTGAACCGACCGACCGATTCTCCAACACTTTCCACCAAAGACCCATCGTTTTCCTTCAACTTCTGCTTTTGTCACTTTAAAAATACTAATTATCACTAAATGTTGGTGTTGTTTCCGTCTCCCGCTGTTTCATATTTACTGTTGAAGGAAATAAACCAGGTCTAAACCAGGTCTAAACCAGGTCTAAACCAGGTCTAAACCAGGTCTAAACCAGGACAAAACCAGGACTAAACCAGGTCTAAATCAGGACTAAACCAGGTCTAAACCAGGACTAAACATGGTCTAAACCAGGACTAAACCAGGTCTAAACCAGGTCTAAACCAGGTCTAAACCAGGTCTAAACCAGGACTAAACCAGGACTAAACCAGAACTAATCCAAGTCTAAACCAGGTCTAAACCAGGTTTAAACCAGGTCTAAACCAGGACAAAACCAGGTCTAAACCAAAACTAAACCAGGACTAAACCAGGTCTAAACCAGGTCTAAACCAGGTCTAAACCAGGTCTAAACCAGGTCTAAACCAGGTCTAAACCAGGTCTAAACCAGGTCTAAACCAGGACTAAACCAGGTCTAAACCAGGTCTAAAAAAACTTCAACTTCTCCTTTAGTTACTTAAAAAAAAAAACTAATTATCGCTAAATCTTTGTGTCGTTTCTGTCTCCCGCTGTTTGTTGAGGCGTTTTTTTTTTTCCATTTCTCCCGTTATAATTTGAAGACATTTTGGTAGAATTTTCAGATCTCCTTGTTTGTGTCGCCGAGTGATTTCGCTGCCTTTTTTTGTGGCGCAAAAACAATATCTGCTCAAATCAAAAGCTAAGACGTTGTACTTTTAATAGACTGAAGCTGCTGCTCCAGCGACTCGGCTTTATTTCTACTGTTTACACACCTTCATTTCCTGGCAATTTTCCCAGCGTGCGATTACTCTGCGCGCGCTCGCCGCGCGCTCGCCGCGCGCTCGCCGCGCGCTCGCCGCGCGCTCGCCGCGCGCTCGCCGCGACTGGTGGTTGAGACCAAAACAACATGTGCCATCGACTGAATTTCAATTAATGCACCTCCGGGATTTGACCTGACAATGTGGAGGTCGCCACAACAAATGAGTTCAGCGCTAAAAATAGGGCCGAAGAACGAGAACGAGAGCGACGAGCGCGTTGTATCTGTTCATATGTATCTGTTGTATATATGTGTATCACGTGTACATGTATCTGTTGTATATATGTGTATCACGTGTACATGTATCTGTATGTATATATGTGTATCACGTGTACATGTATCTGTTGTATATATGTGTATCACGTGTACATGTATCTGTTGTATATATGTGTATCACGTGTACATGTATCTGTATGTATATATGTGTATCACGTGTACATGTATCTGTTGTATATATGTGTATCACGTGTACATGTATCTGTTGTATATATGTGTAACACGTGTACATGTATCTGTTGTATATATGTGTATCACGTGTACATGTATCTGTTGTATATATGTGTATCACGTGTACATGTATCTGTATGTATATATGTGTATCACGTGTACATGTATCTGTTGTATATATGTGTATCACGTGTACATGTATCTGTATGTATATATGTGTATCACGTGTACATGTAACTGTATGTATATATGTGTATCACGTGTACATGTATCTGTATGTATATATGTGTATCACGTGTACATGTATCTGTTGTATATATGTGTATCACGTGTACATGTATCTGTTGTATATATGTGTATCACGTGTACATGTATCTGTTGTATATATGTGTATCACGTGTACATGTAACTGTATGTATATATGTGTATCACGTGTACATGTATCTGTTGTATATATGTGTATCACGTGTACATGTATCTGTTGTATATATGTGTATCACGTGTACATGTAACTGTATGTATATATGTGTATCACGTGTACATGTATCTGTTGTATATATGTGTATCACGTGTACATGTATCTGTATGTATATATGTGTATCACGTGTACATGTATCTGTTGTATATATGTGTATCACGTGTACATGTATCTGTTGTATATATGTGTTTCACGTGTACATGTATCTGTATGTATATATGTGTATCACGTGTACATGTATCTGTTGTATATATGTGTATCACGTGTACATGTATCTGTATGTATATATGTGTATCACGTGTACATGTATCTGTTGTATATATGTGTATCACGTGTACATGTATCTGTTGTATATATGTGTATCACGTGTACATGTATCTGTTGTATATATGTGTATCACGTGTACATGTATCTGTATGTATATATGTGTATCACGTGTACATGTATCTGTTGTATATATGTGTATCACGTGTACATGTATCTGTTGTATATATGTGTATCACGTGTACATGTATCTGTATGTATATATGTGTATCACGTGTACATGTATCTGTATGTATATATGTGTATCACGTGTACATGTATCTGTATGTATATATGTGTATCACGTGTACATGTATCTGTATGTATATATGTGTATCACGTGTACATGTATCTGTATGTATATATGTGTATCACGTGTACATGTATCTGTTGTATATATTTTATCTAAACCAGGACTAAAGAGAACGCTCCACAAAAGCTGAACTGACTAAAACAGGTTTAACTGCATAATCTAGAATAGATTGAAAAACATGATTAAAGCTCGTTTATGTGAGGGCCACTCGGGTTAAGCCCTCACGGTCCAGCAGTGTCCAGCAGTGTCCAGGAGTGTCCAGCAGTGTCCAGCAGTGTCCAGCAGTGTCCAGGAGTGTCCAGCAGTTTCCAGCAGTGTCCAGCAGTGTCCAGGAGTGTCCAGGAGTGTCCAGGAGTGTCCAGCAGTGTCCAGCAGTGTCCAGGAGTGTCCAGCAGTGTCCAGCAGTGTCCAGCAGTGTCCAGCAGTGTCCAGGAGTGTCCAGCAGTGTCCAGCAGTGTCCAGGAGTGTCCAGGAGTGTCCAGCAGTGTCCAGCAGTGTCCAGGAGTGTCCAGGAGTGTCCAGGAGTGTCCAGCAGGAGGTCTGGACACTGTTTGTTACGTTTTTAAACCAGTTTAAACCTTTTCCATCTCAGAATTCTCATAACTACACTTCATTTGTAATATATATAACAAGTTTATTAAGAATGATTCAGGCTCAGTGCTTAATTAAAGGGTCTGAAGTACAGACGGTCAGAGACTGGACCGGTCAGTATTCCAATATTGACCTTTAGAAGAGGTTTGACTGAACCACTGCAGCTTCAGGACAAATATAAAGTCTGTCTCATGTAATTTAAGACAATATGAGGTTATGATGGAGGAGGTTTTCAAATGTGGCGGTCAGCACCACGCTTGAGGGTCAGAGTATGGTCAGAGTATTGGTCAGAGTATTGGTCAGGAGTATTGGTCAGAGTATTGGTCAGGATTATTGGTCAGAGTATTGGTCAGAGTATTGGTCAGAGTATTGGTCAGGACTATTGGTCAGGACTATTGGTCACAGTATTGGTCAGAGTATCGGTCAGGAGTATTGGTCAGGACTATTGGTCAGGACTATTGGTCACAGTATTGGTCAGAGTATCGGTCAGGAGTATTGGTCAGGAGTATTGGTTAGAGTATTGGTCAGAGTATTGGTCAGAGTATTGGTCAGGAGTATTGGTCAGGAGTATTGGTCAGAGTATTGGTCAGGAGTATTGGTTAGAGTATTGGTCAGGAGTATTGGTCAGAGTATTGGTCAGGATTATTGGTCAGAGTATTGGTCAGAGTATTGGTCAGAGCATTGGTCAGGACTATTGGTCAGGACTATTGGTCATAGTATTGGTCAGAGTATCGGTCAGGAGTATTGGTCAGGAGTATTGGTTAGAGTATTGGTCAGAGTATTGGTCAGAGTATTGGTCAGGAGTATTGGTCAGAGTATTGGTCAGAGTATTGGTCAGAGTATTGGTCAGAGAATTGAAAAGCCTGGATCGTAGTTCAGGCTTTATTAAGGTTATGAACGGTGTGGTTATGATTAAAGTCGTGTTTTCTCCTGTGGTAAAGAATGATCATAGTTTCACATCCGTCCAGTTTCACTTCGTATCCCTCTGTGATGTCATCAAAAAGCGCCCATTCTGTTAAAAATGCAGAGACTCACACCTTTTATGACAGTTTAAGTTTTATGACAGTCATTTCACAACATAAAGGCGTCGTCAGGTGTAATTATTTGTCTATTAACCAACTATTGTATGATTTAAATGGACTTTGGCCCTTGTTTACAGTCTGGTTGCTAAGTAACAGTTGTGGAATAACCAGGAAGCGACCAAAATAGCTAAAAAGGTAAAAAAACAGGAGAAAAACAGGTCATGTCGGCGCTGACCCCAAAGCTGAAGGACATATTTACTCCGACCGCACTGACCGCACCGCGTAGAGCCCGGCGCAGGGGCCTGGCGCAGGGGCCCGGCACAGGGGCCCGGCCGGCACAGGAGCCCGGCGCAGGAGCCTGGCGCAGGGGCCCGGCACAGGGGCCCGGGCTGCCTGCATCGACACTGTTTGTTTTGGACTCGGAGCCGTCTCATTTACACGTGTTAATTGTAGCTAATTGTTTTTAATTAGGGGAACAGGAAACCCTCTGGGACCACTCATACCTTTCATTTGAAGTAAATATCACTAATTAACACATGCTAATGCCAAGGCAATTAACAGTGATTAAGAGATGCCAGCAACAAGGGAGCGACGCCATCCACTCTGCTCCGCTCGGGACGCCGCCGCGGACAGAAGGGAGCGGGACTGGACCTTCAGGGACGGGGGCCAGGGGCCGGGGAGCGGGACAACCTTGGCCCCGGGTCCTGCCACGGCGATGGGGCCCCGCGGAGGGCAAGGGGGCAGGCGGGGCGCTCTTCACACCACGAGAGGTACTACGAGTGTCTGCCATGTCCCGCGCTCGCCGTGCCGTCCATCTGCTGTCTCTGCACGGGCACGGGCCCCCGCCGGACCCCTCAGACGCTCCGGATTAAGGGCCTTGGACGTGTTTGCTGTGACTGCACGACTGCAGGGTGGAAACACAGATAACGGCATAAAACGTGAGAAAAGGCGACGGAATCGTCCCTGAAAATGGGATGAAAAGAGAAAGCGAGAGCAGCTTTTCCATGACCGTGTGACTGACCATGTGACTGACCATGTGACTTACTTTGGCTTATGGTTTACACTATGAGCCTAACGTCATAAACCTTTACACTCATTTCTCTTTCTTTCTTTTAGTAGAAGATTCCCCAGATTTGTGTTTAAAATCGATCTTCATCAGACGCTTCTGGACAAAAGACAAACACACGTCTGACATATTTAACCAAGTAAAACTGAATTTTGTTTTACTCTTCAAACACGTCTCGGGTTAAATATGAGCCCAACACAACATGGAAACATTGATATTTTACAGGATTCTACGTAAGCACAAACATGAAAGTGCTTTTGTAAAATTCTACCTCCTAAAATAATGAAAATATAGTAACGCGAGCAAACTAACAGATGCAAATTTGGCAAGGACACAGGACGCAGGACACAGGACGCAGGACGCAGGACGCAGGACGCAGGACGCAGGACGCAGGACGCAGGACGCAGGACGCAGGACGCAGGACACAAGACCAAATGTAAAGATGTTGATCATGAAGAGCAGAAAAGTCGGCTGATTGTTGTTGAAAACACTTTTATTTGTGAAAGGATTGTCCAAAGTCGGCCCCTTCGGCCCCTTCGGCCCCTTCGGCCCCTTCGGCCTGGCCCAGTCTGCTGTCTCACCAGGAGCAGCGGGCCTACTGAGCGCGCTCAGTGGTGCACCTGCACAGGAAGCTCCCCGCCTGAGCCGCAGACTGAGGGCATGTGTGAAGAGCTCAGATTAGAGGCTTACCACAGAGAGAGAGGGAGGAGAGAGAGAGGAGGAGGAGAGAGAGGAGAGAGGAGAGAGGAGAGAGGAGAGAGGAGAGGGAGGAGAGAGAGAGGAGGAGAGAGGAGAGGGAGAGGAGAGGGAGAGAGAGAGAGAGGAGAGGGAGGGAGAGAGAGAGGAGAGGGAGGGAGGGAGAGAGAGAGACGAGGAGAGGGAGGGAGGGAGAGAGAGAGGAGAGGGAGAGAGAGAGAGAGGAGGAGAGAGGAGAGGGAGAGGAGAGGGAGAGAGAGAGAGAGGAGAGGGAGGGAGAGAGAGAGGAGAGGGAGGGAGGGAGAGAGAGAGACGAGGAGAGGGAGGGAGGGAGAGAGAGAGGAGAGGGAGAGAGAGAGAGAGGAGGAGAGAGAGAGGGAGAGAAGAGGGAGGAGAGAGAGAGGAGGAGAGAGGAGAGGGAGAGGAGAGGGAGAGGAGAGGGAGGAGAGAGAGAGGAGGAGAGAGGAGAGGAGAGGGAGAGGGAGAAACAGAAGGAGGGAGACAGAGGAAAGAAAACAATTCATGTTTATCTTGACGACGTCTTTGTTGGAAAGTAAATAAACCAAACCTTTTATTCAGATTCAATGTCTCAGAACGTCCAGAACACGAGCAGAACGTCCAGAACACGAGCAGAACGTCCAGAACACGAGCAGAACGTCCAGAACACGAGCAGAACGTTCAGAACACGAGCAGAACGTCCTGAACACGAGCAGAACGTCCTGAAAACGAGCAGAACGTTCAGAACACGAGCAGAACGTCCTGAACACGAGCAGAACGTTCAGAACACGAGCAGAACGTCCTGAACACGAGCAGAACGTCCTGAAAACGAGCAGAACGTTCAGAACACGAGCAGAACGTCCTGAACACGAGCAGAACGTCCTGAACACGAGCAGAACGTCCTGAACACGATCAGAACGTCCTGAACACGAGCAGAACGTCCTGAACACGATCAGAACGTCCTGAACACGAGCAGAACGTCCTGAACACGAGCAGAACGTCCTGAACACGAGAACGTCCTGAACACGAGCAGAACGTCCTGAACACGATCAGAACGTCCTGAACACGATCAGAACGTCCTGAACACGAGCAGAACGTCCTGAACACGAGCAGAACGTCCTGAACACGATCAGAACGTCCTGAACACGAGCAGAACGTCCTGAACACGATCAGAACGTCCTGAACACGAGCAGAACGTCCTGAACACGATCAGAACGTCCTGAACACGAGCAGAACGTCCTGAACACGATCAGAACGTCCTGAACACGAGCAGAACGTCCTGAACACGAGCAGAACGTCCTGAACACGATCAGAACGTCCTGAACACGAGCAGAACGTCCTGAACACGATCAGAACGTTCACATCTGGAGTTAAACTGGATTTGATCATATTTGATAAACAGATTGTGATGTGTTTTAGTTTAAAGCGTTCAGACTCTGGTGCTTTAGTCCTGGGACATTATCACGGCACAAAGCACCAGTGGAGCAGAGCCATGTTCTCCGTGGGAGCGGGCGGCGGGCGGCGGGCGGCGGGCGGCGGGCGGCGGGCGGCGGCAGAACTGTCAGACTGAACTCAACCATCTGACACAAATTCACACGTCCCACATTGAGGACACATTCTGTCTGTCCACTCCACACGCTCCCCCTGTCCTCAGAGGAACCGCCGAGGGGCCCACGAGTACCCAGCATGCAGCTGGGTAGCTGGGTGTGTGTCCAGTGTGTGTCCAATGTGTGTCCAGTGTGTGTCCAGTGTGTGTCCAGTGTGTGTGTCCAGTGTGTGTCCAGAGTGTGTGTCCAGTGTGTGTCCAGAGTGTGTGTCCAGTGTGTGTCCAGTGTGTGTCCAGAGTGTGTGTCCAGTGTGTGTCCAATGTGTGTCCAGTGTGTGTCCAGTGTGTGTGTCCAGTGTGTGTCCAGTGTGTGTCCAGTGTGTGTGTCCAGTGTGTGTCCAGTGTGTGTCCAGTGTGTGTGTCCAGTGTGTGTCCAGAGTGTGTGTCCAGTGTGTGTGTCCAGTGTGTGTCCAGAGTGTGTGTCCAGTGTGTGTGTCCAGTGTGTGTCCAGTGTGTGTGTCCAGTGTGTGTCCAGTGTGTGTCCAGAGTGTGTCCAGTGTGTGTCCAATGTGTGTCCAGTGTGTGTCCAGAGTGTGTCTCCGGTGTGTGTCCAGTGTGTGTCCAGTGTGTGTGTCCAGTGTGTGTCCAGTGTGTGTCCAGAGTGTGTCCAGTGTGTGTCCAATGTGTGTCCAGTGTGTGTCCAGAGTGTGTCTCCGGTGTGTGTCCAGTGTGTGTCCAGTGTGTGTCCAGTGTGTGTGTCCAGTGTGTGTCCAGAGTGTGTCCAGTGTGTGTCCAATGTGTGTCCAGTGTGTGTCCAGAGTGTGTCTCCGGTGTGTGTCCAGTGTGTGTCCAGTGTGTGTGTCCAGTGTGTGTCCAGAGTGTGTCCAGTGTGTGTCCAATGTGTGTCCAGTGTGTGTCCAGAGTGTGTCTCCGGTGTGTGTCCAGTGTGTGTCCAGTGTGTGTGTCCAGTGTGTGTCCAGAGTGTGTCCAGTGTGTGTCCAGTGTGTGTCCAGTGTGTGTGTCCAGAGTGTGTCTCCGGTGTGTGTCCAGTGTGTGTCCAGTGTGTGTATGGTGTGTGTCCGGCGTGTGCATGACCGGCTCCCATGGCAACCGCGAGAGTCCAGGTTGAAACGTGGACAGGGACCGGGCTCCTGTCCTCGGAGCCAGTTGTGTTGTGAATGTAGACGACGTGGTATTTACCGTGCTAAACGTTAGCTTCGATGCCGTTTCAGCCGTTAGCGTTAGCATTAGTGTTAGCGTTAGCCTCCAAATGGCACAAACGATGAAACTCTCTCACACAAACATAAACACCGCCTCATATGAACGTAATATCACACGTTGAACTGCTTGTTTTATTGTTTCGACTCTGAACATGTGGTAATAATCCGCACAATAGCGCTGCTAACCGCTAACGACGATGTCAATTCCTTTCCCCCTTCAATCTAATGTTATGCTGGACATTAATGCACCGACATAACCGGCCAGCGGTCAACGGTTTGGCAATAGAATTTTAATCTCATTTCCACATCCCGTTTCCCCCGGTTTCCAATTCCCCCGGACGTGATTGACAGGCGGGATTAACCAATCAGAGGGAAAAAACAAACAAACAAACAAACAAACAAACATGGCGTCTTCAGCAGAAACAACAAAAGCGCAGAACGAGCGTAAATCTGAGGAAGAAGAAGTTGTATTTCGTTCTGAATGTGACGAGAGCATTCGAATGCAAAACCCACAGCTACGTCCTCCTGTAGCACCCATGATACACCACAAACCCTCCATCCCTCCCTCCCACCTTTCCTCCCTTCATCCCACCTTTCCTCCCTCCCTCCCACCTTTCCTCCCTCCATCCCTCCCTTCCTCCCTCCCTTCCTTCCTCCCTCTATCCCACCCTTCCTCCCTTCCTCTCTTCCTCCCTCCATCCCAGGGATAGAGGGGGGAAGAAGTCATATTTTGCTCTGAATGTGATGAGAGTATTTGACCGGCCCAAAGTTGCACCGTCCCAAGTCTGATCCTGCTGTTCTGACCGAGATTCTGACCGAGATTCTGACCGAGATTCTGACCGACACACGGTCCTCGATCTGGAGCCGGATCTCAGCAGCGCTCCGGTTTTTCCCACTGCCATCGGGTCAATTATTACAGTTTATTTCACGCTAATCCTCCAATTAAACGGCCCCTTCACGACGGCGCTTTGCCCGACCCCGCGACCAGAACGCCGCCATAAATGTGGAAACATCACTTTTTACATGTGGCGGCGAGCGAAATGTCACCCAAACATTATGCGCCGTCCGTGTTGGATTTATGCAAACACGACGCCGGGTCAAACAGCGGGGCCTCCTATTATCGGCCCCACCTGCTCCGCCCGCGCTCCTCACACGTGGAGAGGTCGCGCGGTGGCGGGGGGGGGGGGGGGGCGCGCGGGGGACGTGGGGGGCCCCGTCGTTGTCGCCGCCGCGCACTTGACAAAACAAAGACAACTCACTTTTCTGGTCCTCTGCCACATTTGGTATTCAGGAACAAGTCGCTGGCTCTGGCTGCAAGAGCATGATAACACTACCTCTGTGTGTGTGTGTGTGTGTGTGTCTGTATGTGTGTGTGTGTGTGTGTGTGTGTGTGTGTGTGTCTGTATGTGTGTGTGTGTGTGTGTGTGTGTGTCTGTATGTGTGTGTGTGTGTGTGTGTGTGTCTGTATGTGTGTGTGTGTGTGTGTGTGTGTGTGTGTCTGTATGTGTGTGTGTGTGTGTGTGTGTGTGTCTGTATGTGTGTGTGTGTGTGTGTGTGTGTCTGTATGTGTGTGTGTGTGTGTGTGTGTCTGTATGTGTGTGTGTGTGTGTGTGTGTGTGTGTGTCTGTATGTGTGTGTGTGTGTGTGTGTGTGTGTGTGTCTGTATGTGTGTGTGTGTGTGTGTGTGTGTGTCTGTATGTGTGTGTGTGTGTGTGTGTGTGTCTGTATGTGTGTGTGTGTGTGTGTGTGTCTGTATGTGTGTGTGTGTGTGTGTGTGTCTGTATGTGTGTGTGTGTGTGTGTGTGTGTGTGTCTGTATGTGTGTGTGTGTCTGTGTGTCTGTATGTGTGTGTGTGTGTGTGTGTGTGTGTATGTGTGTGTGTGTGTGTCTGTATGTGTGTGTGTGTGTGTGTGTGTGTGTATGTGTGTGTGTGTGTGTCTGTATGTGTGTGTGTGTGTGTGTGTGTGTGTGTGTGTGTGTCTGTATGTGTGTGTGTGTGTGTGTGTGTGTGTGTGTGTGTGTGTCTGTATGTGTGTGTGTGTGTGTGTGTGTGTGTGTGTGTCTGTATGTGTGTGTGTGTGTGTGTGTGTGTGTGTGTCTGTATGTGTGTGTGTGTGTGTGTGTGTATATGGGGGGTCCGCTCTCTGCAGATGGCCCGTGCAATTCGAATGCAAAGCCTGCAAGCTGCAGAAAATCCACAGCTACGTCCCCCTGTAGCACCCATGCACCCACCCTCCCTCCACCCTCCCTCCCTCTCTCTCTTTTCTATTATTTCCGCAGCTTTAGCATCTATATTTGGGCGTGCTAAGCCGAGCGAGGATCTCCACTGAAGATATGTCATCAAAACGCAGGCGCGGCGAGCCGCCACCAGCCCGCGCCGTCCTCGCCGCCATTTACATAAAAATTAAAGACTTATAAGCGGAGGAAAAGGGGGCGGGGACGGATTGAATAAATGCATGCGTAACCAGCGTCTAATTCCCAATTCAAACGTCCGTCTCCGGTTTGTTCTCGAGGCCGTGCCAGTCTTATTGGATTATTTGTTTACACGTGTTTACCACGTGTAAACACTTCCTGACTCACAGGAAGCCAGAGTAAGCAAAGGAGGTGGCGCCGGTGCGTGTGGGCGTGTCCGGGGCTGTGAAGAGCGCGGCGTGTGAGGGAACCGCCCGCAATGACATCAGAGCGTTCGGAATCGCGACAATCTGAGCGAAAAGTGAAGGATGTCGAGCTTTAAAGGTCAAACTGACTTTCACCAACTGTTTAAATCTCTGAAGATGAAGTTACCAGACAACTTCTTCATTTCCTGGTTTCCTGTTTGTCCACGACTGATAAAACGTAACTGCCGGACGTGTTGAATTTCAAAATAAAGCTGTAACCCAGGCACAGACCCCGCCCACAAATTCTGCCCAGACAAACTCTCCAGCTTTTAAGGAGGAACAAACAAAAGCTAACAAATGGGTGTCGATCAGACCTTCCTCCAGCTCCAGCTTTGCTCCGCCCCCGCTGACCGAAGGCGGGGCTGAAAGCCGATGCAGTTCGTTCACTTTTGATCAGAGGAAATTCCTGAGTCTCAGCTCCACAAAGAGCTCCAGCCGTTCGTTTGTTCTCCAGCGAATCAGTTTGAAGTGGGCGTGGCTTTGTTTGGCGTTGTAGGGGAGCCACGCCCCTCGACGGTGCCACGTGTCCTCCTCTGCCTCGTGGCCTCCTCTCCTCGTGGCCTCCTCTCCTCATCTCCTCCTCTCCTCGTGGCCTCCTCTCCTCGTGGCCTCCTCTCCTCGTGGCCTCCTCTGCCTCGTGGCCTCCTCTCCTCGTCTCCTCCTCTCCTCGTGGCCTCCTCTGCCTCGTGGCCTCCTCTCCTCGTGGCCTCCTCTGCCTCGTGGCCTCCTCTCCTCGTCTCCTCCTCTCCTCGTGGCCTCCTCCTTCTGGATGTTCTGTGCCGTCACCAAACTGCTCTGGAAACATCTCAACTCAGTCACTTGTTTTGGTGTCAGTCTTTGAGTTTTAACTTGGCACATCAAGGTGTGCGATATCAGGGCTTGACCGTGTCACATGGGTCAGGCGTGACGTCACATGGGTCAGGCGTGACGTCACATGGGTCAGGCGTGACGTCACATGGGTCAGGCGTGACGTCACATGGGTCAGACGTGACGTCACATGGGTCAGGCGTGACGTCACATCGGTCAGGCGTGACGTCACATGGGTCAGGCGTGACGTCACATGGGTCAGGCGTGACGTCACATGGGTCAGGCGTGACGTCACATGGGTCAGGCGTGACGTCACATCGGTCAGGCGTGACGTCACATGGGTCAGGCGTGACGTCACATGGGTCAGGCGTGACGTCACATGGGTCAGGCCGGTCAGTCGTGATGATTGGTCTGAAGTGGAGGCTCTGCAGAGGCAAAAGACAGCGAAACATGAAAACAAATGAGAAAACTGGTGTGAAAAAGAGAGTCTCCATGTACTCTACGTGTTCTTACTGCGGCCTTTCCACAGAGCTGACCTGTGAACTTGACCTCTGTCCCTGGTTGTCTCCATAGAGCTAGATGCGTTTAATGTTACAAAACTTAGGCCGTGTAGTTGCAGTAAAACTATAATTATGCATTTCCTCCAGCATAATTTACATCACCAACTCCTTTAAACAGCTCAAATGTCTCTGTCACTTGTTTAGGTCGTTTTCCCGCAGCTTTTTACCTTCTTCAACCTCAAACACAGAGAAAAAAAACCTCTCACGAGTTTTGCAATTTGCTCCAGAATCACACATCGGAACCAGCGCTCGCTCGGTTTTGGAGGAAAAGCGTGTTTGAACCGCGGCACATGCCAGTCCCAGCTCTGCCAGTCGAGTCCCCCCCCCCCCGGACCACCCCCCACCCCACCCACCCACCCGACCTCCTCTCTGCCAAAGTGGGCCGACTTACCCCCACATAATCCCTATTGACTGCCTCTTGCTTTGTCTGCCAATTCCCAGCATTGGATTTGTCTCACTCAATGATGCGCTCCACTCCACTTCTCCCACATTAATCCATACTGTTATTACTTTTCAATATCAACGCTAATTATGCCCCCCTGTCCCCCCCCCACCTCCACCTCCCGCATGTGTTCCACCTCGCGCCCCCCCCCCCCGACCCGCCACCCACCGCCACGCTTTTGGCCCAGAAACAAGAGCGTGAAAAAATAAGAGCAAACAAGTTAAGAGGCATTGACGTCGGGCCAACGGATGACACCAGAGGAGCTAACGCTAAAGCCGCTAGCTGCTGACGAATCCAGCTCCGGCTGCAAAGCGGGTGTGAAATGCATTGTGGGACACGGTGATGCCAGTGTGTGGGACGCGGCGATGCCAGCGTGGAGCCGGCATCACCTGCAGCGCCTGAGCACACTGCAGCTGGGACCCAGCCACACGCATTTAAACATACACTATTTACTGGAGTATAAGTCTCACTGGAGTATAAGTCGCACCAGCCCAAAGAAGAAAAAAACATATTTAAGCCGCATTTTCTGGAGAATTTTCCAAAAACAAACATTTCCTCTGTAAATGCAGTTTAAAATAATAACAGATGAGAGAACATGGTGAATAGGTGTACGTATGCTAACACTTTCAGCTACATGACGTATGCTAACGCTAACACCTTCAGCTACATGACGTATGCTGATGCTAACACCTTGAGCTACATGACGTATGCTAACGCTAACACCTTCAGCTACATGACGTATGCTAACGCTAACACCTTCAGCTATATGACGCGGTGTACGTATGCTAACACCTTCAGCTTCATGAGGCACAGACAGAACTGTGGTAAGTGTCTGGTATGTTACCGTAACATCCATCCATTTTCTACCTTTCTTCCTTTCGGGGTCGCGGGTGACTGGAGCCTATCCCAGTGACTTCGGGCCTTAGGCGGGGTGCACCCTGGACAGTGGCCAACTTGTCGCAGGGCTGACACAGAGACACAGACATCACAGACAGTTCACTCTCACATTCATTCACTAGGGCCAAATTTACAGTCACCAATTTTGCCTAACACATGCATGTCTTTGGACGGTGGGAGGAAGCCGGAGAACCCGGAGAGAACCCACGGTAACACGGGGACTGCAGACTCAGAGAGATCATGTGATGTTGGTCTGGTCCGGGAATCGAACCCATGATCTCCTTCTTGGGAGGCAAGAGCGCTAACCGCCTTTGCCACCGTGCACTATGTTACCGTAACATATGAACAGTTATTCAGATAACTATAGCATAAAGAACATGCTAACCTGCTAACAAGTTTAGCAAAGCATCAGTTTTACCCCAAATCACTAAATCCATTGAATTCTTCCTCTGTGTCACTTCTAAACAGCTCCACAAACTCCAGAGGAAGAGGAAGTGCAGATTCTTCTTCTGCATCGCTTGGAGCCTAGAAAAATACGGTATTATATATTTAGATTATGGATGAGGGAACGGGGGAAAAAAATTCGGCAAATCGTGACAAATTTATGTTATTGAGTCTTTGTTTTTTTTACTTTTTTAGGTTTTA
Source organism: Eucyclogobius newberryi (assembly GCF_026437365.1). Taxonomy (NCBI): domain Eukaryota; kingdom Metazoa; phylum Chordata; class Actinopteri; order Gobiiformes; family Gobiidae; genus Eucyclogobius; species Eucyclogobius newberryi. The sequence continues at coordinate 37,053,494 of NW_027315724.1, forward strand.
ACCGTCATTGATGCTGGTCCCTCAGAAACAATGTAAAGTGGTAATTAGCTTCAGTGCTAATGAATCATGTTTACGAGCTCGTCTCCTCTGAGCCTCACAAAAACACAACAGATTTCCCATGATTCATGACGTCAAAGATATAAACCTGACCTTTGCATTAAATCCTGTTCGATACCACAGTGTGCTGAGCTGCCAGTAGATGAAGTGCTAACACCATTCCTGAAGCGGGATCACCTCAGAACATACAGTATTTTAAGTTCTAAAACATGAGAGTCAAAGTACATGAACAGGTCTTAAAGGCGACTAACGACTGCATCTTCTTAGGTCCTGTTCTTCTCGTCATACGGCTGAGGGGCCCGCACTCGGACGACCGTGTCCTTATGTGGTCCTTGGGCCAGACTTTGGGACAGTCTCTCCTGCTTTTTAAATCTCTCCTTGAAACACGCTTGTTCTTTTGGGTTCTTGACACAGCTCGTGCTCTCTGTCGCCCCCTGGAGCCACGTTCACCGCCTCCAGAGCGACAACAACCTGAATGCCACATACCGTATTATGTTGGCGACTTTGCGGTTCCATTCCGACTCACCTGTCCCCCCTGAACCCCCCCGAGGCCCCCCTGAACCCCCCTGGGCCCCCCTGAACCCCCCTGGGCCCCCTCGCCGCGCTCCTGGCCCCCGTCCCATCGCCCCGGCCTCACACCGGTGTTTGTGGTTGTTCCTGGTAAAGCTCCAGATTACACAGAGAGGGTGCGGCGTGGTTCACCTGCCCCGCCGAG
>NW_027315724.1:37059265-37061765 GCF_026437365.1 Eucyclogobius newberryi
GCTGACGCGCCAATTTTTTTAATTTTAGAAAAGGGAAATAGCCAGAATGTAGAGAGGCACGATTTCTAGAGGTGTGCAAATTTTTGTGACTTTTCGTCAATGTTCACTGGGTGAAAAATAGGGGGGTTGGTCCCGAGAAGAAAGAAAGAAAGAAGAAGAAGAAGAAGAAGAAGAATATTCCGATGCGAAAACAATGTTTCCCATTTTTCAAATATCATAAACTATACATTTTCGGAAAGCGCTCGCGCTTTCCTACCTCATGGTGTGGGTCCCTGGTCACTGACGGGTACTTTCGTTAATTTTGAGTGGGCTCCGCCCACTTTATGTTTTTGGCCCTCTATACAGTAATAATGTTCAATTTTTGCATTACATGTTTATATGCACGGAACATGCAAGAGATGGGGAACGTATTCGTGAGCTACTTAGCGCAAATGAGTGCTTTATATGGGGATGACGACCGCTTCGCGGTCGTCATCCCAATGTAAAGTGCTCGTTTAGTGCGCACTTTTGCACGGGCTTCGCCCGTTTACAACGGTAATGTTCCATTTTCCTACTATTAATTAGTATGCACGGGGCGTGCGTGAGTGAAGGAGTGCGTTAGTGAGTGTTTGGAAGTGGGCGAGCGCTTCGCGCTCGATTTCGTGCGCACTACGTGCGCACTTTCGCAGCCGTGCTTCGCACGGCCTTACGAGATTAATGGGCCTCTCGCCAGCTTGTGGCGCTCGGGCCTAATAATAAAAATTAATACAATTAATAAAATTAATAAAGAACAAAATAAAAAGAAAAGTCAGGGCTAGACAAAAGACGGATTGGGTAAAATTTAAAATACTAATATAGGAAACAAGAAAGAAAAAAGAAGTCCAAGATGTGAGTCCGATTTTGTCCAATTTCTGTCGAATTTGTCCATTTCCAAGTCGACCGCCTCGACCGACGCCGCCTCGACCGACGCCGCCTCGACCGACGCCGCCTCGACACCAAAGCAGAGTCAGAAAACCACGTGTTGCACAGATGAATAACTTTAGCATTTAGCTGTTGAATTAGCTTGAAACATCCTTGTGCCCTGGGGAAGAGTGACAGAAAAGTGTCTGCCATTCTGCACTTCTGACTTAATCACGCTAGTTTGTTTCTAACGTGGGCGTGGCCTGTTGCCAAGGACACAACAACAATGTCTGAGGAGAGCGGGATTTATGTCCGCCTCTCCCTCTCTAAAACCCATTCTCTTTCTCTCTCTCCCCTTCCTCCCCCCTCTCTCTCTCCACCTCACTCCTCCTTTCATCCGTCCCCAATCATCCCTCCACTCTCACATTCTCTCGCTCCCTCCTCCCTCCTCCCTCTCTACTCTCATCATCTCACCACTCCTTCCCTCACATTCTGAACAAATCTCTCGCTCTCTGCTCCCCTCTCATCGTCCTCCTCCGCCTCCTCCCTTACCTCTCTCCATCACTCCTTGACCACTCGCTTTCCCCTTTCACCCACCCCCCCGTCCAATCCCTCTTTCCCCCCCTCCTCTCTCGCACTCCACCCATCTCTCGTTCCCTCCCTCCGTCTCCTCCACTTCTCTGAACAGCAGCTTTCACAGGCCCATTGTCCGCATGTGTGTTTTCCCTCATCATTATGACAACACCACCTCCTGCCCTCCACTTCCCCAAACGCTTCCCCCTCCCCCGTGTGTGTGTCCGTGTGTGTCCGTGTGTGTCCGTGTGTGTGTGTGTGTGTGTGTGAGTGCGTGGTATATATAAAGCCATGACCGCACGTGTGTCGGGGGAAGCCAAGGTGCAGCGAGGCAGATAGCTCAGTTCTATGCATACTAAACTAGCATAGCCACCGGCGGCTCAGATAGGGCTGGGGGGGTGGAGGGGTCGGAGGGGGGTACAGGTGGAAGTGGTGGGAGAGAGGGGAGAAAGCAGCGACCGAGCAGCACCCTAGGGAGCCCCCTTTTGGGCTTATCACGGCTCTCACGCCTGCTCGTATCTGATGGCGCACAGGCGGGGCACTGGGTTAATGAAAAGACTGTAGTGGGCGCAAAATTAGGATTAATAGTGATGTGCTTGTCGAGGTGTGGGCGGGGCCGGGGGCGCGGAGAGGGGCCGGTCAAACAAAAGTATATAAAACAAGTCTTAAATGTAAGCAATTGTAGTGCAATAAGGTCAAAATACAGGCTTTACCTTTGATAGATGATGGATAGATGTTTCCAGTGTTAGCGCTGGTTAGTTCAGAAGTTAGCGTACATGCTAACAACATGCTTGATAAACATTCTTAAATCTCATGCCGGGAAACCAAGCTTCATAACTACATTTTAGTTTTATTCATTTTGCACCAAAAACATGACGAGTGAACATTATATATATATATATATATATATATATATATATATATATATATATACCATGAGTGTACCATGTGTGTGCCATGTGTGTATCGCGTGTGTACCATGTGTGTATCGCGTGTGTATCGCGTGTGTACCATGTGTGTATCACGTGTGTACCATGTGTGTATCACG
>NW_027315724.1:37066765-37069265 GCF_026437365.1 Eucyclogobius newberryi
ATTTGTAGCTGACTAAATGGAATGGGTTATTTTTTACCTTTATTTTATTTATCTACTTTTATTTATGTATTTTTGTATTTATCTTTATTTTTAACATTTATTTATGTATTCTTTATTTAGCTTTATATTTTTAACCTTTATTTTTTAAAAGTTTATTTGTTTTTACCTTTATATATTTATTTTCATTTTATTTCTTTGTTTTATTTTATTTATTTCCCTTTTTTTTCATTTTTTTTATCTTAGTTTAATTATTCACCTTTATTTATATATTTTTCTTTCTTTATTTTTTTCAGCTTTTTTAACCTTTATTTACTCATTTATCTACTTTTTTTCTTTACCTTTATTTCTTATGTATTTATTTATCTTTATTTAATTATTGGCCTTTGCCTTTATTTGTGTATCTATTTAATCATTTAATCACCTTAATAGTTTTATTCATGTATTTATCTTTGTATATTTACCTTATATTTACCTATATATATATATATATATATATATATATATTTTAACCTTTATATCTGTAATTATTTATGGATTGATTCAGCGCGGTAAGAGCCATTGAGATCTAGAGGCACAACATCAAACACACATTTAAAACACTTTTATCATTTTGTTCATAAAATATATAAATTACAAAAACATTTGTGATTTAAAGCAGATTAAGAAGAATCCCCACGTTTGTCCATCGTCGGCGAGAAAAAGTAAAAGTACTTTCAAAAGCTGTTTATTGTTGTTTATTCAGTTTAAAAATAAAAAACTCGTTGCTGAACAAAATGTTTTTTGGTTCTTGGACGTCGACTTTTTCTGACGCTCCAAAAAGGCTGTGATTTCTCTCGACATTTGTTGAGCTCGATTATAGAGACAAACAGGAACTCACTTAACGTCATTAACCTTCCATACGTCACGATTGGCCCTCGCCGGGCCCTCGCCGAGCCCTCGCCGAGCCCTCGCCGGGCCCTCGCCGGGCCCTCGCCGGGCCCTCGCCGGGCCCTCGCCGGGCCCTCGCCTTTGTGTATCATTTGCAAATCATTTCTCCTCGATGTGAATTTAATTGACCGGGTTAACAGCCGGTGAGGACAGTGGCGCACCCTCTCACCCTCTCGTTTGACCCTCGGGCCACACCCCCTCTCTCCCCCCTCCCTCCCTCGCTCGCCGAGCCCCCTTGCCCTCCTCTGCCAAACTCCGCCCCCCCACGCTCGCTCAGGCCTTTCGCTGTTCTCTGGCAGCGAGCGATGGATGTGACGAGAGCAGCCGGACAGGACGGGCGCGGGAAGGAGGTTTGACCCCTGTGTTTGGGACGGGGAGGGGGACAAGAAGGGGGACGGTGGAGTTTGATGGTGGAGAGGGACAGTGGAGAGGGCCGGTGGAGAGGGACAGTGGAGAGGGACGGTGGACGGTGGAGAGGGACAGTGGAGAGGGACGGTGGACGGTGGAGAGGGACGGTGGAGAGGGACGGTGAAGGGGGGACAGGGAGGGGGACGAGGACAGGGACATTGGGCTAATTTTGCGTGAATGATATAAAACGTTCCTGGAGCTGCTTTAGCTTCATTGGCGCTTGTTTCCTGCTCACAAGGTGGTTTCCGCTCTGAGGCTCCCGATATGTGATGTCACAGTTGGACGTCCGGAAGTCGTGATGTCACAGTTGGACGTCCGGAGGTCGTGATGTCACAGTTGGACGTCCGGAGGTCGTGATGTCACAGTTGGACGTCCGGAGGTCGTGATGTCACAGTTGGACGTCCGGAAGTCGTGATGTCACAGTTGGACGTCCGGAGGTCGTGATGTCACAGTTGGACGTCCGGAGGTCGTCTGAGCTGCTCTTGAGTCCTCAAATCAGACTCGTCCTCAGCATTTCTGCCTCAAATCCTGTTTAGTACAAACGCGTGCCTATGTTAGCGTGTCGGGTAAGCTAGCTTTTGTTTGTCTCCCCTCTGCAATTTCCTCTGCCGTCCGTAGATGGAGCAGGTCCTGGTGAGGGAAAGAGCTCATTTAGAGCTCTAAAAACACGACAAGAGCAAATTTAAAAGCCGATTACGCTAAAAATAATGTGTTAAAATCATAAAACCTGAAGTTTTGGGCAGATTTTTAGTCATACGTCATTTTAAAATCCGACGATCTGTTATTTCGTCTCATTTTATCATGACATTTGTCTCGTTATTATTCCCCAGAATCCTTCACTTTGTATTCGAGGAACGAGACAATGGAACAGATCAACATTTCAGTGTTTGGGGTGTTTACTCGAGTCTTTGAGACGTCGCCCAAAAACAAACACTACGTTCATCGAGGAGACGCAGAGCTTTAAATTCCCACTCACGATCCCCCTGACGTTCCCTTGACATTCCCCTGACGTTCCCTCTGACGTTCCCCCTGATGTTCCCCTCACATTCCCCTGACGTTCCTCCTGACGTTCCCTTCACATTCCCCTCACGATCCCTCTGACGTTCCCTTGACGTTCCCCCTCACATTCCCCTGACGTTCCCCTGTCGTTCCCCCTCACATTCCC
>NW_027315724.1:37074265-37081765 GCF_026437365.1 Eucyclogobius newberryi
AGCGTGATAATGGCCCTCATAACGTGATCATGGCCCTCATAACGTGATACTGGCCCTCATAACTTGATAATGGCCCTCATAACATGATAATGGCCCTCATAACGTGATAATGGCCCTCATAACATGATAATGGCCCTCATAACGTTATAATGGCCCTCATAACGCAATAATGGCCCTCATAACTCGATATTGGCCCTCATAACGTGATAATGGCCCTCAGAACTCAATATTGGCCCTCAGAAGACACGTCCTCGGCCCTCGGATGACATGTCCTCAGCTCTCAGATGACACGTCCTCGGCCCTCAGATGACACGTCCTGGGCCCTCGGATGACATGTCCTCAGCTCTCAGATGACACGTCCTGGGCCCTCAGATGACACGTCCTGGGCCCTCAGATGACACGTCCTGGGCCCTCGGATGACATGTCCTCAGCTCTCGGATGACATGTCCTCAGCTCTCAGATGACACGTCCTGGGCCCTCAGATGACACGTCCTTGGCCCTCGGATGACATAGCCTCGGCCCTCAGATGACACGTCCTCGGCCCTCGGATGTCACGTCCTCGGCCCTCAGATGACACGTCCTCAGCCCTCAGATGACACGTCCTGGGCCCTCGGATGACACGTCCTCGGCCCTCGGATGATACGTTCTCGGCCCTCGGATGTCACGTCCTCGGCCCTCAGATGACACGTCCTGGGCCCTCGGATGACACGTCCTCGGCCCTCAGATGACACGTCCTGGGCCCTCGGATGACACGTCCTCGGCCCTCAGATGACACGTCCTGGGCCCTCAGATGACACGTCCTTGGCCCGCAGATGACACGTCCTGGGCCCTCGGATGACACGTCCTCGGCCCTCAGATGACACGTCCTCGGCCCTCAGATGACACGTCCTCGGCCCTCAGATGACACGTCCTCGGCCCTCAGATGACACGTCCTGGGACCTCGGATGACATGTTCTCGGCCCTCAGATGACACGTCCTCGGCCCTCAGATGACAAGTCCTCGGCCCTCAGATGACACGTCCTCGGCCCTCAGATGACAAGTCCTCGGCCCTCAGATGACACGTCCCCGGCCCTCAGATGACACGTCCTGGGCCCTCGGATGACACGTCCTCGGCCCTCGGATGACACGTCCTGGGCTCTCAGATGACACGTCCTGGGCCCTCGGATGACATGTCCTCAGCTCTCAGATGACACGTCCTGGGCCCTCAGATGACACGTCCTGGGCCCTCGGATGACACGTCCTCGGCCCTCGGATGACACGTCCTCGGCCCTCGGATGTCACGTCCTCGGCCCTCAGATGACACGTCCTTGGCCCTCAGATGACACGTCCTGGGCCCTCTGATGACACGTCCTTGGCCCTCAGATGACACGTCCTGGGCCCTCGGATGACACGTTCTCGGCCCTCAGATGATACGTCCTCGGCCCTCAGATGACACGTCCCCGGCCCTCAGATGACACGTCCTCGGCCCTCGGATGACACGTTCTCGGCCCTCGGATGTCACGTCCTCGGCCCTCAGATGACACGTCCAGGGCCCTCAGATGACACGTCCTCGGCCCTCAGATGACACGTCCTCGGCCCTCAGATGACACGTCCTGGGCCCTCGGATGACACGTCCTCGGCCCTCAGATGACACGTCCTGGGCCCTCGGATGACACGTTCTCGGCCCTCAGATGACAAGTCCTCGGCCCTCAGATGACACGTCCTCGGCCCTCAGATGACACGTTCTCGGCCCTCAGATGACAAGTCCTCGGCCCTCAGATGACAAGTCCTCGGCCCTCAGATGACACGTCCTCGGCCCTCAGATGACAAGTCCTCGGCCCTCAGATGACAAGTCCTCGGCCCTCAGATGACACGTCCTCGGCCCTCAGATGACACGTTCTCCTCGTCTTTCCGCTCGTCCTCTTGCTGTCTGCGCCTTTCTTCAGTTTGACTCTCCACAGATGCGGCGCGTGAGCCCAGCGACTTCTTTCAGGGGTAATCGGGTGTGCAGGGGACCGGCCCAGAGACTGGAGGGCCTTTTGTCAGGGGCCCATCTGCTGGTCACACGGGGGCCGTGAGATGAGCGCTGGACGCGAGACAAGAGGCTGGGTCTGGGGGACAGGAGGTGGGAAAGGAGGGTACAAGAGAGGGGCAGGAGGGGGGACAGGAGGGGACAAGAGGGGGGACAGGAGGGGACAAGAGGGGGGACAGGAGGGGGACAGGAGGAGACTGGAGGGGACAGGAGGGGACAGTAGGAGACAGGAGGAGACAGGAGGGGACATATCTAGCCCAGACAACAGCTCTCACTCTGAGGACGGCTGTCTGGACCGCTCCTGTCAATCAAACGGAGCTGTAACCATGATCAGAATAATCCAGAAAAACTCTTTATTCAATCCAAATGTCAAAACCCATCGAAGAAGTCGGATTTTCACACATGAGACTTTTACATGTCACATGTTTAAGCAGATGTAACATCTCTTTTAATGCTTTATTATTTTCTGGACTGACTTTTACTGTTTTTTACTTACTTACTCAGATGTTACACGGATGTTACACAGATGTTACACAAATGTTACATTGCTGTTACACAGTGCACCTTGAAGAAACCTGATTTGTAAAATACATTGAACAAATAAAGTGACCATTGTCGTGCCTGAAATGACGTCTCTAAACTTTCTCGCTCGTCTCGGCTCTAAATCCCTCCTGTGGAACGCTCTGTTTAACCAGTCGTGTCTTCATATATTTGCATTGGGAGGATTGGACCGAGCGGAAAGACGGGCGTCTCACTCTGATTAAGAATAAATAAGCCAATAAATATTCAGTTAGGTCTGAAGCTGGTCTCATTACGGGCTGTGCGGCGGCAATGTGTGCGTACGGCTAACACCAGGGTGGTATATCGCCCCCCGATGCCCTCATACAGAAGTAATGCACTCCAAATCAGAATGGTTAAGTGAGGACATGTGATCACTTTCAAAGGCGATTGGCACAAATGGGAAAACGATAACCCAGAGCAACCTCACCGACTCGCCATGCTGAATAATGAAGGATGGTTAGGATCGGATGAATTATGAATAATAACGTGGTAATTATAACGGCCGAAGCTGAAATGAGGAGGACCTGAAAAGTGTTGTCTGCCTCCAATGTGTTTGTGTAAACTTTGTACTTTACTTTCTGCTTCTTTTGTCGTGCAACTTGAAGATTGTCAATGTAACTTCTCTGGTTTGAGGCCCGTCACCTGCCTGTCTCCACGGTGATGTAACGTTCCACAGTAAGGTTTTAAATTTAAGCCGGCTTTTTATTTGTGTAGCACATTTAAAACTGCTTCACAATGAAAAAGACAGAGATTAAAAGATGATTCAAACAGCAGACAACAACAGACAGTAACAAAAAAGAAGAAACAAACAGGCAAGAGACAAGATGAAAGTGGCATCAAACAAGCGTCACTAAAGGTCACGGGTCAGATCTGGGAAGAGTCGTCCAGTACTTTGTGTTGAATGCAGAGACGCACTAAAAACCCAGGTCCTGCGTGTGATTGACAATTAATAATCATAAAGGTGCATGTATTTTTGAAAGTTTTTTTTTTAATTCTGCAGTTTTGTTTTGTATTTTTTTTTTATTTTATTGTATTTTCAAGCAAACCAGAGACGCTCGCTGACTCTGTGACTGTTTGGAACCTGTAATTATCTCTCTTTTAGATGAGGCCATGATTCTTTATCCATTATATAACACATGAATAAGAATATTACAAGAGGACGAGTCAAAAATGTTGATTGGCGCCGATAAATGATCAATAATGAGGTCTAATAAACAAGCAAAAGAGAAAAGAAAAGAGAAATGAGCAAGAGACAAAGAGATAGAGAAGAGAGAGAACGGAAAGAGAGAAGAGCAAAAAGGAAAGAGAAGAAAACTATAGAGACAGGACAGAGGGCAAAGTAAAGGAGAAAAGAAGAGAACAGAGAAAAGAACAAGAAAGAAGCAAAGATGAATATTTGACCAGCAGAAAGTTAGAAAATTGAAATCATCATTGGTCAATAAAAGAGAAGGAGATGACAACACACAGACATTAAGCAAACGGAGAAGTGAAAACCAGAGAAGGGACAAAGAGGAAAGAAAGAGGCTTCTTTGATTCCGGTTGCCGTGCCGTTGCCGTGCGCGGGGCATTAGTCAAATGGCGGCGCGGCTGGTATCGGCAGGAGCGCGCCGATAGGACACGGGGCCCGACAGTAAGATGTATGTACTACAGCGGCGCCAAACACGGCGCCATGGATCACCGCCGCCTCCGATTGGCCGCTCACAAATGTTCACTCATGTATCCTCAGCCGGGATATTAACCATGTCACGGATTCTGCGCGTCAGCAAAGCGCGCGGGGCCTCGGCGACGGGGCGTTCGGCGACAGGGCTCGGGTGCGTCACGGGTGAGGGGCGGGCGAGTTTGATGAGGGAGGGAGTGAGCTACATGAGAGGTTAAAATAATGACGATGCAAAATGAACTTCAAAGTGCGTCCATGCTACTGTACTGGGATGGGGGGACTACTAGTTCGTACTGGGGGCCATACTGGGGTTTGTACTGGGGGCCGTTCTAGGGGCCGTAGCAGTGGCTCAGTAGTTAGCTCTCGTGCACTTACCGGCGAGTGTGAGTTGTGTCCTCAGAATGTGAGAATGCGGTGGTCGCCTTGGATCTGGGAAACACATTTCTCGCCAGTTTCATGTATTTGAGTTCAGAGACAAGGTGGGGCACGGTGGCACATACAGGACGGTGGCACATACAGGACGGTGGCACATACAGGACAGTGGCACATACAGGACAGTGGCACATACAGGACGGTGGCACATACAGGACGGTGGCACATACAGGACAGTGGCACATACAGGACGGTGACACATACAGGACGGTGGCACATACAGGACGTGCCACATACAGGACAGTGGCACATACAGGACGGTGACACATACAGGACGGTGGCACATACAGGACGTGCCACATACAGGACAGTGGCACATACAGGACGGTGGCACATACAGGACGGTGGCACATACAGGACAGTGGCACATACAGGACGGTGCCACATACAGGACGGTGGCACATACAGGACAGTGACACATACAGGACGGTGGCACATACAGGACGGTGGCACATACAGGACGGTGCCACATACAGGACGGTGGCACTTACAGGACAGTGGCACATACAGGACGTGCCACATACAGGACGTGCCACATACAGGACGGCGGCACATACAGGACAGTGGCACCTACAGGACAGTGGCACATGCAGGACGGTGGCACATACAGGACGGTGGCACATACAGGACGGTGGCACTTACAGGACAGTGGCACATACAGGACGGTGCCACATACAGGACGGTGGCACATACAGGACAGTGCCACATGCAGGACGGTGGCACTTACAGGACAGTGCCAAATGCAGGACGGTGGCACTTACAGGACAGTGCCACATGCAGGACGGTGGCACTTACAGGACAGTGCCACATGCAGGACGGTGGCACTTACAGGACAGTGCCACATGCAGGACGGTGGCACTTACAGGACAGTGGCACATACAGGACGGTGGCACTTACAGGACAGTGGCACATACAGGACGGTGGCACATACAGGACAGTGGCACATACAGGGCAGTGCCACATACAGGACGGTGGCACATACAGGACGTGCCACATACAGGACAGTGCCACATACAGGACGGTGGCACTTACAGGACAGTGGCACATACAGGACGTGCCACATACAGGACGTGCCACATACAGGAAGGCGGCACATACAGGACGGCGGCACATACAGGACAGTGGCACATGCAGGACGGTGGCACATGCAGGACGGTGGCACTTACAGGACAGTGCCACATGCAGGACGGTGGCACTTACAGGACGGTGCCACATACAGGACAGTGGCACATACAGGACAGTGGCACATGCGGGACGGAGCCACATACAGGACGTTCAAGCCCACAGCCGGGGCCCTTCCTGCGTGGAACTGTCGCACCGTCTCCGTCTGCGCCGTTCAAAAACCAACAGCTCTTGTAATCTCCCTGTCGCGCACACATTCTCTCACTCCGGCGACTCAGAACTCTCTCAAGGTGAGCTCTGTTTTGTGCCCAAATCCAAACAGTATTATGCACGGGGCAAAATTATAGAGAGATGAGTAGGACTTAATATATGGTAATTATTTGACAGGCTATACTTACACAGCGATTAGCATATCTCCGAGACGAGCGCGAGATAGCGCCGCGCGGAGACGGAGCGAGCGCGGGGGAGCGAGGGGGGCCCCCGCTCCGATAAGGATTTGTGACAGCGCGCGGCGAGGAGGGGCCGGCGTCGTCGAGCAAACTGTTCCATATGTACCTCGGCGATAAGCCATCTCTATAGGGGCCCGGGCGGGAGGAGCGTGACGTGCTCGGCATACCAGGCGCCGGCACGAGAACGGGTCGCAGAGCTGGACTCACGCGTAACCACCGGCGACGCAGGACTCAAACTCGGACTCGTGAGTGTCTGAGGCCCGCGGCCCGACTCGATGAGGGGATCGGGACCCCCAGCACACCTGTGTGGCTGCAGCGGGACGGTCCTGAGCCAAAGGGACTCTATACCAGGCTTAACTGTATATTGTGTCAGGCCGCCCCAAATAAACTGTATGTTCGCTGTGACCCGACCCAACATTTTTCAAGTGAGTCGGTAGGTAAATTATATAAAAAAATGTCCAAATCGTCGACATTTTTTTATTCTGGCAGTGACCCCACAGTGACCCGCAGTGACCCCACAGTGACCCACAGTGAGCCACAGTGACTCGCAGTGACCCCACAGTGACCCGCAGTGACCCCACAGTGACCCGCAGTGACCCCACAGTGACCCACAGTGAGCCACAGTGACTCGCAGTGACCCCACAGTGACCCGCAGTGACCCCACAGTGACCCGCAGTGACCCCACAGTGACCCACAGTGAGCCACAGTGACCCGCAGTGACCCCACAGTGACCCACAGTGAGCCACAGTGACTCGCAGTGACCCCACAGTGACCCGCAGTGACCCCACAGTGACCCGCAGTGACCCCACAGTGACCCACAGTGAGCCACAGTGACCCGCAGTGACCCACAGTGTCCCGCAGTGACCCCACAGTGACCCACAGTGTCCCGCAGTGACCCGCAGTGACCCGCAGTCACCCACAGTGACCCGCAGTGACCCACAGTGTCCCGCAGTGACCCACAGTGTCCCGCAGTGACCCGCAGTGGCCGCCAGGTGTCAGGCTTCAACAGCCAATGAGACGTTCTCCGTTCGTGTTAAGTTTCATTTCTCGACGGTATTCTCGGCATTTTCGGCTTTAAAATATTTCCATTGAGTACCAGTGATACTAAATTATTCAACACGGCGCTTTTTTGAAAAAAAAAAAAAAAAAACGGTCGGCGAGTCGGCGAGATATAAGAGAAAAAATTGGCATAATTTTGACAAAATGCTGACATTTTTTTTTCAGTCGGCTAGTTTTTTGGTCGGGTTACGGCAAACACACATATTGTT
>NW_027315724.1:37086765-37096079 GCF_026437365.1 Eucyclogobius newberryi
ACGCACCACCGGGACTTTCTCATTTCTACTATCTTTTCTCCCACTGATTCTCCATTGGTCCGAGTGCTCCCGGACCATTTCTCAACCAGCAGCTTTTGTCAGTAAACAACTTTATCTCGGTGGCGATGGTTTATTCTCCCCACGCGGCATTATCTGTATTATGGTATCGCCTTTCATTATCGCCGCGGCGAGAGCGGGCGGCGAGAGCGGGCGGTACAATACTGCGAGCCAACGCTTTACTGCAATTAATGATGTGTGTTTTTGTTGTTATATGTGTGGAACTTGTGAGATCCGGCGGGAAAATGAAAGAGTCACAGGTTTTACAGTCGTTCTCTTTCGATCGTCGGGGAAATCCGGGTGCTTCAGGCGATTTCACGCTTGATCCTGATCAAACGGTGGGATTTAGTTGAATGTTTCCACGACTCTAGTGCTGAAGCAGATTTGGGCTGAGTTCCCGAAACCAAAGACTTTTCAGGAAAAGTCAAATCGTTTGTGATGTTTTCATTATCGATGCTGTTCAAACGGTTCAATACTTGTTTGAGGATCGATATGTTTCTAGTATTGATACTTTTGAAGGTGCGACTTTATCTATGTTCATGTTCATAAAAAGCTTCACGTTATATCATAACAATGCAAACTAAGGTGTATTGTGTTCTCCAGGTGGGTGGGGGGTCCTTGTCCTCTCCAGGTGGGTGGGGGGCCCTTGTCTTCTCCAGGTGGGTGGGGGGTCCTTGTCCTCTCCAGGTGGGTGGGGGGCCCTTGCCTCAAGTGGAGGAGTTCAAGTATCTCGGGGTCTTGATGGAGCGTGTGATTGACAGTTGGATCGATGCAGTCGCTGCATTGACTGTTGTGGTGAAGAAGGAGCCGAGTCCAAAGACAAAACTCTGGATTTATCGGTCACTCTACGTTCTGACCTCACCTATGGTCCTGAGCTTTAATGACCCAAAGGACAAGATCGTGGATACAAAATGAGTTTCCTCTGTCGGGTGGCAGGGCGCTCACTTAGAGACAGGGGGAGGAGCTCAATAACAAATCAAATCAAATCAATTTATTTTTGTAAGGCCCAAAATCACAACAACAGTTGCCTCTGAGGGCCACAGGGAGAAATGAATCAACAATGTCTGTGGTGGCGATGGAGTCAGACAATGTCTGTGGTGGCGAGGGACAATGTCCCAGGTCCTCTGTCCTTAGACTCTCCTTCTCGGCCAGGAAAAACTACAAAAAAAACCTCTTTGGGAAAAAAGCGTAGAAACCTGGAGGAGTTCCAGTGAAGGAGAGATCCGACTCTCACAGACGGACAGACGGACACGAGGGAGACTGGAGCTGGACCCACTCTTCAGGCAGATGAGGGACCGACTGAGTCGAGCTGGACCCACTCTTCAGGCAGATGAGGGACCGTCTGAGTCGAGCTGGACCCACTCCTCAGGCAGATGAGGGACCGTCCACACAGGGCAGGGACCACTTCACCAGGGGAGGGGCATCTGGGTCCACAGGTCCTCAGGAGTGAGAGAAAGAAAAGAAGGCGGTGAACAGTTTGCAAGTGGAATCAAAAAATAAATATTGTTTGATAGCATAAGTAGTCAGAAGAAGAAGAGGATAGTGCTCAAGCTGTCATACTTCCCCCAGCACAGTTACTCCTAGGGCAGCGTAGCTGAAGCTGTGGGTTTATCTTTCTGTTCCTAACTACTCTGACCATAAGCGATTTCGAAGAGGAACGTTTTAAGCCTGGACTTAAATGAAGAGACTGTGTCAGCGTATTTAACATGGGTCGGGAGCTGATTCCATAACACAGGAGCTTGGTAGCTAAACGCTCTACCTCCTACTGTACTTTTAGAGACTCTTGGCACCACCAGAAGGCCGGCATTCTGAGAGTGAAGAGCTCTGTTTGGATGATATGGTTCTATAGCATCTTTGAGGTAGGATGGGGCCATGTCATTTATGGCTTTGTAGGTCAAGAGTAGAATTTTGAATTTGATTCTAGACTCGACGGGGAGCCAGTGAAGAGACTTCAGCACCGGCGTAATGTGCTCTCTTCTTTTTGTTCCTGTTAGTAATCTTGCTGCTGCATTTTGAACCAGTTGAAAGCTTTTTATGGAGCTTTTAGGACACGCTGCAAGCAGGGAGTTACAGTAGTCTAATCTAGTCGTTACAAATGCATGGATAAGTTTTTCGGCATCACTTTTAGGCAGGATTCTTCTGATTTTGGCTCTTGTTGCGCAAATGGAAATAGGCTGTTTTACAAGCTTGATTTATATGAGCTTTAAATGAGAGCTCCTGGTCAAATAAGACTCTGAGGTTTCTTACAGTAGAACTGGAGGCTACACTGACATTGTCCAGTGTGACTATCTGCTCAGATAGAGAGTCTCGTAGATGCTTAGGGCCAAGCACAATGACCTTGGTTTTTTCAGGGTTAAGAAGCAGGTAGTTTAGTGTCATCCAGGTTTTTATCTCCTTCACACAAGTACTAAGTCTGTCTACTTGATCGCTCTGATCAGGTTTCATTGATAAATACAGCTGAGTGTCATCTGCATAGCAGTGGAAGTTAATGTCATGCTTTCTGATAATGTTGCCCAATGGCAGCATATAAAGAGTAAACAGAATTGGACCGAGTACCGAACCCTGTGGCACACCGTAAATTACTTTAGAGCTTGGTGAGGAGCTCTTGTTTACATTAACAAATTGGAACCTATCAGATAGATAGGATTTAAACCAGCTGAGAGCTGTTCCTCCAACACCTACATCACATTCTAACCTCTGCAGTAGAATGTTGTGGTCGATGGTGTCAAACGCTGCGCTGAGGTCCAACAGAACCAGGATTGAGACCAGTCCATCGTCAGCGGCTAATAACAAATCATTTGTGACTTTAACTAGTGCAGTTTCAGTGCTGTGGTGGGCTCTGGACCCTGACTGGAAAACTTCAAATAAGTTATTGTCCTGCAGGTGGCGACAAAGCTGTTTTACTACAACTTTTTCAAGGATTTTAGAGACGAAGGGAAGATTTGAAATAGGTCTGTAGTTTACCAATAAGTCGGGATCTAGATTAGGCTTTTTCAGAAGAGGTTTAATGACTGCATGTTTGAAGGACTGTGGAACATAGCCACTTTCGAGTGAAGTATTTATTATATTAAGAATAGGGTCTATAATTAGGGGGAGAATGTCTTTGAGGAGCTTGGAATGGGGTCTAGGACACAAGTTGAGCTTTTAGAGGACATAATGGCTGAAGTTATCTCTGCTTGATCAACAGCTGTGAACCTTTCTAGGTTTACAGGTGGATTTATATGAGACGTTAGATTTAGAGCTTGGGCTAGTTCAGGGCTAATAGCGGGGGTAATTTCATCTAATTTATCTCTGATTGTTTTTATTTTATTGTTAAAAAATAGGAGGAAATCATCAGAGCTGAGTGTAGCTGGGATTGAGGGCTCTACTGCACTGTGACAGTTTGTTAGCCTAGCTACAGTGCTGAAAAGGAATTTAGTGTTACTTTTGTTGACTTCTATTAGATTTGAATAATATCTGGTTTGGGCCTTACGCAGAGCCTGCTTATAGGACAGCAGGCAACTTTTCCATGCTTTTAGGGATTCTTCGGTGTGAGAGCGACGAAATAATCCCTCTAACTTTCTAACTCTTTGTTTATGTGAACGCAGTTCTTGGTTGTACCATGGGGAGGCGCGCTTTGGCCTAATGACCTTCTGTTTTAACGGCGCTTTTAACAGACTTCAGAGAATTCATGGTCAAGTCGACACATTGATCACTTAAACTGGGACTAAAACTGTTCTCAGCAGGATCACATGACATGATCACATGACATGTCACTGAATATTGGCTCTATTATTTCTTTGAATTTTGAGATAGATTTTTCAGATATTGTCCTTTTCATTATAACTTTATTTTGTGGGACTGGATGATCTTTAAGAATAAACTGAAAGGTAATTAGGAAATGATCTGACAATATAGGGTTTTGAGGGAGGACACTGAGGTCACTAATCTCTGTTCCATACGTTAGGACAAGATCCAGAGTGTTCTTGTGAGTGTGAGTCGGTTTATTTACATTCTGAGTGAAACCAATGCTGTCTAACAAGGCGCTGAAGGCATTACTGAGAGCGTCATCACTCATGTTCACGTGGATATTAAAGTCTCCAACAATAACTATTTTATCCCAGGCTAACACTAAGTTTGATATAAAGTCAGAAAACTCTGTTAAAAACTCTAAATAGGGACCAGGAGGTCGGTAGATAATTATGAACAAAACTCCTTTTTGGTTTTTCATAATAACACGGGGGGAGCTCGGAGTAGAGCCTCTGCTCCTCCAGCTGAGGTGCCTCCCAGGCGTCTGGGAGTCCCTGGCTGCACTGCTGCCCCCGCGACCGGGCCCCGGAGAAGAGGAAGAAGATGGATGTTAAAAATATGCTCTGAACAGAATCCCAGTTTTGAAGTAACTTCTCTCCTGCTCAGAAACAGTGAATATGTTTTTCTCCAGCGCTGCAGCTGCACAAAAAAGTCCTTTCAGTGGTCAACGAGTCAGCGCTTCTTTCTTTTCCTTTCGATGAGTCGAACAAATCATTCGATTGTTACATTTAGACTTTGTAACTACATCAAGAAACAAACAAGAAATGTAGAAGATATATTTATGTGTATTATTGACAAAAAAACAAAAAATACACAGACACACACACACACAGACACACACACACACACACACAGACACACACACACAGACACACACACATGTAGTCGCTTCCAGGTCGGCGATGCGTCTTTTCAGTGCGGTCTATAGTCATGACCCGAGGTGTTGTCCCCCCTCGGCCCCCCGCCTCCCCCGCCCCCGCCCCGCCCTCCCATCCCCGCGGCCTGACTCCTGTGGCTCATTTGAATATATTGATTGGGCCATCTGTAAGCCATTTATCTCCTTCAAAAGAGCGTTAAAGTCAGACTGCCCACCCCGGCCCGCCCACCACTGTCCGCCTGACACCAACAATAGACACGCACACACACGCACGCACGCACACACACACTCGCACGCACGCACACACACGCACGCACGCACACACACACTCGCACGCACGCACACACACGCACGCACACACACTCCGTATCGGCGACCAACTGCTCTGACCTCTATTCAAATGTCAACTCACCACGCCCTCTAGTGGAGTGGATCGCGGGGTGGTTCTGCTGCTGCGCGGGCGCCGAAGACCTCGTCACTGACATGTTTAGCAGTTGTCAATAATGTTTAACCGTCGGGGCCGTTTCCATCCTCCGACGTGAGGCGTGTAGTTTGATCTGTGCAAAGGCAGAAAGCCCGTTGTGTCGTCGGGTAAGGCACGTTGCACACACCTGTATTGTCACTGCACGACAACGTTTAAATTCATTCATTCACAAATTAAAATGAAACTGGGGCCGTACCTACATAGAGTTTATTGAAAAACTCTATGTATTTTATTTTCTCGTCAACCTGGAAGTTGCAAGTTTCACTGTTTGTCTGAATAAATGGATAATAACGATTAAAAAATACACCTTGAATGAATAAATAAAGCTTTAACAAAGACTTAATTCATAAAGAACAAATCGTTTATTAAGAATGTGTCAGGTTTAATAACTCTTTCATTCATGGGTCATGATAAACATTTGGTTTATTGATTAAAAATGTCGCACGTGTTTCCGTATCGTACAGAACATCACGTCTCGCTCCGTCGTGTTCTGAGCTCGAGAAGCTCCACGTGATTAACAATAATGTCGGATTTATACGTCGCCTTTGACGTCTCGACGCCGCACGATCCGCTCACTCCGCGCTCGGTTTGTCGTGCGGCACCACCGACCCCTCGAACACGGTACTGCGAGTGAAGTGTCGCGCCCAAGGACACGACAACGGCTCGTGTCGGGGTCGTTACGGAGCGAAAGGCGAGCGAAACGCGACGCCGACGCTCAGAATCGAACACTAGAAGGACGAGTTGAACACTCTACGGCTGTTTTAACTGCACAAGGTGGAGACGGCGACCCCTGGAGCCTGGCAGGGGGTGCGGCATGGGCGGCGGAGGTGGAGGATGTGGAGGAGCTGCTGTCCTCTCTGGCATTTACCGGGTGGTGAACGAGCCGGGTTTGTGAATGTGGCGTTTTCAGCTGAGTAATCAGAGCGACCCGGACCTCAGAGAAATGTCCTCCACCATCCCGCTCATTATTCACTGTCTGCTTAAAAAGAAGCCGTGCGCCTCCAACACGAGCGGAGGAGGAGGAGAGGCCTTAGGAGAGGGTTTATTTTTGATCCGAGTCAAAGCGGCAGGAGAGAAATGAAACTTTTGTTGAATCCGGTTGGTTTGTTTTGGTCCGTTTTGGTCGTTTTGGTTCGTTTTGGTTAGTTTTGGTTAGTTTTTTTTCATTTTTGTTCGTTTTGGTTTGTTTTGGTCGTTTTTGGTAGTTTTGGTTCGTTTTGGTTCGTTTTGGTCGTTTTGGTCGTTTTGGTCGTTTTGGTCTGTTTTAGTTCGGTTTGGGCCCTTCACCTTTGGCTCCCGCCCGACCACAATGCTGCGCTGCGATTGGTCCAGTCCGGCGACGCCTGTAAATCAGGCCCAATCACAGTCGAACACAAAAGCTTGAGCCCAGTGAAATCTAAAGAGTTTGTGAAGCCATAAAAATCACATGAATTCATATTTGTCACTCATGTAAAAGGTTTTATCCACCAAATGTGTTTAATTTCATTTTATTGACATTTAATTTCTCTTTTTCATGAGAGCGCTGCATGTTTTTAGAGGTCGGGGAAACAAACCTGCAAAGACACGAGTAGAAGGTGCAAAACGCCAACAAAACGACTCTTTTTGTCTCGGTTTATGTGAAAAATGTGATTGGATTTTCTCCTCTTGATGTATAAAAGCTCTCGTACACGTCAACATGAATATTGACACATTTACTGTCCTCCTCTTCTGGGCTCCCGCTCCTGTTGTTGTTACGAGGCTGGCGGGGCCCATAAAGCAGGGGCCGGACGTTAGGGTCCGAGAGGAGGCGCACGGACCTGTGTGCGAGGAGGTGAGGAGGAGCATTCATCTTCTGCACATCTCTGACGACGAGAGTGTGGACGGGACGGACGGGACGAGGGGGAGGAGGGGAGAGGAGGGGGAGAGGAGGGGGAGGACGGGGAGGAGGGAGATGAGGGGGAGGAGGGGGAGACGAGGGAGAGGAGGGGGAGGACGGGGAGGAAGGAGAGGAGGCGCATGGACGGACCTGTGTCCGAGGAGGTGAGGAGGAGCAATCATCTTCTGTACACCTCTGACAATGACAGTGTGGACAAGACGGACGGGACGAGGGAGACGAGGGGGAGAGGAAGAGGAAGGAGAGGGACAAGGGAGAGGAGAGGGGGACATGAAGGGGAGGAGGGGGAGAGGAGGGACAGAGATAGCACAAGATAAAAAAGGACATTACTTCCTACGTTTAAGCTTTAGTTTCTTATGTTGTTAAGTTACTGCACAAACTTAAAGGAATAATACAGGATTTTTGAGAACTCACACGACTGTTAGTCCTTTTTTTAACTGCGAATGCGCACACTTCCCCCCCCACACTCCCCACACTCCCCCCACACTTCCCCCCCCACACCCCCCACACTCCCCCTCCACACTCCCCCTCCACACTCCCCCCCCACACTCCCCCACCCACACTCCCCCCACACTCCCCCCCACACTCCCCCCCCACCCACACTCCCCCCGCACTCCCCCCACACTCCCCCCACACTCCCCCCCACACTCCCCCCCACACTCACCCACCCACGCTCCCCCCACACTCCCCACACTCCCCCCCACCCACACTCCCCCCGCACTCCCCCCACACTCCCCACACTCCCCCCCACACTCCCCCCCACTCCCCCCCACACTCCCCCCCCACACTCCCCCCCACACTCCCCACACTCCCCCCACTCCCCCCCACACTCACCCACCCACACTCCCCCTGACACCCCCCCACACTCCCCCCCACACTCCCCCCGCACCCCCCCCACACTCCCCCCCACACTCCCCCCCACACTCACCCACCCACACTCCCCCCGCACACTCCCCCCCACACTCCTCCCTCGTGCTGCTATGGGAACCAGGCTGCAGGTGTGCCGTAGCACGCAGGAAATGATTGACATGAGGGAGAACTGTCCACGCCCCCAGGAAATGAGTCGCCAAAAATCCTCCATTATTCCTTTAAATGTATGTGAAGTATTTCTTGTGAACACACTTTCACCTGAACAGCTCAGGTAGATAACGGGCTCAGGTAGATGCTGGAGTCACGTTTCTCTTTGGTCTGTTTTTAGTCTTTAACGTGCTCTAAAGAGTCTCTAAGAGCATCCGTCATGTGTGAAGAGGTAGAAAAGGCTTCAAAGGCGTTTACTCTGGAAATGGAGAACTTGGACTCCTCCAGAGGTCACGTTCTGCTGGAGCTGACCTGAGCTGGACCCTGAGCCCCGCCCTAAAGGAGGACTCTTGTGTTTGTGTAAGTGTAGTTGACCTGGTTCTGGGTCGTTCTGACCCCGGGTTCGGCCTGACTCTCCTTCACGGCGGTCGAGTGTCTGAATAGCGTTTAATTGGCTCGATCTCTCACTTGAGATGTGACGATAACGCCGCGGACAGAAGGTGGATTTTACCTCGACCGACTGTTTCGCTTTCGTCTTTTTTCCAGCCGCACGTCGCTGTCTTCGCGCTCGATTTTGTTGAGACCGTCTTTGGTGCAGTGGTGGTTTTGTCTCCTCATTATAAGGATCTTTGCTTCCTTAAAGAACAAGTTGACATTTCTTGGGGGAAAAATAGAACAAAATACAAATCTAGACATTCAAAAATAGATTTATATCGACTGTATTTTCCAGAGCTGCGGCGAAAGGACTTCTCCGATCCTACAACTGAGTACGCCAACTACAAACATCACAATTATGACACAGCATTTTGATTTATCAGATGTTTGGACTCGTGAAACTTGGACTTGAGTCAGACTTGTGTTAATGACTTGAGACTTGATAAAATGAGCGACGCTTGAGCCTGGACTTGGACGTTGGGACTTGATGTTTCTCGTCCAGAACACTTCATTTCTCTTTACAGTTGATTAGATATAATACAAAATGAAACACGTCTTTTCATGAGCTGCATTTGGCTTCGTTTGATGACTTGACTTGACGTGAAACTCAAAGCAGAAGACTGGAACTGGACTTGGAACTGGACTTGGAACTGGACTTGGAACTGGACTTGGAACTGGACTTGGAACTGGACTTGGAACTGGACTTGGAACTCGACTTGGAACTGGACTTGGAACTGGACTTGGAACTCGACTTGAAGACTCACGAAACACGACCGCTTTTC
>NW_027315724.1:37096179-37136179 GCF_026437365.1 Eucyclogobius newberryi
CAGTGACCCCCCCCTTCCTTGGTCCCCGGGCCCCTGGACTGCTCAGCTCGGGCCCCTGTGGATCATGACGAGGAGCCATGTTTGTTTAAAGAGGCTCAATCCTGGAGCAGCTGCCTCAGATCAGGAAACAGATCAAGGAAGAGGGGGAGGAGGGAGAGGGGGGAGAGGAGAGAGAAGAGAGGGGGAGGAGAGGGAAGAGAGGGGAGAGAGAGGAGAGGGAGAGAGAAGAGAGGGGGGGGAGAGGGAAGAGAGGGGGAAGAGAGGGAAGAGAGGGGGAGGAGAGGGAAGAGAGGGGGGGGAGAGGGAAGAGAGGGGGAAGAGAGGGAAGAGAGGGGGAGGAGAGGGAAGAGAGGGGAGAGAGAGGAGAGGTGAGGAGAGAGAAGATTGTGGACACATGTTGACGATGCCCCTCTGGGCCGGGATCATAACCGGACGATGATGTTCACAGAGCCTGAACCACCAGAGGAGACTGGACCAATCACAGAGCAGCATTGTGGGTTGGGCGGAGCCAGAGGTGAAGTGAAACAAACATGGCGGCACTCAGAGGTGAAGTGAAACAAACATGGCGGCACTCAGAGGTGAAGTGAAACAAACATGGCGGCGCTGACCGACGCACTGACTGAAGTCTGTTGTGGCGCTTTGACCAAACAGTTTAGAAGCAAGTGATTCCACGGGCCGAGGTACAGGTCGGATCTGTGGAGAGGCGACTCACGTAAAGCAAAGAAAAGTCCCATAGTGCACCTTTAAACCATCTCACCTTTTCCACCGCCTCTTTAACATGGCGCACTTCTCAGTGTTGCCAGCAGAGGGCGCTGACATTTAATGCGTCTTTTCCCACGACATTATAAATGATTTAACCGAAGCCCCGCCCACCTCGCCCTTTACGCAGGCCCCTTTGAGGTTTGCCCGATAAGCTCGTCTCGCTGTAACGGCTCGATTAGACGAAGGGCGCTCGCCGCAGAGTCCAACCCATTTATTGTTGTCACCGCGGCGATAGAAATGACCTCAATAAAAGAAACACAGGAGCCAATGCCGTATGCAAATGAGGTCCATGAGCGCGGAGGAGGCGGGGGTCCTCTCCCTCATATGGGGGTCTCCCTGGGGGTCTCTCCCTCACCTGGGGGTCTCTCCCTCATATGGGGGTCTCCCTGGGGGTCTCTCCCTCATATGGGGGTCTCTCCCTCATATGGGGGTCTCTCCCTCATATGGGGGTCTCCCTGGGGGTCTCTCCCTCACCTGGGGGTCTCTCCCTCATATGGGGGTCTCCCTGGGGTACCTCCCTCATATGGGGGGTCTCTCCCTCACCTGGGGGTCTCTCCCTCATATGGGGGTCTCCCTGGGGGTCTCTCCCTCACCTGGGGGTCTCCCTGGGGGTCTCTCCCTCATATGGGGGTCTCCCTGGGGGTCTCTCCCTCACCTGGGGTCTCCCTGGGGGTCTCTCCCTCATATGGGGGTCTCTCCCTCACCTGGAGGTCTCTCCCTCATATGGGGGTCTCCCTGGGGGTCTCTCCCTCATATGGGGGTCTCTCCCTCATAAGGGGGTCTCTCCCTCACCTGGGGGTCTCCCTGGGGGTCTCTCCCTCACCTGGGGTCTCTCCCTCACCTGGGGGTCTCCCTGGGGGTCTCTCCCTCACCTGGGGGTCTCCCTGGGGGTCTCTCCCTCATATGGGGGTCTCTCCCTCATAAGGGGGTCTCTCCCTCACCTGGGGGTCTCCCTGGGGGTCTCTCCCTCACCTGGGGGTCTCTCCCTCACCTGGGGGTCTCCCTGGGGGTCTCTCCCTCACCTGGGGGTCTCTCCCTCACCTGGGGGTCTCTCCCTCACCTGGGGGTCTCCCTGGGGATCTCTCCCTCACCTGGGGGTCTCCCTGGGGGTCTCTCCCTCATATGGGGGTCTCTCCCTCATAAGGGGGTCCCTCCCTCACTTGGGGGTCTTTGACCACATTGTGTATCTGATCACATGACATCGCTCTAATAAACTCCCTGTGATCTGATTGGCTCTCACTGTAAATGCAGTTTCCTGAATCGCTATGACAATAAAATATATAAATTGTTTTGCTTTGGCAAATTGAACATTCAAAACTAACAGTGCCAAGATTTCAAGCACCAACTCCCCGAAGGCCCCGCGGGGCCCCAGTCCACAGGTGCGCATTAGTTGCCACAAAAACACAAATTCCACTTTTGTTTCCCGACGCCATACGTTTAGAAGACGGCTGTTAAAAGGGGCCCCCGGGGGCCGGCGCAGGTAAGACGCGAGAAGCTCCAGTCAAACGCTTTTGCCAAGAACAAAACAAAGAGGCCCTAAAGAAGACGGAGCAGCCGCTGAGCCGGGACAGGAACGTGGCCCCGCGAACACGACACGGAGACAAAGCCTGAATGAAGAGTGTGCCGTGCAGCGCTATGTGCCTCGCCGAGGCGCTGGCATCGCTCTCTCCCTGGCACAGGGACATGCCAAGATGTAGGATTTAGCCCCGAGCCCCTGGGTTTGTGCTGGAAAAAGACTGGAGGGGCCCCTGCAGCGGCTCCTGGCTCCGACCCTCAAAGCATTGTGAGAGGAGAAGGAGAGAAGGAGGAGAGGAGAGAAGGAGAGGAGGAGAGGAGAGGAAAGGAGGGAAGGAGAGGAGGAGAGGAGAGGAAAGGAGGGAAGGAGAGGAGGAGAGGAGAGGAAAGGAGGGAAGGAGAGGAGGAGAGGAGAGGAAAGGAGGGAAGGAGAGGAGGAGAGGAGAGGCAAAGGAGGGAAAGAGAGGAGGAGAGGAAAGGAGGGAAGGAGAGGAGGAGAGGAGAGGAAAGGAGGGAAGGAGAGGAGGAGAGGAGAGGAAAGGAGGGAAGGAGAGGAGGAGGAGCAGCAAGTGGTTCAGCTCAGCCAGAGGAGACTGAACACGGCTGAAAGAGGCAACATTTTAATAAATTACTCTTGTATTAAAGTCAAATCTGTTCTGCCCCTGGACAAACATCTCATATATATATATCTATTATATACACATATATATATATATATATATATATATATATATATATATATATATATATATATATATATATATAAAACGTAGATATTCAGAGGGAAAATTCAATTGAGTTTATGTTTTGAGCTCCTCTCCTCACTCCTCTCCTCGCTCCTCTCCTCACTCCTCTCCTCACTCCTCTCCTCGCTCCTCTCCTCACTCCTCTCCTCACTCCTCTCCTCGCTCCTCTCCTCACTGCTCTCCTCACTCCTCTCCTCACCCCTCTCCTCGCTCCTCTTCTCGCTCCTCTCCTCTCTCCTCACTCCTCTCCTCACTCCTCTCCTCACTCCTCCTCTCGCTCCTCTCCTCTCTCCTCACTCCTCTCCTCACTCCTCTCCTCACTCCTCTCCTCGCTCCTCTCCTCTCTCCTCACTCCTCTCCTCACTCCTCTCCTCACTCCTCTCCTCACTCCTCTCCTCGCTCCTCTCCTCACTGCTCTCCTCACTCCTCTCCTCACCCCTCTCCTCGCTCCTCTTCTCGCTCCTCTCCTCTCTCCTCACTCCTCTCCTCACTCCTCTCCTCACTCCTCTCCTCGCTCCTCTCCTCTCTCCTCACTCCTCTCCTCACTCCTCTCCTCACTCCTCTCCTCGCTCCTCTCCTCTCTCCTCACTCCTCTCCTCACTCCTCTCCTCACTCCTCTCCTCACTCCTCTCCTCGCTCCTCTCCTCACTGCTCTCCTCACTCCTCTCCTCACCCCTCTCCTCGCTCCTCTTCTCGCTCCTCTCCCGCTCCTCTCCCGCTCCTCTCCTCACTCCTCTCCTCGCTCCTCTCCTCTCTCCTCACTCCTCTCCTCACTCCTCTCCTCACCCCTCTCCTCGCTCCTCTCCCGCTCCTCTCCCGCTCCTCTCCTCACTCCTCTCCTCACCCCTCTCCTCACTCCTCTCCTCACCCCTCTCCTCACTCCTCTCCTCACTCCTCTCCTCACCCCTCTCCTCACTCCTCTCCTCACCCCTCTCCTCGCTCCTCTTCTCGCTCCTCTCCCGCTCCTCTCCCGCTCCTCTCCTCACTCCTCTCCTCACTCCTCTCCTCACCCCTCTCCTCGCTCCTCTCCCGCTCCTCTCCCGCTCCTCTCCTCACTCCTCTCCTCACTCCTCTCCTCGCTCCTCTCCTCTCTCCTCGCTCCTCTCCTCTCTCCTCACTCGCTCCTCTCCTCCTCCATCAGTGCCGTGTGGAGTGTTACATGTTCATTTATTCTCAGCAGCTGGTGCACAGGAGCCTCCGCCCCGGCATCGTGCCCCGGACTGGGCCGGCGTGCGAGCCGCCGCCCCCTCCGCGGCGAGGGAAGCCACCTGGTCAAGTGGTCAGCAAATGAAAATGGAAAATTGCTCGTAGTTGTTGTTCCCGTCGCTGGGTCGTGATGGATGCACCCTCCACGTTTCTGTTGATATGATCAGAGAATATATATATGTGCCCCCCGTCCTCCCGTCCCCACGTCCCCCCCGTCCCCTCGTCCTCCCGTGCGGTGGTCGGAGGAAATTGCCTGTGTGCAAAATTGGCTCGTGGATGAGAACATTCA
This sequence comes from Eucyclogobius newberryi, assembly GCF_026437365.1. Taxonomy (NCBI): domain Eukaryota; kingdom Metazoa; phylum Chordata; class Actinopteri; order Gobiiformes; family Gobiidae; genus Eucyclogobius; species Eucyclogobius newberryi. Next base: position 37,100,698 of record NW_027315724.1, read on the forward strand.
CTTTGTATGGGCACAATCATGTTTTTCAGCCCGAGTGAATTGTTGCTGCGCTTTTTTATCAAGACAAGTTGTTTCTGGTAAAACGCCAAATGAGGCTGGACGATGCTCCGGGCGGGGACAGTGCTCCAGACGGGGACAGTGCTCCAGACGGGGACAGTGCTCCAGACGGGGACAGTGCTCCGGGTTGTCTGTTTTGTTTGTCGGGGAAAAGTTTTGCGGTCAGACAATTTTATTCCTAAATCCGAACAGAGTCGCTTCTATTCTACTATAATATAACTATGATATAACTATAATATAACGATAATATAACTATGATATAACTATAATATAACTATAATATAACTATAATATAACTATGATATAACTATAATATAACGATAATATAACTATGATATAACTATAATATAACTATAATATAACTATAATATAACTATAATATAACTATAATATAACTATGATATAACTATAATATAACTATACTATAACTATAACATACCTATAATATAACTATAATATAACTATACTATAACTATAACATACCTATAATATAACTATAATATAACTAGACTATAACTATAATATAACTATAATATAACTATAATATAACTATAATATAACGATAATATAACTATGATATAACTATAATATAACTATAATATACCTATAATATAACTATAATATAACTATACTATAACTATAATATAACTATAATATAACTATACTATAACTATAATATAACTATAATATAACTATAATATAACTATACTATAACTATAATATAACTATAATATAACTATAATATAACTATAATATAACTATAATATAACTATAATATAACTATAATATAACTATAACATACCTATAATATAACTATACTATAACTATAATATAACTATAATATAACTATAATATAACTATAGTACAACTATAATATAACTATAATATAACTATAACATACCTATAATATAACTATAATATAACTATAACATACCTATAATATAACTATAATATAACTATAATATAACTATACTATAACTATAACATACCTATAATATAACTATAATATAACTATACTATAACTATACTATAACTATACTATAACTATAATGTAACTATACTATAACTATACTATAACTATACTATAACTATACTATAACTATACTATAACTATAATATAACTATAATATAACTATAGTACAACTATAATATAACTATACTATAACTATAATATAACTATAATATAACTATAATATAACTATAATATAACTATACTATAACTATAATATAACTATAATATAACTATAATATAACTATAGTACAACTATAATCCCACCGTGACCAAAAGAACATTTAAAGCCACAGGAATAATGCAGGACTTGATGTTCTGGATTAACCCTGCATCACGTGACCATCGAGCATCACGTGACCATCAAGCATCACGTGACCATCGAGCATCACGTGACCATCAAGCATCACGTGACCATCGAGCATCACGTGACCATCGAGCATCACGTGACCATCGAGCATCACATGACCATCAAACGTCACATGACCATCGAGCATCACGTGACCATCGAGCATCACGTGACCATCGAGCATCACGTGACCATCGAGCATCACGTGACCATCGAGCATCACGTGACCATCGAGCATCACGTGACCATCTAGCATCAAGTGACCATCGAGCATCACGTGACCATCGAGCATCACGTGACCATCGAGCATCACGTGACCATCAAACGTCATGTGACCATCGAACGTCACGTGACCATCGAGCATCACGTGACCATCGAGCATCATGTGACCATCGAGCATCACGTGACCATCGAGCATCACGTGTGCATCAAGCATCACGTGACCATCGAGCATCACATGACCATCAAACGTCACGTGACCATCGAGCATCACGTGACCATCGAGCATCACGTGACCATCGAGCATCACATGACCATCAAACGTCACGTGACCATCGAGCATCACATGACCATCGAGCATCACGTGACCATCGAGCATCACATGACCATCAAACGTCACGTGACCATCGAGCATCACGTGACCATCGAGCATCACGTGACCATCGAGCATCACATGACCATCAAACGTCACGTGACCATCGAGCATCACATGACCATCAAGCATCACGTGACCATCGAGCATCACATGACCATCAAACGTCACGTGACCATCGAGCATCACGTGACCATCGAGCATCACGTGACCATCGAGCATCACATGACCATCGAGCACCACATGACCATCGAGCATCACATGACCATCGAGCATCACATGACCATCGAATATCACATGACCATCAAACGTCACGTGACCATCGAGCATCACATGACCATCGAGCATCACGTGACCATCGAGCATCACATGACCATCAAACGTCACATGACCATCGAGCATCACATGACCATCGAGCATCACATGACCATCGAATATCACATGACCATCAAACGTCACGTGACCATCGAGCATCACATGACCATCGAGCATCACATGACCATCGAATATCACATGACCATCAAACGTCACGTGACCATCGAGCATCACATGACCATCGAGCATCACATGACCATCGAGCATCACATGACCATCGAATATCACATGACCATCAAACGTCACGTGACCATCGAGCATCACATGACCATCGAGCATCACGTGACCATCGAGCATCACATGACCATCAAACGTCACGTGACCATCGAGCATCACATGACCATCGAGCATCACGTGACCATCGAGCATCACATGACCATCAAACGTCACGTGACCATCGAGCATCACATGACCATCGAGCATCACGTGACCATCGAGCATCACATGACCATCAAACGTCACGTGACCATCGAGCATCACATGACCATCAAACGTCACATGACCATCGAGCATCACATGACCATCAAACGTCACATGACCATCGAGCATCACATGACCATCGGAGGTCAGGAGTGTGAGCGCCAAGTCTGAAAAATAAACTGATCTGAAAAAAGAAGAAAGGAACCTCCCTCTCTCTCTCTCACTGATGGCCCCTCTCCCTCCCTCCCCCTCTCTATTCTCTCTCTCTCTCTCTCTCTCTCACTGATGGCCCCTCTCCCTCCCTCCCCCTCTCTATTCTCTCTCTCTCTCTCTCTCTCTCTCTCACTGATGGCCCCTCTCCCTCCCTCCCCCTCTCTATTCTCTCTCTCTCTCTCTCTCACTGATGGCCCCTCTCCCTCCCTCCCCCTCTCTATTCTCTCTCTCTCTCTCTCTCACTGATGGCCCCTCTCCCTCCCTCCCCCTCTCTATTCTCTCTCTCTCTCTCTCTCTCACTGATGGCCCCTCTCCCTCCCTCCCCCTCTCTATTCTCTCTCTCTCTCTCTCTCACTGATGGCCCCTCTCCCTCCCTCCCCCTCTCTATTCTCTCTCTCTCTCTCTCTCTCTCTCACTGATGGCCCCTCTCCCTCCCTCCCCCTCTCTATTCTCTCTCTCTCTCTCTCTCACTGATGGCCCCTCTCCCTCCCTCCCCCTCTCTATTCTCTCTCTCTCTCTCTCTCTCTCTCTCTCTCACTGATGGCCCCTCTCCCTCCCTCCCCCTCTCTATTCTCTCTCTCTCTCTCTCTCACTGATGGCCCCTCTCCCTCCCTCCCCCTCTCTATTCTCTCTCTCTCTCTCTCTCTCTCACTGATGGCCCCTCTCCCTCCCTCCCCCTCTCTATTCTCTCTCTCTCTCTCTCTCACTGATGGCCCCTCTCCCTCCCTCCCCCTCTCTATTCTCTCTCTCTCTCTCTCTCTCTCACTGATGGCCCCTCTCCCTCCCTCCCCCTCTCTATTCTCTCTCTCTCTCTCTCTCACTGATGGCCCCTCTCCCTCCCTCCCCCTCTCTATTCTCTCTCTCTCTCTCTCTCACTGATGGCCCCTCTCCCTCCCTCCCCCTCTCTATTCTCTCTCTCTCTCTCTCTCACTGATGGCCCCTCTCCCTCCCTCCCCCTCTCTATTCTCTCTCTCTCTCTCTCTCACTGATGGCCCCTCTCCCTCCCTCCCCCTCTCTATTCTCTCTCTCTCTCTCTCTCTCTCTCACTGATGGCCCCTCTCCCTCCCTCCCCCTCTCTATTCTCTCTCTCTCTCTCTCTCTCTCACTGATGGCCCCTCTCCCTCCCTCCCCCTCTCTATTCTCTCTCTCTCTCTCTCTCACTGATGGCCCCTCTCCCTCCCTCCCCCTCTCTATTCTCTCTCTCTCTCTCTCTCTCTCACTGATGGCCCCTCTCCCTCCCTCCCCCTCTCTATTCTCTCTCTCTCTCTCTCTCACTGATGGCCCCTCTCCCTCCCTCCCCCTCTCTATTCTCTCTCTCTCTCTCACTGATGGCCCCTCTCCCTCTCTCCCCCTCTCTATTCTCTCTCCTTCAGTAGTTCACAGCAGGGGCCTCTCTGATTTTACGACGAGGTAAAAGGAAGAAAGTTTGGGTTCGATGAGACGCGACGTGAGCTCAGATACGAACCAAAACAAACAGTGCAACCTCTGACCTCTCAGTGACCTCTCAGTGACCTCTCATCACATGGTTAAACTCCACTTAGGGCTGTTCCTTTGTAACATCTGAAAGCTCAATGGTCTCAATGACGAATACATTTCAATATTTAGTCTCTTTTAAACATCTTCAGGACATTTAATATTCTATTTGAATAAATCTATATAGGATTTTGTGGGCGGCTTTTTCTAATCTCAGAAGATTAATTTGAAGGTTTATTTATTTATGTATTTATTTGCTGGTTGATGGAGACAGTTTTCTGTAGCTCTTCAGTTCGTCTGCAGTAGTAGAACATTCAGCTGGAGCATCACAGGAGATACAAGAAACTAAAGTGCTCAATTACATTGTTTTGATGAATTAGTCCTCTTCAGGTATGAAGCTTAACAAGCCCGCCAGAACCACATGCAGGCCATGACCATCACATGACCAGCGCATAACTATAATATGACCAGCACATGATCAGCACATGACCATAACATGACCATCACATGACTCTAACATGACGATAACATGACCATCACATGACCATCACATGATCATAACACGACCATTACATGACTATAACATGACCATCACATGACCATAACATGACTCTAACATGACTATAAAATCACAATAACATGACCATCACATGATCATAACACGACCATAACATGACTATAACATGACCATAACGTGACTATAACATGACTATGACTATAAACTGACCATCACATGACAACAACATGACCATAACATGACTATAACACGACCATAACAAGACCATAACATGACTATAACATGACCATAACATGCCCAGCACACGACTATAACATGACTATAACATGACTATAACATGACCATAACATGACCATAACATGACTATAACATGACTATTACATGACCACAACAAGACCATAACATGACTATTACAAGACTATAACATGACCATAACATGCCTAGCACACGACTATAACATGACTATTACATGACCATAACATGACTATAACATGACCATAACAAGACCATAACATGACTATTACAAGACTATAACATGACCATAACATGCCTAGCACACGACTATAACATGACTATAACATGACCATAACACGACCATAACATGACTATAACATGACTATTACATGACTATAACATGACCATAACATGACTATTACAAGACTATAACATGACAATAACATGCCTAGCACACGACTATAACATGACTATAACATGACCATAACACGACCATAACATGACTATGACTACAACATGACCATAACATGACTATAACATGACCATAACGTGACTATAACATGACTATGACTATAACATGACCATAACACGACCATAACATGACTATAACATGACTATAACATGACCATAACATGACCATAACACGACCATAACACGACCATAACATGACTATAACATGACTATAACATGACCATAACACGACCATAACATGACTATAACATGACTATAACATGACCATAACATGACCATAACACGACCATAACATGACTATAACATGACTATAACATGACCATAACACGACCATAACATGACTATAACATGACTTTAACATGACTATAACATGACCATAACATGACTATAACATGACTATAACATGACTATAACATGACCATAACACGACCATAACATGACTATAACATGACTATAACATGACTATAACATGACCATAACACGACCATAACATGACTATAACATGACTTTAACATGACTATAACATGACCATAACATGACTATAACATGACTATAACATGACTATAACATGACCATAACACGACCATAACATGACTATAACATGACTTTAACATGACTATAACATGACTTTAACATGACTATAACATGACTATAACATGACTATAACATGACTATAACATGACTATAACATGACCATAACACGACCATAACATGACTATAACATGACTATAACATGACCATAACACGACCATAACACGACTATAACATGACTTTAACATGACTATAACATGACTTTAACATGACTATAACATGACTATAACATGACTATAACATGACTATAACATGACTATTACATGACTATAACATGACCATAACATAACTATTACAAGACTATAACATGACCATAACATGCCTAGCACACGATTATAACATGACTATAACATGACCATAACACGACCATAACATGACTATGACTACAACATGACCATAACATGACTATAACATGACCATAACGTGACTATAACATGACCATAACACGACCATAACATGACTATAACATGACTATAACATGACCATAACATGACCATAACACAACCATAACATGACTATAACATGACTATAACATGACCATAACACGACCATAACATGACTATAACATGACTTTAACATGACTATAACATGACCATAACATGACTATAACATGACTTTAACATGACTATAACATGACTTTAACATGACTATAACATGACCATAACATGACTATAACATGACTATAACATGACTATAACATGACTTTAACATGACTATAACATGACTATAACATGACTATAACATGACTATAACATGACCATAACATGACCATAACATGACTATAACATGACTATAACATGACCATAACACGACCATAACACGACTATAACATGACTTTAACATGACTATAACATGACTTTAACATGACTATAACATGACTATAACATGACTATAACATGACTATAACATGACTATTACAAGACTATAACATGACCATAACATGCCTAGCACACGACTATAACATGACTATAACATGACCATAACACGACCATAACATGACTATGACTACAACATGACCATAACATGACTATAACATGACCATAACGTGACTATAACATGACCATAACACGACCATAACATGACTATAACATGACTATAACATGACCATAACATGACCATAACACGACCATAACATGACTATAACATGACTATAACATGACCATAACACGACCATAACATGACTATAACATGACTTTAACATGACTATAACATGACCATAACATGACTATAACATGACTTTAACATGACTATAACATGACTTTAACATGACTATAACATGACCATAACATGACTATAACATGACTATAACATGACTATAACATGACCATAACACGACCATAACATGACTATAACATGACTATAACATGACCATAACACGACCATAACATGACTATAACATGACTTTAACCTGACTATAACATGACTTTAACATGACTATAACATGACTATAACATGACTATAACATGACTATAACATGACCATAACACGACCATAACATGACTATAACATGACTTTAACATGACTATAACATGACTATAACATGACTTTAACATGACTATAACATGACTATAACATGACTTTAACATGACTATAACATGACTATAACATGACTATAACATGACCATAACACGACCATAACATGACTATAACATGACTTTAACATGACCATAACACGACCATAACATGACTATAACATGACTTTAACATGACTATAACATGACTATAACATGACTTTAACATGACTATAACATGACTATAACATGACTTTAACATGACTATAACATGACTATAACATGACTATAACATGACCATAACACGACCATAACATGACTATAACATGACTTTAACATGACTATAACATGACTTTAACATGACTATAACATGACCATAACACGACCATAACATGACTATAACATGACTATAACATGACCATAACACGACCATAACATGACTATAACATGACTATAACATGACTTTAACATGACTATAACACGACCATCACATGACTGCAGAACCGTCTCCATGGATACAACTAAAGCTTCTTTAACAAATAAGAGCTTTTACTTTGATACTTTTCGCGGTGTAAAGTCGTGTTCAAATAAAAGCACGATTAAACTTGGGCGTCGCTCATTTTCTCCGCGTTACAATAAAAAAAAAAACGCTACTTTTTTAATTCCACTTCGGAGCGCGCGGCGTTATTCCCCTTCGGCCCCGAAACATCAATCCTGTGCATCAGACGCTCCCGAACTCCACGGAAATAAGATCGCACTAAAAATCCAATACTGAATACAGATGCACAATTAGCCACTGATTTGTCTCATTTGACGCTATTTACAATTTCAATCACAGCTTGTTACCCGGCGCTCGGGCTAATTCCCCGTGTCTCCGTCGCGGCGCTACACACCATTCCGTGTCGCCATATTGTACGCGCATCCGAGCGACGCAATTTACAACAACAAAAAAACACCGCACCGACGGGAAAGAGGGAGAACGGCGCCGCACGCTCAAGCGACCCCTCGCATTAACAATGGAGCAGATATATATGTATTTTTTATGACTCGTGCTCCCGCGTCCCGTTCCCCACATTTCCAATCCAATCCCGGCGTTATTAGCGTGTGCAATACTCCAGGGCCTAAACAAACTTTCAAAAAATTCCCCCCATAACCCGCCAAGCGTAGAACATTCCCGGCTCCATGCAATTAACTGCGCCAACATTTACAATAATATGATTACCGACACTTTGGCGCGGTGGCGGGGGGGACGCGCGGACATATTAGCTAGCAGCGAGGGGTTGATCGTTATGGAGACACTTCCTGGAGATTCGCATTTTCACTGGCACCGCAATTCGGAGACGCAGTAAATTCTCTGCGGGCCGTAAAAGCCAATGAACCGCGACGCAAACACAGAGGCCAACTTGTCTTTCACTGTTTCTGGGGTTTTGGTGAGTTCTGTCTGTGAGTCCTGGTTTAGTTTCCTTTTCACGGCTTTATTTAGTCCTGGTTTAGTCCTGTTGAGTCCTGGTTTAGTTCCTCTTTATGTCTTGCTTTGGACGAGCAGCGAATCTTGGTGTGAGTCTCTTCTCACTGCGTAAACACAAACATGTGACCACAGTAAACACAAACATGTGACCACAGTAAACACAAACATGTGACCCACAGTAAACACAAACATGTGACCACAGTAAACACAAACATGTGACAGACAGTAAACACAAACATGTGACCACAGTAAACACAAACATGTGACAGACAGTAAACACAAACATGTGACCACAGTAAACACAAACATGTGACCACAGTAAACACAAACATGTGACCACAGTAAACACAAACATGTGACCACAGTAAACACAAACATGTGACTGACAGTAAACACAAACATGTGACCACAGTAAACACAAACATGTGACAGACAGTAAACACAAACATGTGACCACAGTAAACACAAACATGTGACCCACAGTAAACACAAACATGTGACCACAGTAAACACAAACATGTGACCCACAGTAAACACAAACATGTGACCACAGTAAACACAAACATGTGACAGACAGTAAACACAAACATGTGACAGACAGTAAACACAAACATGTGACAGACAGTAAACACAAACATGTGACAGACAGTAAACACAAACATGTGACAGACAGTAAACACAAACATGTGACCACAGTAAACACAAACATGTGACCCACAGTAAACACAAACATGTGACCACAGTAAACACAAACATGTGACCACAGTAAACACAAACATGTGACAGACAGTAAACACAAACATGTGACAGACAGTAAACACAAACATGTGACCACAGTAAACACAAACATGTGACCCACAGTAAACACAAACATGTGACCACAGTAAACACAAACATGTGACCACAGTAAACACAAACATGTGACAGACAGTAAACACAAACATGTGACCACAGTAAACACAAACATGTGACAGACAGTAAACACAAACATGTGACCACAGTAAACACAAACATGTGACAGACAGTAAACACAAACATGTGACAGACAGTAAACACAAACATGTGACCACAGTAAACACAAACATGTGACCCACAGTAAACAAACATGTGACCCACAGTAAACAAACATGTGACCCACAGTAAACACAAACATGTGACCCACAGTAAACAAACATGTGACCCACAGTAAACAAACATGTGACCACAGTAAACACAAACATGTGACCACAGTAAACACAAACATGTGACCCACAGTAAACAAACATCTGACCCACAGTAAACAAACATGTGACCCACAGTAAACAAACATGTGACCCACTGTAAACAAACATGTGACCCACAGTAAACAAAGATGTGACCCGGCTCTTGCCCACTCTCGCTCCCTCAGGCTCCTGTAATTACCCACATTACGGCCTTGTAAAGAGCGGGCCCTCAGCGCTTTGTTTGTAATTCGGTTTTCAGCAGGAGAACGGCACCGTAGGGCCCCATACATCTTAGAGGGGCCCCCTGCTGCTCACTCCTGCTCCGGGGGGACGCGAGAGAGGAGAGCGCGGGCGAGGTAAGAGGTGGTACTTGGGCTGAGAGGGGCGCCACATGATGCCCGGGCAGGACTCTGGCACGGGGCCCGGTGCTCTGTGCCCAGGGCCCCTCACAGCGAGAGGGAACGAGAGGGACGAGAGGGAGACACTTACATTTATGAGAGATCATTTAAAATTCACTCTGTAACAGAAGGAGAGAGAGGGTGATCCAGAAGTGTGTCACATCCTCTTTATTTGTTAAAAAATGTAAATAAAATAAATATATTATGTCCAAATATAATGAGTCCAGCTGTCCTTGAGTTATTCTCTTTTGTCATTTTAGTCCTGCAAGTCTCAAAATCTTCATCATTTAAGACATATTTGTGTTTTTTGTTCCAAATATTTAGAGTTAAACTGTGACATCATTATTATACAACCAACAACTGTGAATCTGTTCAACCCTCACACGATATGTCAGAAGTCAGTCACATTTGTCCATCTTTGGTCAACGCCCACCGGGACACGCCCACCGCTCTGTATCGCCATTTACGTAAAGGAAACAGCGATACACGAAGGATTCAGCAGCGTTCAGTCTTTTTGGCCGCGATCAGAGAACTTGTTTCTTTCTTTAAGTCGTTTTTAGATCAATATTTTGAGTTAAATCACCAGATTATCCATGGGTTTCTTTTTTAACATGATAAATTCTCTTTAAATCTCAGTATTGTGTTAGAAATGAACATCAGACACAAGACGTTAGTGGTGAATATGGCCATTTTGTGTGAGATTTACTCATTTTTGAGGGTGTGAATGCAACTTCTAAGAGCTTTTACCCACATTATGATCGTTTCTCCCACTTGGACTCATATTTAGAGTGATTCACAACGCCATTGCTTAGAAATCCCCGTGCACACCTCCCCCGGGACACGCCCCCCGGGATACGCCCACCGCTCTGTGCTCACCTTGTCCTTTACCGTCTTTTTGGCCGTAATCTGAGAACTTGTTTCTTTCATTAAGTCGTTTTTAGAAACGCCAAACCATCGACAGACCATCCACTATCTTCTTTAAAATGATAAATTCTCTTTAAATGTGAGAATTGTGTTAGAAACAAACATTAGACACAAGAAGTTAGTGGTGAATCTGGTCATTTTTGCAACAGATTCACATTTTTTATGGAAAAAAAAAGAAAGCTGGACTTGAAAACCCAAACTTGCCATTTATCAAATCCAAAATAATGTTCACCTCCATTTCCAGGCAGCGTCCGGCTCCCGCACGACTCTCCATCGCTCTCGACCGCCGGAATAAATAAACAACACGCCGACCGCGCTCAAGTGTAAACATTTGGAGGCTCTTTTGTGGCCGTCCTCGGAGCTGGATGCCTGTAATACGCCTGTGTGAAGGACCCTCCATCTATGGGCCCTATTCTCCCCTCCGGCTGCTCCTTGACCTCCCAATCACCGCCCGGCATTGTTTTGGTTCAGCCGTTTACCGGGCGGCGGCCGTGGAGGAGCGTCTGCCGCTCCGCCGCCATCGATCGGCGCCCGCGCACACGTATTGAAAGCAGATATCGATTCCTTTTCTCTTTTTGCCAAATGGGAAAAAAGTGCGCGGCGGCAGAAGAGGAGATTTCCGCTGGGGTTTGAGACGAAGGAGGCGAATTGGACGTCGGCGGCGGCGGCGGCGAGCGTCTCTGGTGACTGTGGACACGCGCCGCGGTAATTGAATTGAGCGAGAGAAGGTCTGACGCCGATATGTGAAAGCTAAGAGTTTTCCAAAAAGCGTCAATGGGAGAGTTCAGCGGCACGAGAGCGCGAGAGAGCACAAAAACAGACCAAATCAGACAAAATACACAACAGACAAAATACACAACAGACAAAACATACAGAATGATACAAAATACACAACAGACAAAACAGACAGAATGATACAAAATACACAACATTGATGGTGCCAGTAAACACTCTGTGAAGAAAAGGACACGTATCGTTTGTCGTTCTCGGCCTTGAAGCGCTCGAGCATTTTTCCTTTGGCATTTCATGTTCCAGAGCTTGAAATAAAACTGCACATTACCATCCGTAGGTTGGCGTTCCCGCGTCAGGATTTGGTGTTAGAGCTCCATCCACTGGCAGCAGAGGGACTTGACACGGGGGGAATACAAAAAAGCTAGCTCGCCACGACACGCTACCGTAAAAAAGCGGTTGTATTGAACGCGATTTGATGCAGAAATGCCCAGAACGAGTCTCGAGATGATTCGTGGTGTGAAAAACAGAAACTGGAGGAATGTGAGGCCCAGTGTTTGTCAAACTGCGGTGCGTGTACTGAACTCTGCAGTGTGAGTGTTTAGAGACATTTTCAATCCGATAAATTGATTGAAAATGACCTTTTGGATGGAAGTCGAACACGTTTTGCTTTAAAAAGACGACGGCGTTTAAACTTTTCTGTCCGTTTCATTTGTGTCGCTGCAAAACCACAACTTTAATTCCCTTTAGGTTCAGTCCAGAGGCTTCCGCAGGTGAAGGGTTAAAGTTTACTCTAGTGTCAGCGCTTTCAAACCAGCACTTTTTACAAGGACTTTGAGTTTTATTCCTTTATTGTTGAACAGTTTTAGACGTTCAACGAGGAAAACGAGATGTCTCGTCTCTCGTATTGGAGTCTCTCTTCACCCCAGAGGCAGGACAGGGCCGACTTCAGAGTGAGTTTGGTGATGTTTTAACAGCAGATTATAATCTCCAGTGTGTTTATGTTGATTAGCTCCAGTTTCAAAGAGAACAATTACAGAGGTTTTAAAGATGCACTTCGTTTAAACGGCTGCAGTTTGGAGAAAGTTAAGAAACAAACAAAGCCAGTGCTAAAATTTAATGAGTTTTGTTAGAAAAAGCTCTGAAATGAGTGTTGGGAGTGTCAGTACCAGGGATATATTGATACAGACCCATTAGTACTTTGGGTATTGACATGTTAGAACTGTTATGTTGTTTTTTGCAGAAGATTTGACTGATCCATCTGTGTAAGTTTGTCCTTAAGGGTTTTAGTTTGATTTATTAATGATATAAAATGACCAATGAAACACTTTCAACCCTAAAACCAGATTTAACTATAGACTTTGAGAGACTTTGAGAGACATTGAGAGACTTTTTGAAGCTATTGTCAGAAAAATACCACTCGCCTTTGTGTATATTTGTATTTATTTGTCAGATAAAGACGTCAAACCTTCACTTGGACAACAACAGACACACAACATGAACACATCTGAGACACTACAAAGAAAACAGAACCAGAAGAGCACGAGATCGTGAAGTCTGAGTCCTCGATGAGGCAGTTTATTCCATAAATCCCACCAAATCTTGTCCTGTGTCTTTGGACCTCCTGCTCAAGCTCTGGTGCTCACTCCAATGTTTGTGGGTTTCATTTTCCACATGTAAAATCCACAAAGGGCGTTGAGAACTGTAAAAATCACAAACAAAGCGTCCACGAGCCTCTCACAACGCTTGAGATCCAGCACGTTTCTGACAGAGAAGACCATAAATAACGCCTGAAAGTCCACGTCAGAGCTTCTGGAATACCGTGGACGTTCTGCGTTCCAAAGCGGTGGAACGTCGGCGGTAGGGCGCACGTATCCAGGGGTGAGAGACAGTGGTCAGTCACCGCGCGGCTGATTCTCATTCCGACCGCGTCCGCCGCTCTCCCACTCAATTTACAATTAGGACTATCTCGGAGCAGCGGAGCATGAAGGGAGGCGTGTGCGTGAGGAGATGGGCCCCGCGCCGGTGTGTGTGTGTGTGTGTGTGTGTGAGGGTGAACCTGGCGAGGAGGCGGGTGGAGGTGGAGGAGGGTGGTGAATATAGTGATCAGGCTCGGGAAGTGGCTCTGCATCTGCCGTCTCTGCCCTCCTCTGCCCTGGACTCCACAAACTCTCTCCGCCCGAGCCCCTCGTCCTGCTCCTCCGCCCGAGCCCCTCGTCCTGCTCCTCCGCCCGAGCCCCTCGTCCTGCTCCTCCGCCCGAGCCCCTCGTCCTGCTCCTCCGTCAGCCTAAACCAAAATGCACCGCTTTATTTGAACTCATTCACGCCAGGTTTTGTGTGTTTCCTGCCGGACCCTCGCGGAGCCGGGTCGTGACGGGCTCGTTCTCCGACATTTCACACCGAGAATCAAATATTGTTTTTTACGAGTATCAGATCGAAGTGAGTGCTTCACAATAGTGTTTTATGGTAACGCAAGACACGAACACAGAGACAAACACACGACAACACACGTCAGTTTGCTGTTCTGAGTCAGTCACAGTAGATTCGTTAAAACAGTTTGACTTTAGGTGTTTGTTCAAAGCGAACGGACTCAAAAGAGCAGAAGGAGATGAGGCTTTAGAACATGGAAGGAGCATCAGAGGACTGTGGGTCAAGCTAACGCTGTGGGTCAAGCTAACGCTATGGGTCAAGCTAACGCTATGGGTCAAGCTAACGCTGTGGGTCAAGCTAACGCTGTGGTCAAGCTAACGCTATGGGTCAAGCTAACGCTGTGGGTCAAGCTAACACTGTGGGTCAAGCTAACGCTGTGGTCAAGCTAACGCTATGGGTCAAGCTAACGCTGTGGTCAAGCTAACGCTATGGGTCAAGCTAACGCTGTGGGTCAAGCTAACGCTGTGGGTCAAGCTAATGCTGTGGTCAAGCTAATGCTATGGGTCAAGCTAACGCTGTGGGTCAAGCTAACGCTGTGGGTCAAGCTAACGCTATGGGTCAAGCTAACGCTGTGGTCAAGCTAACGCTATGGGTCAAGCTAACGCTGTGGTCAAGCTAACGCTATGGGTCAAGCTAACGCTGTGGGTCAAGCTAACGCTGTGGGTCAAGCTAACACTGTGGGTCAAGCTAACGCTGTGGTCAAGCTAACGCTATGGGTCAAGCTAACGCTGTGGTCAAGCTAACGCTATGGGTCAAGCTAACGCTGTGGGTCAAGCTAACGCTGTGGGTCAAGCTAGCACTGTGGGTCAAGCTAACGCTAACACTGTGGGTCAAGCTAACGGGTTTGATCGGGTCAGTTCTGGACACGGGCCGGCGTCTGTGGGTTAAGGCATGTGACGTGAGGGTGAAGAGGACGGAAAATCATCTCTAGCTCTTCTTTTTTTGCTGCAGATCTACGTTTCAAGATGTTGCGTCGCTGAAAGAAACACCGCTCTGGACGCTGAAAATTGTGAGAAGCATTAATAAACTCTAACCCTAACCCAACGTGATTCACCGGATTATGTGAGAAAGTGAGGAATTACTCTTGTTTGGACAATAAAACTCAGAAAACAAAAGAAACCAAGAAAAACACACTTACTGGTCCTAACAAAAAATGCATCTACATAAATGTTAAAATGTGAAAATGAAGGAAAAAAGGGATGAATTTAACTTTTACGGAAAAAAAATGGTGTACAATATTTTGTCAAGATTGTTATTTCCATTAAATTGCTCGTATACTGTTTAAAGACACTGGTCTGACCATTTTCCAGAGCGTGACCGCGATCTTCAACCACAATTTCACCATCTCTCAGCAGATATAAATATACGTGGAAATACTTGCACTTTTCATTCGTTTTCCTTTTGGCTTTAATTCTCCGCCCGAGTTTAAAGTCGAAATAGGATTGTCTCGGCGCGGCGCTTTGGCCCTTGAAATAACAGAGCGCTTCACACACATGGAGATCACATTTCCATCTCGTCACATGTCGGCACAGTCTGAACCATAAACTATTTCCCCCTAAAGCGAAAACACTCAGAGCAATAGTGCGCCGGGCCGACCATAACGGTGCCGGCGCTTCCTCTCCGGCAGCGGCGTCCTCAGTATTTGCATTCGCCCGGTGCTGAGAGCGGCAAATAGCCTGAGAAAATAGCCATAATACCACACAGTGGGAGACGAGGACGCGAACAAAGAGACGACGGAGAGACAACGGGGAAGAGCGAGGACGGGATTTGGGATGGAGTCACATTTAGTGTCAGAGAGAAGAGCGACGGAAGACAAGAAGGAAGACGAGGAGGAGGACGAGATGGAAGATGAGGAGGAAGACGGGAAGGGAGACGAGGAGGAGGACGAGATGGAAGACGGGAAGGGAGATGGGAAGGAAGACGGGAGATGAACGAGCCTGAGAACATGTGAGAAAAAACCGAAGTCATTGTGCTGGAGGTCATTGTGCTGGTCCTAAACATGTACGAGATGCTCTATCTGAGCAGATAGTCACACTGAAGCCTCCAGTTCTACTGTAAGAAACCTCAGAGTCTCATTTAAAGCTCATATAAATCAAGTCTGTAAAACAGACTCTTTCATCTGTGTAATAAAGATCAAATCAGAAGAATCCGGCCTAAAAGTGAAGCTGAAAAACGTCTCCTGCATTTGTAACGTCTCGATTAGACTGTAACTCCTGCTCACAGCAGGTCCTAAAAGCTCCATAAAAAGCTTTAACTGGTTCAAAATGCAGCAGCAAGATTACTAACAGGAACTAAAAGAAGAGAGCACATTACGCTGGTGCTGGAGTCTCTTCACTGGCTCCTGTCGACTTTAGAATCAAATTTAAACTCCTCCTCCTGACTTACAAAGCCATAAAGGACATGGCCCCTCCCACCTCAAAAATGCTCTAGAACCATCTCATCCAATCAGAGCTCTTCACTCTCAAAATGCTGGTCTTCTGGTGGTGCCAATAGTCTCTAAAAGCACAGTATGAGGTAGCGCCTTCTGGTGGTCCCAAGAGTCTCTAAAAGCACAGTAGGAGGTAGAGCCTTCTGGTGGTCCCAAGAGTATCTAAAAGCACAGTAGGAGGTAGAGCCTTCTGGTGGTCCCAAGAGTCTCTAAAAGCACAGTAGGAGGTAAAGCCTTCTGGTGGTCCCAAGAGTCTCTAAAAGCACAGTATGAGGTAGCGCCTCTGGTGGTCCCAAGAGTCTCTAAAAGCACAGTAGGAGGTAGAGCCTTCTGGTGGTGCCAAGAGTCTCTAAAAGCACAGTAGGAGGTAGAGCTCCTGTCCATGTTAAAGAGGCGACACAGTCCAGGCTTAAAACGTTCCTCTTTAAATAACTTCTGTTCAGACCAGTTAGGAACAGAAATATGAAGCTACAGTTTCAGCTCCGCTGCCCTAGCAGCAACTCTGGGGGAAGTATGGCAGCTTGAGCTCCGTCCTCCTCTTCTTCTGCATCCTCTCTCTGACTTATTCTATCAAATAATATTAGATTTTTAATTCCACTTGCAAACTGTTCACCGCCTTCTTTTTCTGTCTCTCACTCCTGAGGACCTGTGGACCCAGATGTCCCTCTCCTGGTGATGTGTCCCTGCCCCGTGTGGACGGTCCCTCATCTGCCTGAAGAGTGGCTCCAGCTCCAGTCTCCCTCACGTCTGTGAGAGTCAGATCCTCCTTCATCTGGAACTAACCCAGGTTTATACTTTTTCCCAAGGAGGTTTTTTGTAGTTTTTCCTGCAGAAGGAGGAGCTAAGGACAGAGGGAGGAGCTAAGGACAGAGGACTCTGGGACATCGTCCCTCATCACCACAGACATTGTTTGATTCATTTTTCACTGTTGTGGTGATTTTGGGCGTTACAAAACTAAATTGAATTGAGAAGAACGAGCCTGAGAACACGTGAGAAGAACGAGTCTGAGAACGAGTCTGAGAACACGTGAGAAGAACGAGTCTGAGAACGAGTCTGAGAACACGTGAGAAGAACGAGTCTGAGAACGAGTCTGAGAACACGTGAGAAGAACGACTCTGAGAACACGTGAGAAGAACGAGTCTGAGAACGAGTCTGAGAACACGTGAGAAGAACGAGTCTGAGAACGAGTCTGAGAACACGTGAGAAGAACGACTCTGAGAACACGTGAGAAGAACGAGCCTGAGAACACGTGAGAAGAACGACTCTGAGAACACGTGAGAAGAACGAGCCTGAGAACACGTGAGAAGAACGAGTCTGAGAACACGTGAGAAGAACGAGCCTGAGAACACGTGAGAAGAACGAGTCTGAGAACGAGTCTGAGAACACGTGAGAAGAACGAGCCTGAGAACACGTGAGAAGAACGAGTCTGAGAACACTTGAGAAGAACGAGCCTGAGAACACGTGAGAAGAACGAGTCTGAGAACGAGTCTGAGAACACATGAGAAGAACGAGTCTGAGAACACGTGAGAAGAACGAGCCTGAGAACACGTGAGAAGAACGACTCTGAGAACACGTGAGAAGAACGAGCCTGAGAACACGTGAGAAGAACGACTCTGAGAACACGTGAGAAGAACGAGCCTGAGAACACGTGAGAAGAACGAGTCTGAGAACACGTGAGAAGAACGAGCCTGAGAACACGTGAGAAGAACGAGTCTGAGAACGAGTCTGAGAACACGTGAGAAGAACGAGCCTGAGAACACGTGAGAAGAACGAGTCTGAGAACACTTGAGAAGAACGAGCCTGAGAACACGTGAGAAGAACGAGTCTGAGAACGAGTCTGAGAACACGTGAGAAGAACGAGTCTGAGAACACGTGAGAAGAACGAGCCTGAGAACACGTGAGAAGAACGAGTCTGAGAACGAGTCTGAGAACACGTGAGAAGAACGAGTCTGAGAACACGTGAGAAGAACGAGCCTGAGAACACGTGAGAAGAACGAGTCTGAGAACGAGTCTGAGAACACGTGAGAAGAACGAGTCTGAGAACACGTGAGAAGAACGAGCCTGAGAACACGTGAGAAGAACGAGTCTGAGAACACTTGAGAAGAACGAACCTGAGAACACGTGAGAAGAACGAGCCTGAGAACACGTGAGAAGAACGAGTCTGAGAACGAGTCTGAGAACACGTGAGAAGAACGAGTCTGAGAACACGTGAGAAGAACGAGCCTGAGAACACGTGAGAAGAACGAGCCTGAGAACACGTGAGAAGAACGAGTCTGAGAACGAGTCTGAGAAAACGTGAGAAGAACGAGCCTGAGAACACGTGAGAAGAACGAGCCTGAGAACACGTGAGAAGAACGAGTCTGAGAACACGTGAGAAGAACGAGCCTGAGAACGAGTCTGAGAACACATGAGAAGAACGAGTCTGAGAACACGTGAGAAGAACGAGCCTGAGAACACGTGAGAAGAACGAGCCTGAGAACACGTGAGAAGAACGAGCCTGAGAACACGTGAGAAGAACGAGCCTGAGAACACGTGAGAAGAACGAGCCTGAGAACACGTGAGAAGAACGAGCCTGAGAACACGTGAGAAGAACGAGCCTGAGAACACGTGAGAAGAACGAGCCTGAGAACACGTGAGAAGAACGAGCCTGAGAACACGTGAGAAGAACGAGCCTGAGAACACGTGAGAAGAACGAGCCTGAGAACACGTGAGAAACACGTGAGAAGAACGACTCTTCTGGACGTGAACACCTCCTGTGAAGTCCCACGTCGCGCTGCTCTCAAAGCGCCCGTGACCGCTGTGAACCGCTCAGCGAACCCAAAAAGCGCCGGACCTCATCCTCCCGGCGACCTCCTCCTCCTCCTGCCCCGCCCCTTCCTCTTCCCCGTCGTCCCTGACCCCGTTAGCCATTAGCCGTTAGCCGCTGGGCCGTGCTGGCTTCCCGCGTGCTCGCTGGCCTGTGCCGGGCCCGGGATGGGGAGTCGTATTAGAGGCTCCTCAATTTCACACATGCTTAGCCGTGAGTGGGCTTCGGCGTGAAGGGATTTGCGGGGGAGGCGGTGTACTCGGGTGGCGGGCGAGGAGAGACAACAGGATGTGGGACGTCCCCCCGGTTTAATGGACTGACAGGGCCGGCGCGGGGGTCTGTTTCCTGCTCTCCCCCGTTAGCTCGGACTCACTTTTAATCTCGGCCGCCTCCAGAAACTCGACCTGCGCAACTTTGGCATCGCCCAGGGAGAAGGAGAAGGAGGTGTTTAAATAAAGCGAGGCCTCCTCCTTTCCTTCCTTCCTTCCCTCCTTCCTTCCCTCCTTCCTTCCCTCCTTCCTTCCTTCTCGCCGCACTGTAAAACTGGGCACGAGGTAATTAAAAGACCCCTATAATCTGATAATTGCCCTTAATTAAAACGCGCTAACTTCATAAACGTCGATTAGCGTCGGAGGGAAAGTCTCGTCCAGAACTTCCCCGCGGTTTCGGGAGCCGATCCGCCGCCGCCGCCCGTTCAAATCGGGTGTGAAGATCGTGACGCCAGCGCCGCAGTTAGAAAGCCAGATGCCCCGGATAAGACGCGGCGCGGCGATAAGATAAGGCGCGGCTTCTC
Source organism: Eucyclogobius newberryi (assembly GCF_026437365.1). NCBI lineage: Eukaryota > Metazoa > Chordata > Actinopteri > Gobiiformes > Gobiidae > Eucyclogobius > Eucyclogobius newberryi. The sequence continues at coordinate 37,121,688 of NW_027315724.1, forward strand.
AAAGTGATTCCTCGCGCCGCATTCAATTTAGATGGCGCGATATGCACGGAGTAAATTGGCTCCGGGCGGCGAGGATGATACCTCCGCCGCCGTCGCTGCCGTCGCCGCCGTTGTTGTGAGAGCGATTGTCACGGCTCGCGTTGGTTCCGTTTGTTGGGACGTAAAAGACGGTAAATCCAGAAGCGACTAGGTAAGAGGTCGGGCGCGTCACAGCAACGCCAAACCGCGGATAAAAGTGCTAAAACATCAGCACAAGACAAATAACTGTTAAAATGAGTAAAAAAAACACATAACGTTACAAAAATATGATGTACAAAACTGTTAGCACGAGGGCAGTTTGAATGAGGCTGAGCACGGTAGCTGCTCACTGAGCCCGTTAAAGCAACAGTGCGTAACCTTCTGGAAGCGGCACGTCCTCTGTACGATTCGACGGAACCAGAGAGTTGACACGAGGAACATTCTCTGCGCAGGAGTCGGTGGAATATTACAGCGTTTCCATGGAAACAAGCAGGAGGCGTACGAGTCGGGTTTGTGGAGAGGGGCGCGAGAGCAATAAAAACATCCAACGGGAAAAAAATTAAAAGGAAAAAGGAAAATGCTTTTTTAGACATCTTTAAATTCTAGTGGTCTTTATATTTTGGCTGAAAGGTTACATGGAAGGGCTTTAAAGGGGGCGCGACCTTTGACCCTAAACATCCGATTCTTCTACAGTGACTTTGATCTTTTGATACTTAAATAACTATCCATATTAGACGGTAACAAATATTTGTTTATGGGGAGAGACGGGGCAGGGGTCACGCAGGGGTCACGCAGGGGTCACGCAGGTGTCACGCAGGGGTCACGCAGGGGTCACGCAAGTGTCACGCAGGGGTCACGCAGGGGTCAACTGTTTTTTGGATTGACACGCAATGAAATATATTTAGTGTAGACTGTGTATTTTATTCTGAAAACTTCGATACGTGGCTCACGATACATTGATTTATCGGACACGACTGCGATTCATCGATATTTTTCAAGAACAAATACATTTTAACAACATTATTTCTTTGTTAAACCTCGATCTGCACAAACTCAACGTGTAAATAAGACCAAAATAAGACCAAACCTGCAGCGACACGTTTCCTCTAATATCAGGATTATATCAGGAACCCTCTGGACGAGTCACACCCTGACCCGGCCCAGACCTGGCCCAGCCCACACCCAGACAAGGCCCACACCCGGCCCAGACCCAGATCAGGTTCAGACCTGATCCGGACCCGGCCCAGACCTGGCCAAGACCAGACCCAGACCCGGCCCACACCCGACTCTGACCCAGACCAGGCCCAGACCCGGACCTGGCCCGGCCCAGACCTTGCCCTGGCCCAGAACAGCCTCAGAATGAAGAATGGCGCCGGACACATCGATTCTTCATCTGGTAATGTGGCCACGGGTCATTAACCGAGTCGAGCGGCGAGAGAGAGAGAGAGAGAGAGAGAGAGCTGTCGTGTCGGTGCAGCTCGTCCATACATCTACTCTGCCCCGCCCATGGCCCCGCCCTGTTTCAGACGGGTCGCTGGTTCAACCCCCTGGGCGTGTCTGCTGGGAGTGTCTTCTGGGCGTGTCTTCTGGGCGTGTCTTCTGGGCGTGTGTGCTGGGCGTGTCTTCTGGGCGTGTGTGCTGGGTGTGTCTTCTGGGCGTGTCTTCTGGGCGTGTCTTCTGGGCGTGTCTTCTGGGCGTGTCTTCTGGGCGTGTGTGCTGGGCGTGTCTTCTGGGCGTGTCTTCTGGGCGTGTCTTCTGGGCGTGTGTGCTGGGCGTGTCTTCTGGGCGTGTCTTCTGGGCGTGTCTTCTGGGTGTGTGTGCTGGGCGTGTCTGCTGGGCGTGTCTGCTGGGCGTGTCTTCTGGGCGTGTCTTCTGGGCGTGTGTGCTGGGCGTGTCTTCTGGGCGTGTCTTCTGGGCGTGTCTTCTGGGCGTGTCTTCTGGGTGTGTGTGCTGGGCGTGTCTGCTGGGCGTGTCTGCTGGGCGTGTCTTCTGGGCGTGTCTTCTGGGCGTGTCTTCTGGGTGTGTGTGCTGGGCGTGTCTTCTGGGCGTGTGTGCTGGGCGTGTCTTCTGGGCGTGTCTTCTGGGCGTGTGTGCTGGGCGTGTCTTCTGGGCGTGTCTTCTGGGCGTGTCTTCTGGGTGTGTGTGCTGGGCGTGTCTTCTGGGCGTGTCTTCTGAGCGTGTCTTCTGGGCGTGTCTTCTGAGCGTGTCTTCTGGGCGTGTCTTCTGGGCGTGTCTTCTGGGCGTGTTCTCACGGTCACGATTTATTAACCTTTAATTTTAAATTTAATATTAAACTCCGCGAGGTCCAAACCTGTTTCATCAGATGAAAAACATTTAAATTAAAACTAAAACAGAATCTGAATTTTGAAAGCACTTTTCAAAGGATTCTGGCTCTTTTTCTCTTTTAACTGAGCGAAAACCAGAGAGTTCCAAGCTGTGGGAGCAGCTTAACAGAATGTGACTCGGGACGCGTCTGTTCACTTTTTGGCGTTACCGTGGCTCGCTCACCGTGGCTTATTCTCTGTGGCTCTCTCTATGTGGCTCGCTCTCCGTGGCTCTCTCTCTCCGTGGCTCGTTCTCCGTGGCTCGCTCCGTGGCTCGCTGTGTGGCTCGCTCTCCGTGGCTCGCTCCGTGGCTCGCTCTGTGGCTCGCTCTCCGTGGCTCGCTCCGTGGCTCGCTCTCCGTGGCTCGCTCCGTGGCTCGCTCTCCGTGGCTCGCTCCGTGGCTCGCTCTGTGGCTTGTTCTACGTGGCTCGTTCTACGTGGCTCTCTCTCCGTGGCTCTCTCTCCGTGGCTCTCTCTCCGTGGCTCGCTCCGTGGCTCGCTCCGTGGCTCGCTCTATGTGGCTCGTTCTGTGGCTCGTTCTACATGGCTCGTTCTACGTGGCTCTCTCTCCGTGGCTCGCTCCGTGGCTCGCTCCGTGGCTCTCTCTCCGTGGCTCGCTCCGTGGCTCGCTCTGTGGCTCGCTCCGTGGCTCGCTCTGTGGCTCGCTCCGTGGCTCTCTCTCCGTGGCTCGCTCCGTGGCTCGCTCCGTGGCTCTCTCTCCGTGGCTCGCTCCGTGGCTCTCTCTCCGTGGCTCGCTCCGTGGCTCTCTCTCCGTGGCTCTCTCTCCGTGGCTCGCTCCGTGGCTCTCTCTCCGTGGCTCTCTCTCCGTGGCTCTCTCTCCGTGGCTCTCTCTCCGTGGTTCGCTCCGTGGCTCGCTCCGTGGCTCTCTCTCCGTGGCTCTCTCTCCGTGGCTCTCTCTCCGTGGTTCGCTCCGTGGCTCGCTCCGTGGCTCTCTCTCCGTGGCTTTCTCTCCGTGGTTCGCTCCGTGGCTCGCTCCGTGGCTCTCTCTCCGTGGCTCGCTCCGTGGCTCTCTCTCCGTGGCTCTCTCTCCGTGGCTCTCTCTCCGTGGCTCGCTCTCCGTGGCTCTCTCTCCGTGGCTCGCTCCATGGCTCTCTCTCCGTGGCTCTCTCTCCGTGGCTCGCTCCGTGGCTCTCTCTCCGTGGCTCTCTCTCCGTGGTTCGCTCCGTGGCTCTCTCTCCGTGGCTCTCTCTCCGTGGCTCGCTCTCCGTGGCTCTCTCTCCGTGGCTCGCTCCATGGCTCTCTCTCCGTGGCTCTCTCTCCGTGGCTCGCTCCGTGGCTCTCTCTCCGTGGCTTTCTCTCCGTGGTTCGCTCCGTGGCTCGCTCCGTGGCTCTCTCTCCGTGGCTCGCTCCGTGGCTCTCTCTCCGTGGCTCTCTCTCCGTGGCTCTCTCTCCGTGGCTCGCTCTCCGTGGCTCTCTCTCCGTGGCTCGCTCCATGGCTCTCTCTCCGTGGCTCTCTCTCCGTGGCTCGCTCCGTGGCTCTCTCTCCGTGGCTCTCTCTCCGTGGCTCGCTCCATGGCTCTCTCTCCGTGGCTCTCTCTCCGTGGCTCGCTCCGTGGCTCTCTCTCCGTGGCTCTCTCTCCGTGGCTCGCTCCATGGCTCTCTCTCCATGGCTCTCTCTCCGTGGCTCGCTCTCCGTGGCTCTCTCTCCGTGGCTCGCTCCATGGCTCTCTCTCCGTGGCTCTCTCTCCGTGGCTCGCTCCGTGGCTCTCTCTCCGTGGCTCTCTCTCCGTGGCTCGCTCCGTGGCTCTCTCTCCGTGGCTCGCTCCGTGGCTCTCTCTCCGTGGCTCTCTCTCCGTGGCTCTCTCTCCGTGGCTCGCTCTCCGTGGCTCTCTCTCCGTGGCTCGCTCCGTGGCTCTCTCTCCGTGGCTCTCTCTCCGTGGCTCGCTCCATGGCTCTCTCTCCGTGGCTCTCTCTCCGTGGTTCGCTCCGTGGCTCGCTCCGTGGCTCTCTCTCCGTGGCTCGCTCCGTGGCTCTCTCTCCGTGGCTCGCTCCGTGGCTCTCTCTCCATGGCTCTCTCTCCGTGGCTCGCTCTCCGTGGCTCTCTCTCCGTGGCTCGCTCCATGGCTCTCTCTCCGTGGCTCTCTCTCCGTGGCTCGCTCCGTGGCTCTCTCTCCGTGGCTCTCTCTCCGTGGCTCGCTCCGTGGCTCTCTCTCCGTGGCTCTCTCTCCGTGGCTCTCTCTCCGTGGTTCGCTCCGTGGCTCTCTCTCCGTGGCTTTCTCTCCGTGGTTCGCTCCGTGGCTCGCTCCGTGGCTCTCTCTCCGTGGCTCGCTCCGTGGCTCTCTCTCCGTGGCTCTCTCTCCGTGGCTCTCTCTCCGTGGCTCGCTCTCCGTGGCTCTCTCTCCGTGGCTCGCTCCATGGCTCTCTCTCCGTGGCTCTCTCTCCGTGGCTCGCTCCGTGGCTCTCTCTCCGTGGCTCTCTCTCCGTGGCTCGCTCCATGGCTCTCTCTCCGTGGCTCTCTCTCCGTGGTTCGCTCCGTGGCTCGCTCCGTGGCTCTCTCTCCGTGGCTCGCTCCGTGGCTCTCTCTCCGTGGCTCGCTCCGTGGCTCTCTCTCCGTGGCTCTCTCTCCGTGATTCGCTCCGTGGCTCGCTGTGACCCACTTATTGGCTGGTACAGATGACTCCTCCTTCAGGCTTTGGACAAACACTTTTTTCTTTTGTATTATGACAGAGGAAATGGCTTTTCTAACCCGACTCTGGCTTTGATTCTGCTCCAAACGCTTTGGGCGTCGGCTCTTCGGGCGTCGGCTCTTCGGGCGTCGGCTCTTCGGGCGACATCATACATCATGTTTTTAACCTAAACCTCAAGATGACGCTACAGTCACATGTTAGAAATGAATGCTCTGGACTTGATGAAAACGCCAAAGAAATAAATACAAATGAAACAAATGTGCGTTTTTTCAACACATTTTATAATTGAGATGAATGAAAATTAGGGAAAAAACTGTTATTTGTTTTCTTTTCACCGTTTCTTCCAGGCGTAATATTTAATCATGATTTATGAAATTAAAAAACATAATAATGAACATAAGAACCACAAAGTTCATCTAAAAAATAAAGACCTGTTTATTTTTGATTTCTTTTTCATACAAACACAAATCAAAACATCTTCATCTGATCAAATAATGGCACAAAATAAAGGTCCAAAGTCTTTCAAATTTGTCCATTTCCAAATTAAGTCTGAATGTCATTTTTTTTTCCATTTGCCTGATGTCTGTCCCGATCTCAGTCCAGACCTCGATCGTTGGTGATGTTTGTGTCCATTTCTTTGTTACGCTGCCAGAAGTACATTCCAAAAGTACACTCCAAAAGTACATTCAAAAGTACATTCAAAAAGTACATCCCAAAAGTACACTCCAAAAGTACATTTCAAAAGTACTTTCAAAAGTACATTCAAAAGTACATTCCAAAAGTACTTTCAAAAGTACATTAAAAAGTACACTCCAAAAGTACATTCAAAAGTACATTCCAAGAGTATGTTCAAAAGTACACTCCAAAAACACATTCAAAAGTACATTCAAAAAGTAAATTCCAAAAGTACCTTCAAAAGTACACTCCAAAAGTACATTCAAAAGTACATTCAAAAAGTACATCCCAAAAGTACACTCCAAAAGTACATTCAAAAGTACATTCAAAAAGTAAATTCCAAAAGTACCTTCAAAAGTACACTCCAAAAGTACATTCAAAAGTACATTCAAAAAGTACATCCCAAAAGTACACTCCAAAAGTACATTCAAAAGTACAGTCAAAAGTACACTCCAAAAGTACATTTCAAAAGTACTTTCAAAAGTACATTAAAAAGTACACTCCAAAAGTACATTCAAAAGTACATTCAAAAGTACATTCAAAAGTACACTCCAAAAGTACGTTCCAAAAGTACTTTCAAAAGTACATTAAAAACACTCCAAAAGTACATTCAAAAGTATGTTCCAAAAGTATATTCCAAAAGTACACTCCAAAAGTACATTCAAATAGTACATTCCAAAAGTACATTCCAAGAGTATATTCAAAAGTACACTCCAAAAGTACATTCAAAAGTACATTCAAAAAGTACATCCCAAAAGTACACTCCAAAAGTACATTCAAAAGTACAGTCAAAAGTACACTCCAAAAGTACATTTCAAAAGTACTTTCAAAAGTACATTAAAAAGTACATCCCAAAAGTACACTCCAAAAGTACATTCAAAAGTACAGTCAAAAGTACACTCCAAAAGTACATTTCAAAAGTACTTTCAAAAGTACATTAAAAAGTACATTCAAAAGTACACTCCAAAAGTACGTTCCAAAAGTACTTTCAAAAGTACATTAAAAACACTCCAAAAGTACTTTCAAAAGTATGTTCCAAAAGTATATTCCAAAAGTACACTCCAAAAGTACATTCAAATAGTACATTCCAAAAGTACATTCCAAGAGTATATTCAAAAGTACATTCCAAAAGTACCTTCAAAAGTACACTCCAAAAGTACATTCAAAAGTACATTCAAAAAGTACACTCCAAAAGTACGTTCCAAAAGTACTTTCAAAAGTACATTAAAAAGTACACTCCAAAAGTACTTTCAAAAGTATGTTCCAAAAGTATATTCAAAAGTACATTCCAAAAGTACATCCCAAAAGTACACTCCAAAAGTACATTCAAAAGTACTTTCAAAAGTACATTAAAAAGTACACTCCAAAAGTACATTTCAAAAGTACATTCAAAAAGTACATCCCAAAAGTACACTCCAAAAGTACATTCAAAAGTACTTTCAAAAGTACATTAAAAAGTACACTCCAAAAGTACATTTCAAAAGTACATTCCAAAAGTACATTCAAAAGTACACTCCAAAAGTACATTCCAAAAGTACTTTCAAAAGTACATTAAAAAGTACACTCCAAAAGTACATTCAAAAGTACATTCAAAAGTACATTCCAAAAGTACCTTCAAAAGTACACTCCAAAAGTACATTCAAAAGTACATTCAAAAAGTACATTCAAAAGTACACTCCAAAAGTACATTCAAAAGTACATTCAAATAGTACATTCCAAAAGTACATTCCAAGAGTATATTCAAAAGTACACTCCAAAAGTACATTCAAAAGTACATTCAAAAAGTACATCCCAAAAGTACACTCCAAAAGTACATTCAAAAGTACAGTCAAAAGTACACTCCAAAAGTACATTTCAAAAGTACTTTCAAAAGTACATTAAAAAGTACACTCCAAAAGTACATTCAAAAGTACATTCAAAAAGTACATCCCAAAAGTACACTCCAAAAGTACATTCAAAAGTACAGTCAAAAGTACACTCCAAAAGTACATTTCAAAAGTACTTTCAAAAGTACATTAAAAAGTACATTCAAAAGTACACTCCAAAAGTACGTTCCAAAAGTACTTTCAAAAGTACATTAAAAACACTCCAAAAGTACTTTCAAAAGTATGTTCCAAAAGTATATTCCAAAAGTACACTCCAAAAGTACATTCAAATAGTACATTCCAAAAGTACATTCCAAGAGTATATTCAAAAGTACATTCCAAAAGTACCTTCAAAAGTACACTCCAAAAGTACATTCAAAAGTACATTCAAAAAGTACACTCCAAAAGTACGTTCCAAAAGTACTTTCAAAAGTACATTAAAAAGTACACTCCAAAAGTACTTTCAAAAGTATGTTCCAAAAGTATATTCAAAAGTACATTCCAAAAGTACATCCCAAAAGTACACTCCAAAAGTACATTCAAAAGTACTTTCAAAAGTACATTAAAAAGTACACTCCAAAAGTACATTTCAAAAGTACATTCAAAAAGTACATCCCAAAAGTACACTCCAAAAGTACATTCAAAAGTACTTTCAAAAGTACATTAAAAAGTACACTCCAAAAGTACATTTCAAAAGTACATTCCAAAAGTACATTCAAAAGTACACTCCAAAAGTACATTCCAAAAGTACTTTCAAAAGTACATTAAAAAGTACACTCCAAAAGTACATTCAAAAGTACATTCAAAAGTACATTCCAAAAGTACCTTCAAAAGTACACTCCAAAAGTACATTCAAAAGTACATTCAAAAAGTACATTCAAAAGTACACTCCAAAAGTACATTCAAAAGTACATTCAAAAAGTACATCCCAAAAGTACATTCAAAAGTAAATTCCAAAAGTACTTTCAAAAGTACACTCAAAAGTACATTCAAATAGTACATTCCAAAAGTACATTCCAAGAGTACATTCAAAAGTACATTCCAAAAGTACATTCAAAAGTACACTCCAAAAGTACTTTCATAAGTACATTCCAAAAGTACATTCTAAAAGTACATTCCAAAAGTAAACTAAGGTACGTTCCAAAAATACATTCAAAAGTACAAAGTACATTCAAAAAGTACTTTCCAAAAGTACTTTCAAAAGAACATTCCAAAAGTAAACTAAAGTACATTCCTAAAGTACATACATACTACACTTACACTGCCAAACCCCGCCTCTCCGGGCGTGGGGGAGGTCTTGCTCTTATTCATAAAAAATCTACATCCATCACTGAACTGAACCTCAACCTTCCATCCATCTCATCATTTGAATACCTCGCCTTCTCCCTCCCCAACTCTATCACCGCTATCCTGATCTATCGTCCCCCAAAGCCCCACCCCTCTTTCCTCACTGAATTGTCTGAACTCCTCACCATCGCATCCTCTCTCTCTGCCCGCCTCCTACTCACTGGTGACTTCAACATCCACATTGACTGCCCCAACGCCCCACTGACATCCCACTTCCTCTCTCTCCTGGACTGCTTCCATCTCACCCAACATATTGACTTCCCCACCCATACCAAAGGCCACACTCTGGACTTAGTCTGTTCCTCTCTCCTACCCATATCTAAGCCCCACCCCCTCCCCTTCCCACTCTCTGATCATCTCTGCATCCTTTTCTCCGCCCCCCTACCCTCGCCCCACAACCCCAAAAAACGCACCATCACCTACCGCAATATCAAGTCAGTCAACCCCCTCACGCTCTCCCAGCTCATATCCTCTGCTTTCCCCCCTGACTCCCCCCCCTCTTCCCCCGACGACTATGCTGTCATGCTCAACACCACCCTCTCCGACTCCCTTGACTCCCTAGCCCCCTGGAAAACCTCCTCCGTCTCATACATCAACCCCGCCCCCTGGTACACCCCTGAACTCCGCACCATGAAGCAGACTGGCCGCCAACTCGAACGACTCCTCAAAAGAACCCGCCTCACCGTCAACGCCGAAGCTTTCAAATTACACATCTCCTCCTACCGTGACGCTCTCCAAGCCGCCAAATCTGCTCACCTCTCCACCCTCATCAACAGCTCCCACCGGAGCCCTCGCACCCTGTTCTCCACCGTCAACAAGCTGCTCCAGCCACCGGACATCACTCCACCCTCCTCCCCTGACCTCTGCAACTCTTTCCTCCTTGCCTTCAATGACAAAATTTCCAAAATCAACAGCTCCATGACTGCCGTCTCCATTAACTCCATCACCACCCCCACCCCTGCCCCCCCTCCTCTCCCAGACCACCCACCCTTCCCTCCCCTCACCACCTTCTCCTCTGTTAACTCCTCTCATATCATAGACCTCATCACCGCTTCCAAAACCACCACCTGCTCTCTCGACCCCCTCCCAACGACTCTAACCAAGGCCTGCCTCCCTGCTCTCATCCCCCATCTCACCACCCTCTTCAACCAGTCTTTATCCCTCGGCCATGTTCCTTCCATCTACAAACTGGCCTCCATCACCCCCATCCTCAAAAAACCCACCCTAGACTCCGCCAACCTCTCCAACTACCGCCCCATCTCCAACCTGCCGTTCCTCTCAAAAACGCTGGAACGCATCGTCGCCGCCCAACTTCACACCCACCTCCAGTCAAACAACCTCTATGAACCCCTCCAATCTGGCTTCCGCCCACTTCACAGCACTGAAACAGCCCTGGTCAAAGTACTCAACGATCTCCTCACCTCTGCAGACTCCGGGGCCCTCAACATCCTGTTACTACTAGACCTCAGCGCAGCCTTTGACACTATAAACCATTCCATCCTCCTACAAAGGCTGCGCCAACTGGGTGTTGAGGGCTCTGCACTTGACTGGCTCACATCCTACCTCACCAACAGGCAAGAGTTCATTTCCCTCTCCGGTCACTCATCCACCCTCTCCCCAGTAACGCAGGGGGTCCCCCAGGGCTCAGTCCTCGGCCCCCTCCTCTTCATCTGCTACATCTTCCCCCTTGGTCACATCCTCCGCCAACTCAACCTGGACTTTCACTGCTACGCTGACGACACCCAGATATACCTCACCACCAAATCCACCCAAAACCCTCCCCTCAGCCACATCCAAACCTGCATCTCTACAATAAAATCATGGCTCACTCTCAACTTCCTCAAACTGAACAGTGACAAAACAGAGCTCCTCCTCATTGGCACCAAATCCACTCTCAATAAAACTGGTCCCTTTTCACTCAGCATCGACACCTCGACCATCACCCCCTCTACCCTGGTACGCAATCTCGGTGTCATCATGGACCCCACCCTCTCCTTCACTCCCCATGTCAGCCACATCGTCAAGACCTCATACTTCCACCTCCGCCGCATCGCCAAAATCCGACACTGCCTCACCCTCCCCGCTGCTGAATCCCTCATCCATGCCTTCATCTCCTCCCGCCTCGACTACTGCACCTCCCTCCTCACTGGCATCTCCTCCCATTCCCTCCATAGACTCCAAATGGTCCAAAACTCCGCTGCCCGCCTCCTCACCCACACCCGCCTCCTCACCCACACCCGCCTCCTCACCCACACCCGCCTCCTCACCCTCACACGGTCCCGTGATCACATCACTCCCGTTCTCCGCTCTCTCCATTGGCTCCCCATCAAGCAGCGCATAAACTTTAAAATACTCCTCCTCACCTTCAAAGCTCTTCACCACCTTGCCCCCCCCTACCTGTCTGACCTAAACTTGCCTTTCCTTACGTTCAAAAGTATGTTCCAAAAGTACATTCAAAAGTACATCCAAAAAGTACATTCAAAAGCACTTTGACCTGGAGTTATGCAGAAACATGACACATTTTTACAACAAAATTCCCTCCAAACATGTGACTTTAAGCTCCTCCTCCTCTGGGATGTTCCCACTCTTCATCCGTCAAAACAAAATCACCTTCTCTTTTCCACTTGTTTTTAATATATTCAGTAGAGTATTGTCCAGATTTTAAATGCATTGATATAATTTAGACATTATTCCCCTGGACAGTTCTGATCCATAAGAGTTATAATCTTTACATATCGTCATGTCTCGTGCAGTCGACTCGATCCTCGTCGTCCAAAGCTCCGATTGTTCGCGTAATCTTTGATCTTCCGTCTCAGTTCCTTACACCGGTCAGACTTTCTTTACACCGGTCAGACTTTCTTTACACCGGTCAGACTCCTCCGCGGACACTAGAATCCCGACCGCTCCTGCCGCTAATTCCTCCGCCGCACAATCAGCCGCGAGTCTCGCCTCTACCGCTTTTCTATGGACTCGGCATCAATAGTGACAGCTTATCAGGCCTCGGCAGCGTCGGGCAAACAATGCGGCGTTTGTCTCCTTCTGCGGCGCCAAAAGAAGACGCCACAGAAAAGCGCCGCGTCCTCTTAGTTTCCTCGGCGTCCTCAGACAAAGACGGAGCCGGAGAAACAATTTAAGGCCGATTTATTGTTTTTTCTTTTTCGGGGGGGATTTCTGTGCTTAATTCGCTGTGAGACGCTGCGGTGGACGAGCAGATAATTCAGGAACAAAACGCGGAGTAATTAGCGAGTGTGGTCTGAGCGTTCCCCAGGCGCGGCTCTGGAGGAGCTTTGGCATCGGGACAGACGGAAGACGACGTCCTTCTCTAAGATCTGCGTTCTACAGAGAGACATCGCCCGCGTTCTACAGAGAAACATCGGCCGCGTTCTACAGAGAGACATCGCCCGCGTTCTACAGAGAAACATCGGCCGCGTTCTACAGAGAGATATCGCCCGCGTTCTACAGAGAGACATAGCTCACGTTCTACAGAGAGACATCGCTGGCGTTCTACAGAGAGACATCGCTCACGTTATATAGAGACATCGCTCACGTTCTAAAGAGAAACATCGATCGTGTTCTACAGAGAGACATCGCCCGCGTTCTACAGAGAGACATCGCCCGCGTTCTACAGAGAGACATCGCTCGTGTCCTACAGAGAGACATTGCTCGCGTTCTACAGAGAGACATCGCCCGCGATCTACAGAGAGACATCCCCCGCGTTCTACAGAGAGACATCGCTCGCGTTGTAGAGAGAGACATTGCTCACGTTCTAGAGAGAGACATTGCTCGTGTTCTACAGAGACATTGCTCGCCTTCTACAAAGACATTGCTTGTGTTCTACAGAGACATTGCTCGCGTTCTACAGAGACATCGCTCACGTTCTACAAAGAGACATCGCTGGTGTTCTACAGAGAGACATCGCTAGCGTTCTACAGAGAGACATTGCTCGCGTTTTAGAGAGAGACATCGCTTGTGTTCTACAGAGACATCGCTAACGTTCTACAGAGACATCGCTTGTGTTCTACAGAGACATTGCTCGTGTTCTACAGAGAGACATCGCTCACGTTCTACAGAGAGACATCGCTGGCGTTCTACAGAGAAACATTGCTCAAGTTTTACAGAGACATCGCTCACGTTCTACAGAGAGATATCGCTCACGTTCTATAGAGACATCGCTCATGTTCTAAAGAGAAACATCGATCGTGTTCTACAGAGAGACATCGCCCGCGTTCTACAGAGAGACATCGCCCGCGTTCTACAGAGAGACATCGCCCGCGTTCTACAGAAAGACATCGATCGTGTTCTACAGAGAGACATCGCTTGCGTTTTACAGAGAGACATCGTCCGCGTTCTACAGAGAGACATCGCTCGTGTCCTACAGAGAGACATTGCTCGCGTTCTACAGAGAGACATTGCCCGCGTTCTACAGAGAGACATCGCTCGCGTTGTAGAGAGAGACATCGCTCACGTTCTAGAGAGAGACATTGCTCATGTTCTACAGAGAGACATCGCTGGCGTTCTACAGAGAGACATTGCTCGCATTTTAGAGAGAGACATCGCTCGTGTTCTACAGAGACATCACTCGTGTTCTACAGAGACATTGCTCGCGTTCTAAAAAGACATCGCTAACGTTCTACAGAGACATCGCTTGTGTTCTACAGAGACATTGCTCGCGTTCTACAGAGAGACATCGCTGGGGTTCTACAGACAGACATCGCTCATGTTCTATAGAGACATCGCTCATGTTCTAAAGAGAAACATCGATCGTGTTCTACAGAGAGACATCGCTTGCGTTCTACAGAGAGACATCGCCCGCGTTCTACAGAGAGACATCGCCCGCGTTCTACAGAAAGACATCGATCGTGTTCTACAGAGACATTGCTCGCGTTCTACAGAGAGACATCGCCCGCGTTGTAGAGAGAGACATTGCTCACGTTCTAGAGAGAGACATTGCTCGCGTTCTACAGAGACATCGCTTGTGTTCTACAGAGACATTGCTCGCGTTCTACAGAGACATCGCTCACGTTTTACAAAGAGACATCGCTGGTGTTCTACAGAGAGACATCGCTCAAGTTTTACAGAGACATCGCTCACGTTCTACAGAGAGACATCGCTCACGTTCTACAGAGAGACATCGCTGGCGTTCTACAGAGAGACATCGCTCAAGTTTTACAGAGACATCGCTCACGTTCTAGAGAGAGACATCGCTCACGTTCTATAGAGACATCGCTCATGTTCTAAAGAGAAACATCGATTGTGTTCTACAGAGAGATATCGCCCGCGTTCTACAGAAAGACATCGATCGTGTTCTACAGAGAGACATCGCTTGCGTTTTACAGAAAGACATCGATCGTGTTCTACAGAGAGACATCCCCCGCGTTCTACAGAGAGACATCGCTCGCGTTGTAGAGAGAGACATTGCTCACGTTCTAGAGAGAGACATTGCTCGCGTTCTACAGAGACATCGCTCACGTTCTACAGAGAGACATCGCTCATGTTCTACAGAGAGACATCGCTGGCGTTCTACAGAGAGACATTGCTCGCGTTTTAGAGAGAGACATCGCTCGTGTTCTACAGAGACATCACTCGTGTTCTACAGAGACATTGCTCGCGTTCTA
>NW_027315724.1:37140249-37197749 GCF_026437365.1 Eucyclogobius newberryi
AGAGGGAGAGAGGGGGGGAGAGAGAAAGGAGAGGGGGGGAGAGGGAGGGGGAGGGAGAGAGGGGGAGAGAGAGGGGGAGAGGGAGGGGGCGGGAGAGAGAGGGGGAGAGGGAGAGGGAGGGAGAGAGAGGGGGGAGGGAGTGAGAGGGGGAGAGAGAGGGGGAGAGGGAGGGAGAGAGGGGGGAGAGGGAGGGGGAGGGAGAGAGAGAGGGGCGGAGAGGGGGGGAGAGGGAGAGAGAGGGGGGAGGGAGTGAGAGGGGGAGAGAGAGGGGGAGAGAGAGCAGAAAAGAAAAGTGGCTTAGAAGAAGAGGAGGGTTGGAGAGAGGAGGGGAAGGTAAAGAAAGGGATGTGAAGAGGGAGGAGAGAGAAATATTCTAAAAAAAAGTTTATTGTTCTTGAATCATTGAAAGTCGTTTAATCAAAAGGATCAAAAATAATATTTATATTTTGTTTTTTTATGTTAAAACAGCTGTGTTTGTGACAGTGTCAGGACGTCCTCAAACTGAAGTTCACACATTTACTTGCTTGCTTGCTTTTGCGCCGACACGACTTTGAATCAGTTGTGAACCTTTTGTCCTAAAACAACCTGAAGTGTAAAACATTCATTTGTGGTGATAGCGCCGCTTAAAGAGAGAAAACGTAAACGTGACGCTAACGTGACGTAAACATGACATAAATATGACATAAACATAAACATGACATAACGTGACATAAACATGACATAAACATGATATAAACGTGACGTAAACGTGACATAAATGTGACGTAAAAATTACGTAAACATGACATAAACACAAACATGACATAAACATCAATAATAATAATAATAATAACTTTTATTTATATAGCGCTTTTCAGGGACCCAAAGACGCTGAACATATATAAAAAAGGGGGGTGTATTTACAGACGGGGGGGACAACACGTACAGAACACATTAATATACAGATAAAATGAAGAAGACAGAAGAAGTAGAGAGAAAAAGATGGGGATGTAACAGGGGGTAGAAGAGTAGGCAATGGGGTAGAGGAGGCTAGGGGTAGGGGAGGTCATAGGCTTGGGTGAAGAGGTATGTTTTGAGGCGGGATTTGAATGTTGTGAGTGAGGGAGAGTGGCGGACAGGTTGGGGGAGGGAGTTCCAGAGTTGGGGTGCTGTTCAGGAGAATTCTCTGTCGCCAAAACTTTTGAGTCGGGATGTTGGTGCAGTCAGGGTGAGAGAGGAGGAGGATCGGAGAGCTCGGGAGGGGCGGTGGGGGATGAGGAGGTCAGACAGGTAGGGGGGGGCAAGGTGGTGAAGAGCTTTGAAGGTGAGGAGGAGTATTTTAAAGTTTATGCGCTGCTTGATGGGGAGAGAGTGGAGAGAGCGGAGAACGGGAGTGATGTGATCATGGGACCGGGTGTGGGTGAGGAGGCGGGTGTGGGTGAGGAGGCGGGTGTGGGTGAGGAGGCAGGTGTGGGTGAGGAGGCGGGTGTGGGTGAGGAGGCGGGTGTGGGTGAGGAGGCGGGTGTGGGTGAGGAGGCGGGTGTGGGTGAGGAGGAGGGTGTGGGTGAGGAGGCGGGTGTGGGTGAGGAGGAGGGTGTGGGTGAGGAGGCGGGTGTGGGTGAGGAGGCGGGTGTGGGTGAGGAGGAGGGTGTGGGTGAGGAGGCGGGTGTGGGTGAGGAGGCGGGTGTGGGTGAGGAGGCGGGTGTGGGTGAGGAGGCGGGCAGCGGAGTTTTGGACCATTTGGAGTCTGTGGAGGGAATGGGAGGAGATGCCAGTGAGGAGGGAGTTGCAGTAGTCAAGGCGGGAGGAGATGAAGGCATGGATGAGGGATTCAGCAGCGGGGAGGGTGAGGCATAAACATGACATTAACGTGACATAAACACATGACGTTAACGTGACATAAACATGACATAAACATGTGACAAAAACATGTGACATAAACGTGACATAAACACATGACGTAAACGTGACATAAACATGACATAAACATGACATTAACATGACAAACATAATATAAACATGACATAAACATGACATAAACATGACCTAAACATGACATAAACATGCATAAACATGACATAAACATGACATAAACATGACATAAACATGATATAAACATGACATAAACATGGCATAAACATGATGTAAACATTATATAAACATGAAATAAACATGACATAAACATGATATAAACATGACATAAACATGATATAAACATGACATAAAAATTACATAAACATGACATAAACATGATATAAACATGACATAAAAATTACATAAACATGACATAAACATGATATAAACATGACATAAACATGACATAAATATAATATAAACATGACATAAACATGACATAAATATAATATAAACATGACATAAACATGACATAAACATGACATAAATATAATATAAACATGACATAAACATGACATAAACATGATATAAACATGACAAAAACATGACTTAACTTGACATAAACATGACAAACATGATATAAACATGGCATAAACATGACATAAACATGATATAAACATGATATAAACATGGCATAAACATGACATAAACATGATATAAACATGATATAAACATGACATAAACATGATATAAACATGATATAAACATGACATAAACATGACATAAACATGACACAAACATAATATAAACATGACATAAACATGATATAAACATGAAATAAACATGACATAAACATGATATAAACATGGCATAAACATGATATAAACATGATATAAACATGATATAAACATGGCATAAACATGATATAAACATGATATAAACATGGCATAAACATGGCATAAACATGATATAAACATGACATAAACATGACATAAACATGACATAAACATGACATAAACATGACATAAACATGATATAAACATGGCATAAACATGACATAAACATGACATAAACATGACATAAACATAGCATAAACATGATGTAAACATTATATAAACATGAAATAAACATGACATAAACATGATATAAACATGACATAAACATGACAAAAACATGACAAAAACATGATATAAACATGATATAAACATGACACAAACATAATATAAACATGACATAAACATGACATAAACATGACCTAAACATGACATAAACATGACATAAACATGGCATAAACATGACATAAACATGACATAAACATGACATAAACATGACATAAACATGGCATAAACATGACATAAACATGACATAAACATGACATAAACATGACATAAACATGACAAAAACATGACAAAAACATGATATAAACATGATATAAACATGACACAAACATAATATAAACATGACATAAACATGACATAAACATGACCTAAACATGACATGAACATGCATAAACATGGCATAAACATGACATAAACATGACATAAACATGACATAAACATGACATAAACATGATATAAACATGACATAAACATGGCATAAACATGATGTAAACATTATATAAACATGAAATAAACATGACATAAACATGATATAAACATGACATAAACATGACAAAAACATGACAAAAACATGATATAAACATGATATAAACATGACACAAACATAATATAAACATGACATAAACATGACATAAACATGACCTAAACATGACATAAACATGACATAAACATGGCATAAACATGACATAAACATGACATAAACATGACATAAACATGACATAAACATGACATAAACATGATATAAACATGACATAAACATAATATAAACATGACATAAACATGACATAAACATGACCTAAACATGACATAAACATGCATAAACATGGCATAAACATGACATAAACATGACATAAACATGACATAAACATGATATAAACATGACACAAACATGACATAAACATGACCTAAACATGACATAAACATGGCATGAACATGACATAAACATGACATAAACATGACATAAACATGACATAAACATGACACAAACATAATATAAACATGACATAAACATGATATAAACATGAAATAAACATGAAATAAACATGATATAAACATGGCATAAACATGATATAAACATGATATAAACATGACATAAACATGATATAAACATGATATAAACATGGCATAAACATGATGTAAACATGATATAAACATGAAATAAACATGACATAAACATGATATAAACATGACAAAAACATGATAAAAACATGATATAAACATGATATAAACATGACACAAACATGATAAAAACATGATATAAACATGATATAAACATGACACAAACATAATATAAACATGACATAAACATGACCTAAACATGACATAAACATGACATAAACATGGCATAAACATGACATAAACATGACATAAACATGACATAAACATGACATAAACATGACATAAACATGATATAAACATGACATAAACATAATATAAACATGACATAAACATGACATAAACATGACCTAAACATGACATAAACATGCATAAACATGGCATAAACATGACATAAACATGACATAAACATGACATAAACATGACATAAACATGATATAAACATGATATAAACATGATATAAACATGACACAAACATAATATAAACATGACATAAACATGACATAAACATGACCTAAACATGACATAAACATGCATAAACATGGCATAAACATGACATAAACATGACATAAACATGACATAAACATGACATAAACATGATATAAACATGACACAAACATGACATAAACATGACCTAAACATGACATAAACATGGCATGAACATGACATAAACATGACATAAACATGACACAAACATAATATAAACATGACATAAACATGATATAAACATATATCATATACAATAGAAGGAACTTTGAGGCGATAGCGCCCCCTGTGTTTCCAGGTGTTGCAGCGGCGGCGTTATGGCGAGGGCCTATCATTGCCGCTTGCGGCTATATTTCTTCTTATTGTTAAAGGAGGAAGTGACTTTCTACAGAATGATATTTGTGCCTTTATGTAAAATGAATGTGTCACATACATTTAAATATACATGATGTTTCTCTCCTTCCATCGCTTCTGTCCTTTTCCCTCTTTCCCTTTTTGATGCCGCCCGTTTTTGTAAGCAAATTACTCCGTCAGAAGCCGGCGGCGCCTGTCCATCACCGTGAAGAGAGGAGAGAGAGAGGAGAGACAGAGGAGACAGAGGAGACAGAGGAGAGACAGAGGAGAGACAGAGGAGACAGAGGAGACAGAGGAGAGAGAGAGGAGAGACAGAGGAGAGACAGAGGAGACAGAGGAGAGACAGAGGAGAGACAGAGGAGACAGAGGAGAGACAGAGGAGACAGAGGAGAGACAGAGGAGACAGAGGAGACAGAGGAGAGAAAGAGGAGAGACAGAGGAGACAGAGGAGAGACAGAGGAGACAGAGGAGACAGAGGAGAGACAGAGGAGACAGAGGAGAGACAGAGGAGGGACAGAGGAGACAGAGGAGAGACAGAGGAGACAGAGGAGACAGAGGAGAGACAGAGGAGAGACAGAGGAGACAGAGGAGACAGAGGAGACAGAGGAGAGACAGAGGAGAGACAGAGGAGGGACAGAGGAGACAGAGGAGAGACAGAGGAGACAGAGGAGAGACAGAGGGGAGACAGAGGAGAGACAGAGGAGACAGAGGAGACAGAGGAGAGACAGAGGAGAGACAGAGGAGACAGAGGAGAGACAGAGGAGACAGAGGAGAGACAGAGGGGAGACAGAGGAGAGACAGAGGAGACAGAGGAGACAGAGGAGAGACAGAGGAAACAGAGGAGAGACAGAGGGGAGACAGAGGAGACAGAGGAGACAGAGGAGAGACAGAGGAGAGACAGAGGAGACAGAGGAGAGACAGAGGAGACAGAGGAGAGACAGAGGAGACAGAGGAGGGACAGAGGAGACAGAGGAGAGACAGAGGAGACAGAGGAGACAGAGGAGAGACAGAGGAGAGACAGAGGAGACAGAGGAGACAGAGGAGAGACAGAGGAGAGACAGAGGAGACAGAGGAGACAGAGGAGACAGAGGAGAGACAGAGGAGAGAAAGAGGAGAGACAGAGGAGACAGAGGAGAGACAGAGGAGACAGAGGAGACAGAGGAGAGACAGAGGAGACAGAGGAGAGACAGAGGAGGGACAGAGGAGACAGAGGAGAGACAGAGGAGACAGAGGAGACAGAGGAGAGACAGAGGAGAGACAGAGGAGACAGAGGAGACAGAGGAGACAGAGGAGAGACAGAGGAGAGACAGAGGAGGGACAGAGGAGACAGAGGAGAGACAGAGGAGACAGAGGAGAGACAGAGGGGAGACAGAGGAGAGACAGAGGAGACAGAGGAGACAGAGGAGAGACAGAGGAGAGACAGAGGAGACAGAGGAGAGACAGAGGAGACAGAGGAGAGACAGAGGGGAGACAGAGGAGAGACAGAGGAGACAGAGGAGACAGAGGAGAGACAGAGGAAACAGAGGAGAGACAGAGGGGAGACAGAGGAGACAGAGGAGACAGAGGAGAGACAGAGGAGAGACAGAGGAGACAGAGGAGAGACAGAGGAGACAGAGGAGAGACAGAGGAGACAGAGGAGACAGAGGAGAGACAGAGGAGACAGAGGAGACAGAGGAGACAGAGGAGAGACAGAGGAGAGACAGAGGAGAGACAGAGGAGAGACAGAGGAGAGACAGAGGAGACAGAGGAGAGACAGAGGAGGGACAGAGGAGACAGAGGAGAGACAGAGGAGAGACAGAGGAGGGACAGAGGAGACAGAGGAGAGACAGAGGAGACAGAGGAGACAGAGGAGAGACAGAGGAGACAGAGGAGAGACAGAGGAGACAGAGGAGGGACAGAGGAGACAGAGGAGAGACAGAGGAGACAGAGGAGACAGAGGAGAGACAGAGGAGAGACAGAGGAGACAGAGGAGACAGAGGAGACAGAGGAGAGACAGAGGAGAGACAGAGGAGAGACAGAGGAGACAGAGGAGACAGAGGAGACAGAGGAGAGACAGAGGAGAGACAGAGGAGAGACAGAGGAGACAGAGGAGAGACAGAGGAGAGACAGAGGAGACAGAGGAGAGACAGAGGAGACAGAGGAGAGACAGAGGAGGGACAGAGGAGACAGAGGAGACAGAGGAGAGACAGAGGAGACAGAGGAGACAGAGGAGAGACAGAGGAGAGACAGAGGAGACAGAGGAGACAGAGGAGAGACAGAGGAGACAGAGGAGACAGAGGAGAGACAGAGGAGAGACAGAGGAGACAGAGGAGACAGAGGAGACAGAGGAGAGACAGAGGAGAGACAGAGGAGGGACAGAGGAGACAGAGGAGAGACAGAGGAGACAGAGGAGAGACAGAGGGGAGACAGAGGAGAGACAGAGGAGACAGAGGAGACAAAGGAGAGACAGAGGAGAGACAGAGGAGACAGAGGAGAGACAGAGGAGACAGAGGAGAGACAGAGGGGAGACAGAGGAGAGACAGAGGAGACAGAGGAGACAGAGGAGAGACAGAGGAAACAGAGGAGAGACAGAGGAGAGACAGAGGAGACAGAGGAGACAGAGGAGAGACAGAGGAGAGACAGAGGAGACAGAGGAGAGACAGAGGAGACAGAGGAGAGACAGAGGGGAGACAGAGGAGAGACAGAGGAGACAGAGGAGACAAAGGAGAGACAGAGGAGAGACAGAGGAGACAGAGGAGAGACAGAGGAGACAGAGGAGAGACAGAGGGGAGACAGAGGAGAGACAGAGGAGACAGAGGAGACAGAGGAGAGACAGAGGAAACAGAGGAGAGACAGAGGAGAGACAGAGGAGACAGAGGAGACAGAGGAGAGACAGAGGAGAGACAGAGGAGACAGAGGAGAGACAGAGGAGACAGAGGAGAGACAGAGGAGACAGAGGAGACAGAGGAGAGACAGAGGAGACAGAGGAGACAGAGGAGACAGAGGAGACAGAGGAGAGACAGAGGAGAGACAGAGGAGAGGAGGGACGGAGAGAGAGAGAGAGAGAGAGAGAAGGACGTCCAGCAGACAGTGACTGACAGGAGGAAAAGAGAGGATGAACAGAGGAGACAGAGGAGAGACAGAGGGGAGACAGAGGAGAGACAGAGGAGACAGAGGAGAGACAGAGGAGAGACAGAGGAGACAGAGGAGAGACAGAGGAGAGACAGAGGAGACAGAGGAGAGACAGAGGAGGGACAGAGGAGACAGAGGAGAGACAGAGGAGAGACAGAGGAGGGACAGAGGAGACAGAGGAGAGACAGAGGAGACAGAGGAGACAGAGGAGAGACAGAGGAGACAGAGGAGAGACAGAGGAGACAGAGGAGAGACAGAGGAGGGACAGAGGAGACAGAGGAGAGACAGAGGAGACAGAGGAGGGACAGAGAAGAGACAGAGGAGAGACAGAGGAGACAGAGGAGAGACAGAGGAGAGACAGAGGAGGGACAGAGGAGACAGAGGAGAGACAGAGGAGAGACAGAGGGGAGACAGAGGAGAGACAGAGGAGACAGAGGAGAGACAGAGGAAACAGAGGAGACAGAGGAGACAGAGGAGAGACAGAGGAGACAGAGGAGAGACAGAGGAAACAGAGGAGACAGAGGAGACAGAGGAGAGACAGAGGAGAGACAGAGGAAACAGAGAAGAGGCAGAGGAGACAGAGGAGAGACAGAGGAGACAGAGGAGACAGAGGAGACAGAGGAGAGAGAGAGGAGAGACAGAGGAGAGACAGAGGAGACAGAGGAGACAGAGGAGACAGAGGAGAGAGAGAGGAGAGACAGAGGAGAGACAGAGGAGACAGAGGAGACAGAGGAGACAGAGGAGAGACAGAGGAGAGACAGAGGAGAGACAGAGGAGACAGAGGAGTGACAGAGGAGAGACAGAGGAGACAGAGGAGAGACAGAGGAGGGACAGAGGAGACAGAGGAGAGACAGAGGAGACAGAGGAGACAGAGGAGAGACAGAGGAGACAGAGGAGAGACAGAGGAGACAGAGGAGGGACAGAGGAGACAGAGGAGAGACAGAGGAGACAGAGGAGACAGAGGAGAGACAGAGGAGAGACAGAGGAGACAGAGGAGACAGAGGAGACAGAGGAGAGACAGAGGAGAGACAGAGGAGACAGAGGAGACAGAGGAGACAGAGGAGAGACAGAGGAGAGACAGAGGAGAGACAGAGGAGACAGAGGAGAGACAGAGGAGAGACAGAGGAGACAGAGGAGAGACAGAGGAGGGACAGAGGAGACAGAGGAGAGACAGAGGAGGGACAGAGGAGGGACAGAGGAGACAGAGGAGAGACAGAGGAGACAGAGGAGACAGAGGAGACAGAGGAGAGACAGAGGAGACAGAGGAGAGACAGAGGAGACAGAGGAGAGACAGAGGAGGGACAGAGGAGACAGAGGAGAGACAGAGGAGAGACAGAGGAGAGACAGAGGAGACAGAGGAGACAGAGGAGACAGAGGAGAGACAGAGGAGAGACAGAGGAGGGACAGAGGAGACAGAGGAGAGACAGAGGAGACAGAGGAGAGACAGAGGGGAGACAGAGGAGAGACAGAGGAGACAGAGGAGACAGAGGAGAGACAGAGGAGACAGAGGAGAGACAGAGGGGAGACAGAGGAGAGACAGAGGAGACAGAGGAGACAGAGGAGAGACAGAGGAAACAGAGGAGAGACAGAGGGGAGACAGAGGAGACAGAGGAGAGACAGAGGAGACAGAGGAGAGACAGAGGAGGGACAGAGAAGAGACAGAGGAGAGACAGAGGAGACAGAGGAGAGACAGAGGACAGACAGAGGAGGGACAGAGGAGACAGAGGAGAGACAGAGGAGAGACAGAGGGGAGACAGAGGAGAGACAGAGGAGACAGAGGAGAGACAGAGGAAACAGAGGAGACAGAGGAGACAGAGGAGAGACAGAGGAGACAGAGGAGAGACAGAGGAGACAGAGGAGAGACAGAGGACAGACAGAGGAGGGACAGAGGAGACAGAGGAGAGACAGAGGAGAGACAGAGGGGAGACAGAGGAGAGACAGAGGAGACAGAGGAGAGACAGAGGAAACAGAGGAGACAGAGGAGACAGAGGAGAGACAGAGGAGACAGAGGAGAGACAGAGGAAACAGAGGAGACAGAGGAGAGACAGAGGAGAGACAGAGGAAACAGAGAAGAGGCAGAGGAGACAGAGGAGAGACAGAGGAGAGACAGAGGAGACAGAGGAGAGACAGAGGAGGGACAGAGGAGACAGAGGAGAGACAGAGGAGAGACAGAGGAGGGACAGAGGAGGGACAGAGGAGACAGAGGAGAGACAGAGGAGACAGAGGAGACAGAGGAGAGACAGAGGAGACAGAGGAGAGACAGAGGAGACAGAGGAGAGACAGAGGAGGGACAGAGGAGACAGAGGAGAGACAGAGGAGAGACAGAGGAGAGACAGAGGAGACAGAGGAGACAGAGGAGACAGAGGAGAGACAGAGGAGAGACAGAGGAGGGACAGAGGAGACAGAGGAGAGACAGAGGAGACAGAGGAGAGACAGAGGGGAGACAGAGGAGAGACAGAGGAGACAGAGGAGACAGAGGAGAGACAGAGGAGAGACAGAGGAGACAGAGGAGAGACAGAGGAGACAGAGGAGAGACAGAGGGGAGACAGAGGAGAGACAGAGGAGACAGAGGAGACAGAGGAGAGACAGAGGAAACAGAGGAGAGACAGAGGGGAGACAGAGGAGACAGAGGAGAGACAGAGGAGAGACAGAGGAAACAGAGGAGAGACAGAGGAGACAGAGGAGAGACAGAGGAGACAGAGGAGACAGAGGAGAGACAGAGGAGACAGAGGAGAGACAGAGGAGACAGAGGAGACAGAGGAGAGACAGAGGAGAGACAGAGGAGACAGAGGAGACAGAGGAGAGACAGAGGAGACAGAGGAGACAGAGGAGAGACAGAGGAGAGACAGAGGAGACAGAGGAGACAGAGGAGACAGAGGAGAGACAGAGGAGAGACAGAGGAGGGACAGAGGAGACAGAGGAGAGACAGAGGAGACAGAGGAGAGACAGAGGGGAGACAGAGGAGAGACAGAGGAGACAGAGGAGACAAAGGAGAGACAGAGGAGAGACAGAGGAGACAGAGGAGAGACAGAGGAGACAGAGGAGAGACAGAGGGGAGACAGAGGAGAGACAGAGGAGACAGAGGAGACAGAGGAGAGACAGAGGAAACAGAGGAGAGACAGAGGAGAGACAGAGGAGACAGAGGAGACAGAGGAGAGACAGAGGAGAGACAGAGGAGACAGAGGAGAGACAGAGGAGACAGAGGAGAGACAGAGGGGAGACAGAGGAGAGACAGAGGAGACAGAGGAGACAAAGGAGAGACAGAGGAGAGACAGAGGAGACAGAGGAGAGACAGAGGAGACAGAGGAGAGACAGAGGGGAGACAGAGGAGAGACAGAGGAGACAGAGGAGACAGAGGAGAGACAGAGGAAACAGAGGAGAGACAGAGGAGAGACAGAGGAGACAGAGGAGACAGAGGAGAGACAGAGGAGAGACAGAGGAGACAGAGGAGAGACAGAGGAGACAGAGGAGAGACAGAGGAGACAGAGGAGACAGAGGAGAGACAGAGGAGACAGAGGAGACAGAGGAGACAGAGGAGACAGAGGAGAGACAGAGGAGAGACAGAGGAGAGGAGGGACGGAGAGAGAGAGAGAGAGAGAGAGAAGGACGTCCAGCAGACAGTGACTGACAGGAGGAAAAGAGAGGATGAACAGAGGAGACAGAGGAGAGACAGAGGGGAGACAGAGGAGAGACAGAGGAGACAGAGGAGAGACAGAGGAGAGACAGAGGAGACAGAGGAGAGACAGAGGAGAGACAGAGGAGACAGAGGAGAGACAGAGGAGGGACAGAGGAGACAGAGGAGAGACAGAGGAGAGACAGAGGAGGGACAGAGGAGACAGAGGAGAGACAGAGGAGACAGAGGAGACAGAGGAGAGACAGAGGAGACAGAGGAGAGACAGAGGAGACAGAGGAGAGACAGAGGAGGGACAGAGGAGACAGAGGAGAGACAGAGGAGACAGAGGAGGGACAGAGAAGAGACAGAGGAGAGACAGAGGAGACAGAGGAGAGACAGAGGAGAGACAGAGGAGGGACAGAGGAGACAGAGGAGAGACAGAGGAGAGACAGAGGGGAGACAGAGGAGAGACAGAGGAGACAGAGGAGAGACAGAGGAAACAGAGGAGACAGAGGAGACAGAGGAGAGACAGAGGAGACAGAGGAGAGACAGAGGAAACAGAGGAGACAGAGGAGACAGAGGAGAGACAGAGGAGAGACAGAGGAAACAGAGAAGAGGCAGAGGAGACAGAGGAGAGACAGAGGAGACAGAGGAGACAGAGGAGACAGAGGAGAGAGAGAGGAGAGACAGAGGAGAGACAGAGGAGACAGAGGAGACAGAGGAGACAGAGGAGAGAGAGAGGAGAGACAGAGGAGAGACAGAGGAGACAGAGGAGACAGAGGAGACAGAGGAGAGACAGAGGAGAGACAGAGGAGAGACAGAGGAGACAGAGGAGTGACAGAGGAGAGACAGAGGAGACAGAGGAGAGACAGAGGAGGGACAGAGGAGACAGAGGAGAGACAGAGGAGACAGAGGAGACAGAGGAGAGACAGAGGAGACAGAGGAGAGACAGAGGAGACAGAGGAGGGACAGAGGAGACAGAGGAGAGACAGAGGAGACAGAGGAGACAGAGGAGAGACAGAGGAGAGACAGAGGAGACAGAGGAGACAGAGGAGACAGAGGAGAGACAGAGGAGAGACAGAGGAGACAGAGGAGACAGAGGAGACAGAGGAGAGACAGAGGAGAGACAGAGGAGAGACAGAGGAGACAGAGGAGAGACAGAGGAGAGACAGAGGAGACAGAGGAGAGACAGAGGAGGGACAGAGGAGACAGAGGAGAGACAGAGGAGGGACAGAGGAGGGACAGAGGAGACAGAGGAGAGACAGAGGAGACAGAGGAGACAGAGGAGACAGAGGAGAGACAGAGGAGACAGAGGAGAGACAGAGGAGACAGAGGAGAGACAGAGGAGGGACAGAGGAGACAGAGGAGAGACAGAGGAGAGACAGAGGAGAGACAGAGGAGACAGAGGAGACAGAGGAGACAGAGGAGAGACAGAGGAGAGACAGAGGAGGGACAGAGGAGACAGAGGAGAGACAGAGGAGACAGAGGAGAGACAGAGGGGAGACAGAGGAGAGACAGAGGAGACAGAGGAGACAGAGGAGAGACAGAGGAGACAGAGGAGAGACAGAGGGGAGACAGAGGAGAGACAGAGGAGACAGAGGAGACAGAGGAGAGACAGAGGAAACAGAGGAGAGACAGAGGGGAGACAGAGGAGACAGAGGAGAGACAGAGGAGACAGAGGAGAGACAGAGGAGGGACAGAGAAGAGACAGAGGAGAGACAGAGGAGACAGAGGAGAGACAGAGGACAGACAGAGGAGGGACAGAGGAGACAGAGGAGAGACAGAGGAGAGACAGAGGGGAGACAGAGGAGAGACAGAGGAGACAGAGGAGAGACAGAGGAAACAGAGGAGACAGAGGAGACAGAGGAGAGACAGAGGAGACAGAGGAGAGACAGAGGAGACAGAGGAGAGACAGAGGACAGACAGAGGAGGGACAGAGGAGACAGAGGAGAGACAGAGGAGAGACAGAGGGGAGACAGAGGAGAGACAGAGGAGACAGAGGAGAGACAGAGGAAACAGAGGAGACAGAGGAGACAGAGGAGAGACAGAGGAGACAGAGGAGAGACAGAGGAAACAGAGGAGACAGAGGAGAGACAGAGGAGAGACAGAGGAAACAGAGAAGAGGCAGAGGAGACAGAGGAGAGACAGAGGAGAGACAGAGGAGACAGAGCAGAGACAGAGGAGGGACAGAGGAGACAGAGGAGAGACAGAGGAGAGACAGAGGAGGGACAGAGGAGGGACAGAGGAGACAGAGGAGAGACAGAGGAGACAGAGGAGACAGAGGAGAGACAGAGGAGACAGAGGAGAGACAGAGGAGACAGAGGAGAGACAGAGGAGGGACAGAGGAGACAGAGGAGAGACAGAGGAGAGACAGAGGAGAGACAGAGGAGACAGAGGAGACAGAGGAGACAGAGGAGAGACAGAGGAGAGACAGAGGAGGGACAGAGGAGACAGAGGAGAGACAGAGGAGACAGAGGAGAGACAGAGGGGAGACAGAGGAGAGACAGAGGAGACAGAGGAGACAGAGGAGAGACAGAGGAGAGACAGAGGAGACAGAGGAGAGACAGAGGAGACAGAGGAGAGACAGAGGGGAGACAGAGGAGAGACAGAGGAGACAGAGGAGACAGAGGAGAGACAGAGGAAACAGAGGAGAGACAGAGGGGAGACAGAGGAGACAGAGGAGAGACAGAGGAGAGACAGAGGAAACAGAGGAGAGACAGAGGAGACAGAGGAGAGACAGAGGAGACAGAGGAGACAGAGGAGAGACAGAGGAGACAGAGGAGACAGAGGAGACAGAGGAGACAGAGGAGAGACAGAGGAGGGACAGAGGAGAGGAGGGACGGAGAGAGAGAGAGAGAGAGAGAGAGAGAGAGAGAAGGACGTCCAGCAGACAGTGACTGACAGGAGGAAAAGAGAGGATGAACAGAGGAGACAGAGGAGAGACAGAGGGGAGACAGAGGAGAGACAGAGGAGACAGAGGAGAGACAGAGGAGGGACAGAGGAGAGACAGAGGAGAGACAGAGGAGACAGAGGAGAGACAGAGGAGAGACAGAGGAGACAGAGGAGAGACAGAGGAGGGACAGAGGAGACAGAGGAGAGACAGAGGAGAGACAGAGGAGGGACAGAGGAGACAGAGGAGAGACAGAGGAGACAGAGGAGACAGAGGAGAGACAGAGGAGACAGAGGAGAGACAGAGGAGACAGAGGAGAGACAGAGGAGGGACAGAGGAGACAGAGGAGAGACAGAGGAGACAGAGGAGACAGAGGAGGGACAGAGAAGAGACATAGGAGAGACAGAGGAGACAGAGGAGAGACAGAGGAGAGACAGAGGAGGGACAGAGGAGACAGAGGAGAGACAGAGGAGAGACAGAGGGGAGACAGAGGAGAGACAGAGGAGACAGAGGAGAGACAGAGGAAACAGAGGAGACAGAGGAGACAGAGGAGAGACAGAGGAGACAGAGGAGAGACAGAGGAAACAGAGGAGACAGAGGAGACAGAGGAGAGACAGAGGAGAGACAGAGGAAACAGAGAAGAGGCAGAGGAGACAGAGGAGAGACAGAGGAGACAGAGGGGAGACAGAGGAGAGACAGAGGAGACAGAGGAGAGACAGAGGAGAGACAGAGGAGGGACAGAGGAGACAGAGGAGAGACAGAGGAGACAGAGGAGAGACAGAGGGGAGACAGAGGAGAGACAGAGGAGACAGAGGAGACAGAGGAGAGACAGAGGAGACAGAGGAGAGACAGAGGAGACAGAGGAGACAGAGGAGAGACAGAGGAGAGACAGAGGAGACAGAGGAGAGACAGAGGAAACAGAGGAGACAGAGGAGACAGAGGAAAGACAGAGGAGACAGAGGAGAGACAGAGGAGGGACAGAGAAGAGACAGAGGAGAGACAGAGGAGACAGAGGAGAGACAGAGGACAGACAGAGGAGGGACAGAGGAGACAGAGGAGAGACAGAGGAGAGACAGAGGGGAGACAGAGGAGAGACAGAGGAGACAGAGGAGAGACAGAGGAAACAGAGGAGACAGAGCAGACAGAGGAGAGACAGAGGAGACAGAGGAGAGACAGAGGAAACAGAGGAGACAGAGGAGACAGAGGAGAGACAGAGGAGAGACAGAGGAAACAGAGAAGAGGCAGAGGAGACAGAGGAGAGACAGAGGAGACAGAGGAGAGACAGAGGAGACAGAGGAGACAGAGAAGAGGCAGAGGAGACAGAGGAGAGACAGAGGGGAGACAGAGGAGACAGAGAAGAGGCAGAGGACACAGAGGAGAGACAGAGGAGACAGAGGAAAGACAGAGGAAACAGAGGAGACAGAGGAGAGGCAGAGGAGACAGAGGAGAGACAGAGGAGACAGAGGAGAGACAGAGGGGAGACAGAGGAGAGACAGAAGAGACAGAGGAGACAGAGAAGAGGCAGAGGAGACAGAGGAGAGACAGAGGAGACAGAGGAGAGACAGAGGAAACAGAGGAGACAGAGGAGAGACAGAGGAGACAGAGAAGAGGCAGAGGAGACAGAGGAGAGACAGAGGAGACAGAGGAGAGACAGAGGGGGGACAGAGGAGACAGAGAAGAGGCAGAGGACACAGAGGAGAGACAGAGGAGACAGAGGAGAGACAGAGGAGAGACAGAGGAAACAGAGGAGACAGAGGAGACAGAGGAGAGACAGAGGGGAGACAGAGGAGAGACAGAGGAGACAGAGGAGAGACAGAGGGGAGACAGAGGAGACAGAGGAGAGACAGAGGAGACAGAGGAGAGACAGAGGGGAGACAGAGGAGAGACAGAGGAGACAGAGGAGAGACAGAGGAGAGACAGAGGAGACAGAGGAGACAGAGGAGAGGCAGAGGAGACAGAGGAGCTTCTCTCTGAGTGAAGCGTACAATGAAGCTTCTCTTTGAGCGAAGCGTTCACCGGAGCTTCGTCTGCCGCTCGCTTCGTTTCAAAGCTCCTTCAGAACGTGAGGACGCGAGGCGAGGTCTCTTCACCTCGGGGAGCACAAAGGGAAGGACGCCAGGTCACGGCGCACGCACAGAAACTGGTTAGGCCCCAGAATAGCAGGAATGTGGGCTGCGTTTGTGGCCGTCCCCCGGGCGCCGCGCTATCAAGTCAATCTGAGCCTAATTTGTGTCAGGCGTGAATCCTATCTGCAGCGGCGAAGAGGACGAACGAGAGGAAGAGCGGCGGGCGGGGCGGGCGGGGCGGGCGGGGCAGGGAGGGAGCAGCAGGCTGATCAAATTGAAGTGGAATTGAAGTTGGATGCACAAGAGGATACAGGGTTCACAAAGGGCTGGGGGGGCGAGGGGGCGAGGGGGGGGAGCGGGTCGGGACGGGGGGGGGGGGCGGGGGGGGCGAAGGGGGGCCGCCCTGGCCTGAGATACTGCTGAGAGCCAGAGCCACCGGCTCAGAGTACATGTGGTTTGTACTTAAAACACACGTACTCTACTTTATATATGTGCTATTGACCTTAAACATGCTGGAGTGTATTTGGTGTGTATTTGTTGTATATTTGGTGTGTATTTTTTGTATATTTGGTGTATATTTGGTGTATATTTGGTGTATATTTGGTGTATATTTGGTGTATATTTGGTGTATATTTGGTGTATATTAGTTGCATATTTGTTGTATATTTTGTTGTATATTTTGTGTATATTTTGTGTATATTTTGTGTATATTTGGTGTATATTAGTTGCATATTTGTTGTATATTTTGTTGTCTATTTTGTGTATATTTTGTGTATATTTGGTGCATATTTGTTGTATATTTGTAGTACGTGTGGTTTGTACTTCAACGTACACACGTACTCTGCTTTATAAACGTGTTATTGACCTTTAATCCTACTAGAGCCTGAAATACTTTGTAGGTCAGGCGTTCCCTCAGCAGGATTTGACGTTAGCGCTCCATCTACTGGCAGCAGAGGGAGTTACCACAGGAAATAAACAAAAGCTAGCTTGCCCCGAAGTGCTGGACATGCTGGACGTGTTGGACGTGCTGGACGTGTTGGACGTGCTGGACGTGCTGGACGTGTTGGACGTGTTGGACGTGTTGGACGTGCTGGACGTGTTGGACGTGCCGTGCTGGACGTGTTGGACGTGCTGGACGTGTTGGACGTGCTGGACGTATTGGACGTGCTGGACGTGCTGGACGTGCTGGACGTGCTGGACGTGCTGGACGTGTTGGACGTGCTGGATGTGTTGGACGTGTTGGACGTGTTGGACGTGCTGGACGTGCTGGACGTGGTGGACGTGCCGTGCTGGACGTGTTGGACGTGCTGGACGTGCTGGATGTGTTGGACGTGCTGGACTTGCTGGACATGGTGGACGTGCCGTGCTGGACGTGTTGGACGTGTTGGACGTGCTGGATGTGTTGGACGTGCCGTGCTGGACGTGGTGGACGTGGTGGACGTGGTGGACGTGCCGTGCTGGACGTGGTGGACGTGGTGGACGTGGTGGACGTGCTGGACGTGGTGGACGTGCTGGACGTGTTGGACATGGTGGACGTGCTGGACGTGCTGGACGTGTTGGACATGGTGGACGTGCTGGACGTGGTGGACGTGCTGGACGTGCTGGACGTGTTGGACGTGTTGGACATGGTGGACGTGCTGGACGTGGTGGACGTGCTGGACGTGTTGGACATGGTGGACGTGCTGGACGTGGTGGACGTGCCGTGCTGGACGTGTTGGACGTGCTGGATGTGTTGGACGTGCTGGACGTGCTGGACGTGGTGGACGTGCCGTGCTGGACGTGGTGGACGTGCTGGATGTGTTGGACGTGCTGGACGTGGTGGACGTGCCGTGCTGGACGTGGTGGACGTGGTGGACGTGCTGGACGTGGTGGACGTGCTGGACGTGGTGGACGTGCCGTGCTGGACGTGTTGGACGTGCTGGATGTGTTGGACGTGCTGGACGTGGTGGACGTGCCGTGCTGGACGTGGTGGACGTGCTGGATGTGTTGGACGTGCTGGACGTGGTGGACGTGCCGTGCTGGACGTGGTGGACGTGCTGGACGTGGTGGACGTGCTGGACGTGTTGGACATGGTGGACGTGCTGGACGTGGTGGACGTGGTGGACGTGCTGGACGTGTTGGACATGGTGGACGTGGTGGACGTGGTGGACGTGCTGGACGTGCTGGACGTGTTGGACGTGCTGGACGTGGTGGACGTGGTGGACGTGCTGGACGTGTTGGACGTGCTGGATGTGGTGGACGTGGTGGACGTGCTGGACGTGGTGGACGTGCTGGACGTGTTGGACATGGTGGACGTGCTGGACGTGGTGGACGTGCTGGACGTGCTGGACGTGTTGGACGTGTTGGACATGGTGGACGTGCTGGACGTGGTGGACGTGCTGGACGTGCTGGACGTGTTGGACATGGTGGACGTGCTGGACGTGGTGGACGTGCTGGACGTGCTGGACGTGTTGGACATGGTGGACGTGCTGGACGTGGTGGACGTGCTGGACGTGCTGGACGTGTTGGACGTGTTGGACATGGTGGACGTGCTGGACATGGTGGACGTGCTGGACGTGGTGGACGTGCCGTGCTGGACGTGTTGGACGTGCTGGATGTGTTGGACGTGCTGGACTTGCTGGACATGGTGGACGTGCCGTGCTGGACGTGTTGGACGTGCTGGATGTGTTGGACGTGCCGTGCTGGACGTGGTGGACGTGGTGGACGTGCCGTGCTGGACGTGGTGGACGTGGTGGACGTGCTGGACGTGTTGGACATGGTGGACGTGCTGGACGTGCTGGACGTGTTGGACATGGTGGACGTGCTGGACGTGGTGGACGTGCTGGACGTGCTGGACGTGTTGGACGTGTTGGACATGGTGGACGTGCTGGACGTTGTGGACGTGGTGGACGTGCTGGACGTGTTGGACATGGTGGACGTGCTGGACGTGGTGGACGTGCCGTGCTGGACGTGTTGGACGTGCTGGATGTGTTGGACGTGCTGGACGTGCTGGACGTGGTGGACGTGCCGTGCTGGACGTGGTGGACGTGCTGGATGTGTTGGACGTGCTGGATGTGGTGGACGTGCCGTGCTGGACGTGGTGGACGTGCTGGACGTGGTGGACGTGCTGGACGTGTTGGACATGGTGGACGTGCTGGACGTGGTGGACGTGGTGGACGTGCTGGACGTGTTGGACATGGTGGACGTGGTGGACGTGCTGGACGTGTTGGACATGGTGGACGTGGTGGACGTGCTGGACGTGCTGGACGTGGTGGACGTGCTGGACGTGCTGGACGTGCTGGACGTGCTGGACGTGTTGGACGTGGTGGACGTGCTGGACGTGGTGGACGTGTGTTTTTTGAGGACACGTGTGGACGGAGCTAACGCAGCTCCAGGTTTGTTTGTTTTTGACAATGTTAAAACGGTTAAAAGCTCAAAAATGCTGCATAATTTGTGTCGTTTAAAGAAGACTAATTATGCACGTGATATTCAGAGATAAACGTTTAGAGTGAGATCATTATTTCACATCTTTAAACTGTTTTGTTCTAATAAAACGTCAGAAAAGAAACACGTCCGTCGAAAATACTTATTTTTTAAGAAGAATCATTCACAAAAATCATATAAATTGCTAGAAAGATGAGCTCTTTTACATGATTTTGTAAAATGACTTGGACTAGTGGGACAGAAACGCTAAAACGAGGTAAAAAAAACAATTATTTAGTCAAATCCTCAATAAAAGTACAGTATTTTAACCATGTCTGGTGCAAAGAGTCAAACCGCTTTGCGTAAAATCACCTAAAATGTACTTTTTCTCGCTTTTCAAATCCAAACTCTTTCCCCTTTTCGCCCTCATCACGACGACAAAACAACACGGGACAAAAGTCAGGTGCGATGACGGCGTTAAGACGTCTGATTCCCCGTTAATCCCCAAATACATGCAAATATGCACTTTCACACAGCCCAAAAAACACATTTATCTGCCAAATATATGCCGGCGCACACCGCTCCATTCACGGCGGTGCGGAGGGGCCCGCCGTCTGTTTTGACAGTTGTGGTCGCCGGCGTCAAATGACAAATCTCTTAATCTGGCGAATTAATAAGAAAAACACGTCTGCGGGATATTTTCTCACACATCTGCCCTGAAGCTAAAGGCGCTAGCGGTTTATTAGCATTATGTCATTTGGCTGAAACGGTTCGATGCTATTGTCGGCGAGCGCGGCTTATCGCGGGCTAGCTTAAGCGCCCGGGTTAGCTCGCGCGGTGATTGGCGGCTAACGGACCGGCGCGCTGACGTGGCTTAAGCCAGGTGAGTATTTGTGGCTCGGAGGTCGGAATACGCAGACGTTCAAATCGGGCTAATCCGCGCGCGGGGGCCGCGGAAAGTCAAAGGTCGGAGCGGCGAGACGGCGGATTTCCCGGTTTTATTTTTATTCGGGAGGTGGATTCTACAGCTTATAACCAAATCATTAAAGTAGAAAAACAAACTGTTTCGATGTTTTTATTTGTGCTTTTCGTGCAGATGATTGACATGTTTATGAAGTGATGTTTGACCAGTAATTCAGATAAAAACAGCTTCATTTATGAGCTCTAAACCTGGACTGGACGAGGA
This sequence comes from Eucyclogobius newberryi, assembly GCF_026437365.1. Lineage (NCBI taxonomy): Eukaryota > Metazoa > Chordata > Actinopteri > Gobiiformes > Gobiidae > Eucyclogobius > Eucyclogobius newberryi. Next base: position 37,161,425 of record NW_027315724.1, read on the forward strand.
CTAAACCTGGACTGGACATGGACTAAACCTGGACAGGACAAGGACTAAACCTGGACAGGACAAGGACTGAACCTGGACTGGACGAGGACAAAACCTGGACTGGACGAGGACTAAACCTGGACTGGACGAGGACTAAACTTGGACTGGACGAGGACTAAACCTGGACTGGACGAGGACTAAACCTGGACTGGACATGGACTAAACCTGGATTGGACATGGACTAAACCTGGACTGGACATGGACTAAACCTGGACTGGACTGGATGAGGACTAAACCTGGACTGGACGAGGACTAAACCTGGACTGGACATGGACTAAACCTGGACTGGACATGGACTAAACCTGGACTGGACGAGGACATAACCTGGACTGGACATGGACTAAACTTGGACTGGACGAGGACTAAACCTGGACTGGACGAGGACTGGACATGGACTAAACCTGGACTGAACATGGACATCACGGATATCACTGCAGACTTCAGACATGGACACTGTGTCCAGCAGAAGTTCTCTGACCACTCTGCCATCATCGGACTCATCACAGACGATGATGTGGAGGACAGAGGACAGAGGACTGGAGCAGGACTTTATGGAACCTCCTCCTCATCAACGCGGGGAAGACCAAGGAGATGGTGGTGGACTTCCACAGAGGCCACGCCCCCCTCACCAGTGAACATCCAGGGACGGGATAGGCCACGCCCCCCTCACCAGTGAACATCCAGGGACGGGACAGGCCACGCCCCCCTCACCAGTGAACATCCAGGGACGGGACAGGCCACGCCCCCCTCACCAGTGAACATCCAGGGACGGGACAGGCCACGCCCCCCTCACCAGTGAACATCCAGGGACGGGACAGGCCACGCCCCCCTCACCAGTGAACATCCAGGGACGGGACAGGCCACGCCCCCCTCACCAGTGAACATTGGGACATTGAGAGAGTGACTCACACAAGAACCTGGTGTTTCATCTGAACCACAAACTGGACTCATAACACAGACTGAACAGGAAGAGCCAGAGTGAGCTCCACCTCCTGAGGAGACTCAGGTCTTTTGGAGTGACAGGGCCGCTCCTGACAGGGCCGCTCCTGACAGGGCCGCTCCTGACAGGGCCGCTCCTGAAGACCTTCTCCTCCTCTGTGGTGCATCAGCTCCTGTAGGTGTGGTCATCACAGAGAGGAAGAGGAAGAAGCTGGACAAAGCTCCGTCCTGGACTGTCCTCTGGACTCGGTGCAGGAGGTGGGGGACAGAAGGGTCCTGGCTAAACTCACATCTATGCTGGACCATGAGTCTCACCCCCTGCAGGACACTCTGTCCCCTGCAGGAAACTCTGTTCCCCGCAGGACACTCTGTCCACTCTGGAGAGCAGCTTCAGTGACTGATCCACCCTCGCTGTGTGAAGGAGACGTTTCACACTCTGTCCTTCTGCTGCTGTCACTCTACAACAAACACTGTCATACCCATGTGCAATACTGACATACCCATGTGCAATACTGTCATACCCATGTGCAATACTGTCATACCCATGTGCAATACTGTCATACCCATGTGCAATACTGCCATACCCATGTGCAATACTGACATACCCATGTGCAATACTGACATACCCATGTGCAATACTGTCATACCCATGTGCAATACTGTCATACCCATGTGCAATACTGCCATACCCATGTGCAATACTGTCATACCCATGTGCAATACTGTCATACCCATGTGCAATACTGTCATACCCATGTGCAATACTACCCATGTGCAATACTGCCATACCCCTGTGCAATACCGTCATACCCATGTGCAATACTATCCATGTGCAATACTGCCACACCCATGTGCAATACTGTTATACCCATGTGCAATACTGTCATACCCATGTGCAATACTGTCATGTCATATCCATGTGCAATACTGTCATACCCATGTGCAATACTACCCATGTGCAATACTCTCATGTCATATCCATGTACAATACTGTCATACCCATGTGCAATACTGTTATACCCATGTGCAATAATGTCATACCCATGTGCAATACTACCCATGTGCAATACTGCCTTACCCATGTGCAAAACTGTTATACCCATGTGCAATACTGTTATACCCATGTGCAATACTGCCATACCCATGTGCAATACTGTTATACCCATGTGCAATACTGTTATACCCATGTGCAATACTGTTATACCCATGTGCAATACTGTCATACCCATGTGCAATACTGTTATACCCATGTGCAATACTGTCATACCCATGTGCAATACTGCCATACCCATGTGCAATACTGTTATACCCATGTGCAATACTGTTATACCCATGTGCAATACTGTCATACCCATGTGCAATACTGTCATACCCATGTGCAATACTGTTATACCCATGTGCAATACTGTTATAGCCATGTGCAATACTACCCATGTGCAATACTGTCATACCCATGTGCAATACTGTTATACCCATGTGCAATACTGTCATACCCATGTGCAATACTGCCATACCCATGTGCAATACTGTTATACCCATGTGCAATACTGTTATACCCATGTGCAATACTGTCATACCCATGTGCAATACTGTTATACCCATGTGCAATACTGTTATACCCATGTGCAATACTGATGTAAATAAGAGTGTTTTATTTTGTTTTTATTCTGTTTATTTACCTGCTAATAGTTTTACCTCGTCTTGTGCTAGCTATTTTTACTTTATTTTATTCTATTATCATTATTTTATTATTATTATCTTATTTTTATCTTTTTATTTTTTATTTATCTATTTTATTTTATTTCCCAAGAGTTTTATTAAGAGTGTTTTTTAAACTTCTTATAATCTGTTCTTTTCCTCCTGTTTCTACTGCAACAACCACATTTCCCCTTGTGTGACATTAAAGGATTTTAACTTATCTTATATTATATTCTGTGCATATTTGGAACATATTTGGTGCATATTTGGTGTATATTTGGTGTATATTTGGTGTATATTTGGAGTATATTTGGTGCATATTTGGTGTATATTTGGAGTATATTTGGTGCATATTTGGTGCATATTTGGATCATATTTGGTGTATATTTGGTGCATATTTGGTGCATATTTGGATCATATTTGGTGTATATTTGGTGCATATTTGGATCATATTTGGATCATATTTGGTGCATATTTGGTGCATATTTGGATCATATTTGGTGCATATTTGGTGCATATTTGGATCATATTTGGAGCATATTTGGTGCATATTTGGTGTATATTTGGTGCATATTTGGTGCATATTTGGTGTATATTTGGAGTATATTTGGTGCATATTTGGAGTATATTTGGTGTATATTTGGTGCATATTTGGTGCATATTTGGTGTATATTTGGTGCATATTTGGTGTATATTTGGAGTATATTTGGTGTATATTTGGTGTATATTTGGAGTATATTTGGTGTATATTTGGTGCATATTTGGTGTATATTTGGTGTATATTTGGTGCATATTTGGAGTATATTTGAAGTATATTTGGTGCATATTTGGAGTATATTTGAAGTATATTTCGTGTATATTTGGTGCATATTTGGTGTATATTTGGAGTATATTTGGTGTATATTTGGTGTATATTTGGAGTATATTTGGTGTATATTTGGTGCATATTTGGAGTATATTTGGTGTATATTTGGTGTATATTTGGAGTATATTTGGTGTATATTTGGTGCATATTTGGTGCATATTTGGAACATATTTGGTGCATATTTGGTGTATATTTGGTGCATATTTGGATCATATTTGGTGCATATTTGGTGCATATTTGGATCATATTTGGAGCATATTTGGTGTATATTTGGTGCATATTTGGTGTATATTTGGTGCATATTTGGTGCATATTTGGAGCATATTTGGTGTATATTTGGTGCATATTTGGTGTATATTTGGAGTATATTTGGTGCATATTTGGAGTATATTTGGTGTATATTTGGTGCATATTTGGATCATATTTGGTGTATATTTGGTGTATATTTGGTGCATATTTGGATCATATTTGGTGCATATTTGGAGTATATTTGGTGCATATTTGGTGCATATTTGGATCATATTTGGTGCATATTTGGAGCATATGTGGAGCATATTTGGTGTATATTTGGTGCATATTTGGTGCATATTTGGTGTATATTTGGAGCATATTTGGTGCATATTTGGTGTATATTTGGAGTATATTTGGTGCATATTTGGAGTATATTTGGTGTATATTTGGTGCATATTTGGTGCATATTTGGTGTATATTTGGTGCATATTTGGTGTATATTTGGAGTATATTTGGTGTATATTTGGTGTATATTTGGAGTATATTTGGTGTATATTTGGTGCATATTTGGTGTATATTTGGTGTATATTTGGTGCATATTTGGAGTACATTTGAAGTATATTTCGTGTATATTTGGTGCATATTTGGTGTATATTTGGAGCATATTTGGTGTATATTTGGTGCATATTTGGTGTATATTTGGTGTATATTTGGAGTATATTTGAAGTATATTTGGTGCATATTTGGTGTATATTTGGAGTATATTTCTTGTATATTTGGTGCATATTTGGTGTATATTTGGAGTATATTTCGTGTATATTTGGTGTATATTTGGAGTATATTTCGTGTATATTTGGAGTATATTTGGTGTATATTTGGAGTATATTTGGTGTATATTTGGAGTATATTTGGTGTATATTTGGAGTATATTTGGAGTACATTTGGAGTATATTTCGTGTATATTTGGTGCACATTTGGTGTATATTTGGAGTATATTTGGTGTATATTTGGTGTATATTTGGAGTATATTTGGAGTATATTTCGTGTATATTTAGAGCATATTTGGTGCATATTTGGTGTATATTTGGAGCATATTTGGTGCATATTTGGTGCATATTTGGTGTATATTTGGAGTCTATTTCGTATATATTTGGTGTATATTTGGTGTATATTTAGAGTATATTTGGTGTATATTTGGAGTATATTTGGTGTATATTTGGAGTATATTTGGAGTATATTTCGTGTATATTTGGTGTATATTTGGAGTATATTTGGAGTATATTTCGTGTATATTTGGTGCATATTTGGTGCATATTTAGAGCATATTTGGTGCATATTTGGTGTATATTTGGTGTATATTTGGTGCATATTTGGAGCATATTTGGTGCATATTTGGTGCATATTTGGTGTATATTTGGAGTATATTTGGTGTATATTTGGAGTATATTTGAAGTTTATTTGGTGTATATTTGGAGTATATTTGGTGCATATTTGGTGTATATTTGGAGTATATTTGGTGCATTTTTGGTGTATATTTGGTGCATATTTGGTGCATATTTGGTGTATATTTGGAGTATATTTGGTGCATATTTGGAGTATATTTGGTGTATATTTGGTGCATATTTGGTGCATATTTGGTGTATATTTGGTGCATATTTGGTGCATATTTGGTGTATATTTGGAGTATATTTGGTGCATATTTGGAGTATATTTGGTGCATATTTGGTGTATATTTGGAGTATATTTGGTGTATATTTGGTGCATATTTGGTGTATATTTGGAGTATATTTGGTGCATATTTGGTGTTTATTTGGAGTATATTTGGTGTATATTTGGTGTATATTTGGAGTATATTTGGTGTATATTTGGTGTATATTTGGAGTATATTTGGTGTATATTTGGAGTATATTTGGTGTATATTTGGAGTATATTTGGTGTATATTTGGAGTATATTTGGAGTATATTTGGAGTATATTTGGTGTATATTTGGTGATATTCAGACAGAGCTCGGCTGGTGCTGATGACACTGGAGTTGGCGTCTCAGGCCGTGACTTTGGCAGCTGCAGGTGTTTGCAGAGACTAAGGAGGTCAAAGGTCACAGTCAGATGAGGAGCAGTGCATTTTGGGAGACTCTTGAGTTTCCTGTCTCTGAAGAAGTCTCTACAGCTGCTGTTGCTCCTTATCCGTCCTATTTAGGTCACTCCTCAAGAGAACGCGACCGAAGGAGTTTTAGAACACAATCAAGGTCCAAATGACTTGATATAACATTCATTTGCTTTTAGCTTTAGTTTGGAGCATATTTGGTGCATATTTGGTGCATATTTGGTGCATATTTGGTGCATATTTGGTGTATATTTGGAGTATATTTGGTGTATATTTGGAGTATATTTGGTGTATATTTGGAGTATATTTGGTGTATATTTGGAGTATATTTGGTGCATATTTGGTGTATATTTGGAGTATATTTGGTGTATATTTGGAGTATATTTGGAGTATATTTGGAGTATATTTGGAGTATATTTGGTATATATTTGGAGTATATTTGGTGTATATTTGGTGTATATTTGGAGTATATTTGGTGTATATTTGGAGTATATTTGGAGTATATTTGGTGTATATTTGGAGTATATTTGGTGCATATTTGGTGTATATTTGGAGTATATTTGGTGTATATTTGGAGTATATTTGGTGTATATTTGGAGTATATTTGGTGTATATTTGGAGTATATTTGGTGTATATTTGGAGTATATTTGGAGTATATTTGGTGTATATTTGGAGTATATTTGGAGTATATTTGGTGTATATTTGGAGTATATTTGGTGCATATTTGGTGCATATTTGGATCATATTTGGAGCATATTTGGTGTATATTTGGTGCATATTTGGTGCATATTTGGAGCATATTTGGTGCATATTTGGTGCATATTTGGATCATATTTGGTGCATATTTGGAGTATATTTGGTGCATATTTGGTGCATATTTGGATCATATTTGGTGTATATTTGGTGCATATTTGGTGCATATTTGGATCATATTTGGTGTATATTTGGTGCATATTTGGATCATATTTGGTGCATATTTGGAGTATATTTGGTGCATATTTGGTGCATATTTGGATCATATTTGGTGCATATTTGGTGTATATTTGGTGCATATTTGGTGCATATTTGGTGCATATTTGGATCATATTTGGAGCATATTTGGTGCATATTTGGTGTATATTTGGTGCATATTTGGTGCATATTTGGTGCATATTTGGTGTATATTTGGTGCATATTTGGTGTATATTTGGTGCATATTTGGAGTATATTTGGTGCATATTTGGATCATATTTGGTGTATATTTGGTGTATATTTGGTGCATATTTGGATCATATTTGGTGCATATTTGGAGTATATTTGGTGCATATTTGGATCATATTTGGTGCATATTTGGAGCATATTTGGAGCATATTTGGTGTATATTTGGTGCATTTTTGGTGTATATTTGGTGCATATTTGGTGCATATTTGGTGTATATTTGGTGCATATTTGGTGTATATTTGGAGTATATTTGGAGTATATTTGGTGCATATTTGGAGTATATTTGAAGTATATTTGGTGTATATTTGGTGCATATTTGGTGCATATTTGGTGTATATTTGGTGCATATTTGGTGTATATTTGGTGTATATTTGGTGTATATTTGGTGCATATTTGGAGTATATTTGAAGTATATTTGGTGCATATTTGGAGTATATTTGAAGTATATTTGGTGTATATTTGGTGCATATTTGGTGTATATTTGGTGTATATTTGGTGTATATTTGGAGTATATTTGGTGTATATTTGGTGCATATTTGGTGTATATTTGGTGTATATTTGGAGTATATTTGGTGCATATTTGGAGTATATTTGGTGCATATTTGGATCATATTTGGTGCATATTTGGAGCATATTTGGAGCATATTTGGTGTATATTTGGTGCATTTTTGGTGTATATTTGGTGCATATTTGGTGCATATTTGGTGTATATTTGGAGTATATTTGGTGCATATTTGGAGTATATTTGGTGTATATTTGGTGCATATTTGGTGCATATTTGGTGTATATTTGGTGCATATTTGGTGTATATTTGGAGTATATTTGGTGCATATTTGGAGTATATTTGGTGCATATTTGGTGTATATTTGGAGTATATTTGGTGTATATTTGGTGCATATTTGGTGTATATTTGGAGTATATTTGGTGCATATTTGGAGTATATTTGGTGTATATTTGGTGTATATTTGGAGTATATTTGGTGTATATTTGGTGTATATTTGGAGTATATTTGGTGTATATTTGGTGTATATTTGGAGTATATTTGGTGTATATTTGGAGTATATTTGGAGTATATTTGGAGTATATTTGGTGTATATTTGGTGATATTCAGACAGAGCTCGGCTGGTGCTGATGACACTGGAGTTGGCGTCTCAGGCCGTGACTTTGGCAGCTGCAGGTGTTTGCAGAGACTAAGGAGGTCAAAGGTCACAGTCAGATGAGGAGCAGTGCATTTTGGGAGACTCTTGAGTTTCCTGTCTCTGAAGAAGTCTCTACAGCTGCTGTTGCTCCTTATCCGTCCTATTTAGGTCACTCCTCAAGAGAACGCGACCGAAGGAGTTTTAGAACACAATCAAGGTCCAAATGACTTGATATAACATTCATTTGCTTTTAGCTTTAGTTTGGAGCATATTTGGTGCATATTTGGTGTATATTTGGAGTATATTTGGTGTATATTTGGAGTATATTTGGTGTATATTTGGAGTATATTTGGTGTATATTTGGAGTATATTTGGTGCATATTTGGTGTATATTTGGAGTATATTTGGAGTATATTTGGAGTATATTTGGAGTATATTTGGTGTATATTTGGAGTATATTTGGTGTATATTTGGTGTATATTTGGAGTATATTTGGTGTATATTTGGTGTATATTTGGAGTATATTTGGAGTATATTTGGTGTATATTTGGAGTATATTTGGTGTATATTTGGAGTATATTTGGTGTATATTTGGAGTATATTTGGTGTATATTTGGAGTATATTTGGTGTATATTTGGTGTATATTTGGTGTATATTTGGAGTATATTTGGAGTATATTTGGTGTATATTTGGAGTATATTTGGTGCATATTTGGTGCATATTTGGAGTATATTTGGAGTATATTTGGAGTATATTTGGTGTATATTTGGTGCATATTTGGTGCATATTTGGATCATATTTGGTGCATATTTGGAGTATATTTGGTGCATATTTGGTGCATATTTGGATCATATTTGGTGTATATTTGGTGCATATTTGGTGCATATTTGGATCATATTTGGTGTATATTTGGTGCATATTTGGATCATATTTGGTGCATATTTGGAGTATATTTGGTGCATATTTGGTGCATATTTGGATCATATTTGGTGCATATTTGGTGTATATTTGGTGCATATTTGGTGCATATTTGGTGTATATTTGGAGTATATTTGGTGCATATTTGGAGTATATTTGGTGTATATTTGGTGCATATTTGGTGCATATTTGGTGTATATTTGGTGCATATTTGGTGTATATTTGGAGTATATTTGGTGTATATTTGGAGTATATTTGGTGTATATTTGGTGCATATTTGGTGCATATTTGGTGTATATTTGGTGCATATTTGGAGTATATTTGAAGTATATTTGGTGCATATTTGGAGTATATTTGAAGTATATTTCGTGTATATTTGGTGCATATTTGGTGTATATTTGGAGTATATTTGGTGTATATTTGGTGTATATTTGGAGTATATTTGGTGTATATTTGGTGCATATTTGGTGTATATTTGGAGTATATTTGGAGTATATTTGGTGCATATTTGGATCATATTTGGTGTATATTAGGTGTATATTTGGTGCATATTTGGTGTATATTTGGTGTATATTTGGAGTATATTTGGTGCATATTTGGTGCATATTTGGATCATATTTGGAGCATATTTGGTGTATATTTGGTGCATATTTGGTGTATATTTGGTGCATATTTGGTGCATATTTGGTGCATATTTGGTGTATATTTGGTGCATATTTGGTGTATATTTGGAGTATATTTGGTGCATATTTGGAGTATATTTGGTGTATATTTGGTGCATATTTGGATCATATTTGGTGTATATTTGGTGTATATTTGGTGCATATTTGGATCATATTTGGTGCATATTTGGAGTATATTTGGTGCATATTTGGTGCATATTTGGAGCATATTTGGAGCATATTTGGTGTATATTTGGTGCATTTTTGGTGTATATTTGGTGCATATTTGGTGCATATTTGGTGTATATTTGGTGCATATTTGGTGTATATTTGGAGTATATTTGGAGTATATTTGGTGCATATTTGGTGCATATTTGGTGTATATTTGGTGCATATTTGGTGTATATTTGGTGTATATTTGGTGCATATTTGGAGTATATTTGAAGTATATTTGGTGCATATTTGGAGTATATTTGAAGTATATTTGGTGTATATTTGGTGCATATTTGGTGTATATTTGGAGTATATTTGGTGTATATTTGGTGTATATTTGGAGTATATTTGGTGCATATTTGGTGTATATTTGGTGTATATTTGGAGTATATTTGGTGCATATTTGGAGTATATTTGGTGCATATTTGGATCATATTTGGTGCATATTTGGAGCATATTTGGAGCATATTTGGTGTATATTTGGTGCATTTTTGGTGTATATTTGGTGCATATTTGGTGCATATTTGGTGTATATTTGGAGTATATTTGGTGCATATTTGGAGTATATTTGGTGTATATTTGGTGCATATTTGGTGCATATTTGGTGTATATTTGGTGCATATTTGGTGCATATTTGGTGTATATTTGGAGTATATTTGGTGCATATTTGGAGTATATTTGGTGCATATTTGGAGTATATTTGGTGTATATTTGGTGCATATTTGGTGTATATTTGGAGTATATTTGGTGCATATTTGGAGTATATTTGGTGTATATTTGGTGTATATTTGGAGTATATTTGGTGTATATTTGGTGTATATTTGGAGTATATTTGGTGTATATTTGGAGTATATTTGGTGTATATTTGGTGTATATTTGGAGTATATTTGGAGTATATTTGGAGTATATTTGGTGTATATTTGGTGATATTCAGACAGAGCTCGGCTGGTGCTGATGACACTGGAGTTGGCGTCTCAGGCCGTGACTTTGGCAGCTGCAGGTGTTTGCAGAGACTAAGGAGGTCAAAGGTCACAGTCAGATGAGGAGCAGTGCATTTTGGGAGACTCTTGAGTTTCCTGTCTCTGAAGAAGTCTCTACAGCTGCTGTTGCTCCTTATCCGTCCTATTTAGGTCACTCCTCAAGAGAACGCGACCGAAGGAGTTTTAGAACACAATCAAGGTCCAAATGACTTGATATAACATTCATTTGCTTTTAGCTTTAGTTTGGAGCATATTTGGTGCATATTTGGTGCATATTTGGTGCATATTTGGTGCATATTTGGTGTATATTTGGAGTATATTTGGTGTATATTTGGAGTATATTTGGTGTATATTTGGAGTATATTTGGTGCATATTTGGTGTATATTTGGAGTATATTTGGTGTATATTTGGAGTATATTTGGAGTATATTTGGAGTATATTTGGAGTATATTTGGTATATATTTGGAGTATATTTGGTGTATATTTGGTGTATATTTGGTGTATATTTGGAGTATATTTGGAGTATATTTGGTGTATATTTGGAGTATATTTGGTGCATATTTGGTGTATATTTGGAGTATATTTGGAGTATATTTGGTGTATATTTGGTGTATATTTGGAGTATATTTGGTGTATATTTGGAGTATATTTGGTGTATATTTGGAGTATATTTGGTGTATATTTGGAGTATATTTGGAGTATATTTGGAGTATATTTGGAGTATATTTGGAGTATATTTGGAGTATATTTGGTGTATATTTGGAGTATATTTGGTGCATATTTGGTGCATATTTGGATCATATTTGGAGCATATTTGGTGCATATTTGGTGCATATTTGGTGCATATTTGGTGCATATTTGGAGCATATTTGGTGCATATTTGGTGCATATTTGGATCATATTTGGTGCATATTTGGAGTATATTTGGTGCATATTTGGTGCATATTTGGATCATATTTGGTGTATATTTGGTGCATATTTGGTGCATATTTGGATCATATTTGGTGTATATTTGGTGCATATTTGGATCATATTTGGTGCATATTTGGTGCATATTTGGTGCATATTTGGTGTATATTTGGTGCATATTTGGTGCATATTTGGTGTATATTTGGAGTATATTTGGTGCATATTTGGAGTATATTTGGTGCATATTTGGTGCATATTTGGTGCATATTTGGTGTATATTTGGAGTATATTTGGTGTATATTTGGAGTATATTTGGTGTATATTTGGTGCATATTTGGTGTATATTTGGTGTATATTTGGTGCATATTTGGAGTATATTTGAAGTATATTTGGTGCATATTTGGAGTATATTTGAAGTATATTTCGTGTATATTTGGTGCATATTTGGTGTATATTTGGAGTATATTTGGTGTATATTTGGAGTATATTTGGTGTATATTTGGTGCATATTTGGTGTATATTTGGAGTATATTTGGAGTATATTTGGTGCATATTTGGATCATATTTGGTGTATATTAGGTGTATATTTGGTGCATATTTGGTGTATATTTGGTGTATATTTGGAGTATATTTGGTGCATATTTGGTGCATATTTGGATCATATTTGGAGCATATTTGGTGTATATTTGGTGCATATTTGGTGTATATTTGGTGCATATTTGGTGCATATTTGGTGCATATTTGGTGTATATTTGGTGCATATTTGGTGTATATTTGGAGTATATTTGGTGCATATTTGGAGTATATTTGGTGTATATTTGGTGCATATTTGGATCATATTTGGTGTATATTTGGTGTATATTTGGTGCATATTTGGATCATATTTGGTGCATATTTGGAGTATATTTGGTGCATATTTGGATCATATTTGGTGCATATTTGGAGCATATTTGGAGCATATTTGGTGTATATTTGGTGCATTTTTGGTGTATATTTGGTGCATATTTGGTGCATATTTGGTGTATATTTGGTGCATATTTGGTGTATATTTGGAGTATATTTGGAGTATATTTGGTGCATATTTGGTGCATATTTGGTGTATATTTGGTGCATATTTGGTGTATATTTGGTGTATATTTGGTGTATATTTGGTGCATATTTGGAGTATATTTGAAGTATATTTGGTGCATATTTGGAATATATTTGAAGTATATTTGGTGTATATTTGGTGCATATTTGGTGTATATTTGGAGTATATTTGGTGTATATTTGGTGTATATTTGGAGTATATTTGGTGTATATTTGGTGCATATTTGGTGTATATTTGGAGCATATTTGGTGCATATTTGGAGTATATTTGGTGCATATTTGGTGTATATTTGGAGTATATTTGGTGCATATTTGGAGTATATTTGGTGTATATTTGGTGCATATTTGGTGCATATTTGGTGTATATTTGGTGCATATTTGGTGTATATTTGGTGTATATTTGGTGTATATTTGGAGTATATTTGGTGTATATTTGGTGCATATTTGGTGTATATTTGGTGCATATTTGGTGCATATTTGGAGTATATTTGAAGTATATTTGGTGCATATTTGGAGTATATTTGAAGTATATTTCGTGTATATTTGGTGCATATTTGGTGTATATTTGGAGTATATTTGGTGTATATTTGGTGTATATTTGGAGTATATTTGGTGTATATTTGGTGCATATTTGGTGTATATTTGGAGTATATTTGGTGTATATTTGGTGCATATTTGGTGTATATTTGGAGTATATTTGGTGCATATTTGGAGTATATTTGGTGTATATTTGGTGTATATTTGGAGTATATTTGGTGTATATTTGGTGTATATTTGGTGTATATTTGGAGTATATTTGGTGTATATTTGGAGTATATTTGGTGTATATTTGGAGTATATTTGGTGTATATTTGGAGTATATTTGGAGTATATTTGGAGTATATTTGGTGTATATTTGGTGATATTCAGACAGAGCTCGGCTGGTGCTGATGACACTGGAGTTGGCGTCTCAGGCCGTGACTTTGGCAGCTGCAGGTGTTTGCAGAGACTAAGGAGGTCAAAGGTCACAGTCAGATGAGGAGCAGTGCATTTTGGGAGACTCTTGAGTTTCCTGTCTCTGAAGAAGTCTCTACAGCTGCTGTTGCTCCTTATCCGTCCTATTTAGGTCACTCCTCAAGAGAACGCGACCGAAGGAGTTTTAGAACACAATCAAGGTCCAAATGACTTGATATAACATTCATTTGCTTTTAGCTTTAGTTTGGAGCATATTTGGTGCATATTTGGTGCATATTTGGTGTATATTTGGAGTATATTTGGTGTATATTTGGAGTATATTTGGTGTATATTTGGAGTATATTTGGTGTATATTTGGAGTATATTTGGTGCATATTTGGTGTATATTTGGAGTATATTTGGAGTATATTTGGAGTATATTTGGTGTATATTTGGAGTATATTTGGAGTATATTTGGTGTATATTTGGTGTATATTTGGAGTATATTTGGAGTATATTTGGTGTATATTTGGAGTATATTTGGTGTATATTTGGAGTATATTTGGTGTATATTTGGAGTATATTTGGTGTATATTTGGAGTATATTTGGTGTATATTTGGTGTATATTTGGAGTATATTTGGTGTATATTTGGTGTATATTTGGAGTATATTTGGTGTATATTTGGAGTATATTTGGTGCATATTTGGTGTATATTTGGTGCATATTTGGTGCATATTTGGTGCATATTTGGAGTATATTTGGAGTATATTTGGTGTATATTTGGTGTATATTTGGTGCATATTTGGTGCATATTTGGAGTATATTTGGAGTATATTTGGAGTATATTTGGTGTATATTTGGTGCATATTTGGAGTATATTTGGAGTATATTTGGAGCATATTTGGAGTATATTTGGAGTATATTTGGTGTATATTTGGAGTATATTTGGAGTATATTTGGAGTATATTTGGTGCATATTTGGTGCATATTTGGTGCATATTTGGTGCATATTTGGTGCATATTTGGAGCATATTTGGAGTATATTTGGAGTATATTTGGTGCATATTTGGTGCATATTTGGAGTATATTTGGAGTATATTTGGAGTATATTTGGTGTATATTTGGTGCATATTTGGAGTATATTTGGAGTATATTTGGAGCATATTTGGTGTATATTTGGTGTATATTTGGAGTATATTTGGAGTATATTTGGAGTATATTTGGTGTATATTTGGTGATATTCAGACAGAGCTCGGCTGGTGCTGATGACACTGGAGTTGGCGTCTCAGGCCGTGACTTTGGCAGCTGCAGGTGTTTGCAGAGACTAAGGAGGTCAAAGGTCACAGTCAGATGAGGAGCAGTGCATTTTGGGAGACTCTTGAGTTTCCTGTCTCTGAAGAAGTCTCTACAGCTGCTGTTGCTCCTTATCCGTCCTATTTAGGTCACTCCTCAAGAGAACGCGACCGAAGGAGTTTTAGAACACAATCAAGGTCCAAATGACTTGATATAACATTCATTTGCTTTTAGCTTTAGTTTGGAGCATATTTGGTGCATATTTGGAGCATATTTGGTGCATATTTGGTGCATATTTGGTGCATATTTGGAGCATATTTGGAGCATATTTGGTGCATATTTGGTGCATATTTGGTGTATATTTGGTGCATATTTGGAGCATATTTGGAGCATATTTGGAGCATATTTGGTGTATATTTGGTACATATTTGGTACATATTTGGAGCATATTTGGTGCATATTTGGAGCATATTTGGTACATATTTGGTGCATATTTGGTGCATATTTGGTGCATATTTGGAGCATATTTGGTGCATATTTGGTGCATATTTGGTGTATATTTGGAGCATATTTGGTACATATTTGGAGCATATTTGGTACATATTTGGAGCATATTTGGTACATATTTGGAGCATATTTGGAGCATATTTGGTGTATATTTGGTACATATTTGGTACATATTTGGAGCATATTTGGTGCATATTTGGAGCATATTTGGAGCATATTAGTTCCATAGACAGGACTACTCTCTCCTCAGAGCACTGATGTCTGTGTGTCTGTGCTGTGTGAGTTTGCATGTTCTCCCTGCGTCCACGTCCCCTTTCACATTCACATTTCTCTTCATTCATTGCCCGGGACGTGTCGACACGTCTCACAAACGACAAAACTCCCGCTCGTCGCACCCTCGTCTCCTTCTCTCGCTCTTTTCCCGGCCTAAAAAAAAAAAAATGGCTGTCGACGCTTGGCCCGAGAAGATTGAGCGGCGGGACACTTTATTGATTTCTTCCTGAATCCTCACCCTCACCTTCTTAAATAGAAGCTCAGGCTACAAAGGCCAGAGCCGCGGCTTTTGTGCGCTAAAATGTGGCTAAAAGCTTTTCTTGAAGGTTGAAGGGAAAAGGGATTGGATTGGATATTGGCCCTAATGCTCCAGCCCAGCAGATGTCTTTGGGTTTTTCGGGGCGGCTCGTCTGGCTGTCCCGACATCGCCGCCCTCCTCTCGACCGTTTGTTTGCCCAAAAGATCAACGGGATGAGGGGGAAAAAACAGATCAACTTTTGCCGGGTCGACACAAAGGCGAGGCGGGACGAGACGGAGCGCCGGGAGATAGCTTCGGTCCGGACATGCTAAACGAGCGGCGTGGACAATCGGGAGAGACGGACGGAGCAGAAAGAGAGGAGCAGATAAAGAAGGAGAGGAAGACGGGGGAGAGAGAGAGAGAGAGAGAGAGAGAGAGAGAGAGGGAGAGGGAGATGGAGGTGTGACGGGCGATACAGAGGCCATCAGAGGAGGAGGACGTGAAGGGCAGAGACGGACAAAGGAGAGATAGATTATAAAAGGTTTGTTCACGGTTAAAGGAAGTCCACAATGGAGAGGAAAACATGAAATCAGCTGACAGGAGCTGACAGGAGCGGTCAGGAGCAGTCAGGAGCGGTCAGGAGCAGTCAGGAGCAGTCAGGAGCGGTCAGACAATCACTGAGCCACAGAGTCATAGGAGAAAAGGGAAAGTAATTCCTCTTTCCCGTCGCTCGCGGAGACGTTCAGCTCATGTGTGTGTCTCGTGTGTGTCTCGTGTGTGTGTCTCGTGTGTGTGTCTCGTGTGTGTGTCTCGTGTGTGTGTGTCTCGTGTGTGTGTCTCGTGTGTGTCTCGTGTGTGTGTGTCTCTTGTGTGTGTCTCGTGTGTGTCTCGTGTGTGTGTGTCTCGTGTGTGTGTCTCGTGTGTGTCTCGTGTGTGTGTGTCTCATGTGTGTGTCTCGTGTGTGTCTCGTGTGTGTGTCTCGTGTGTGTGTCTCGTGTGTGTGTGTCTCGTGTGTGTGTGTCTCATGTGTGTGTGTCTCATGTGTGTGTCTCATGTGTGTGTCTCATGTGTGTGTGTGTCTCATGTGTGTGTGTCTCGTGTGTGTGTGTCTCGTGTGTGTGTGTCTCGTGTGTGTGTGTCTCGTGTGTGTGTGTGTCTCGTGTGTGTGTGTCTCGTGTGTGTGTGTCTCGTGTGTGTGTGTCTCGTGTGTGTGTGTCTCGTGTGTGTGTCTCGTGTGTGTGTCTCGTGTGTGTGTCTCATGTGTGTGTCTCATGTGTGTGTCTCATGTGTGTGTCTCATGTGTGTGTCTCATGTGTGTGTGTCTCGTGTGTGTGTGTCTCGTGTGTGTGTGTCTCGTGTGTGTGTGTCTCGTGTGTGTGTGTCTCGTGTGTGTGTGTCTCGTGTGTGTGTGTCTCGTGTGTGTGTGTCTCGTGTGTGTGTGTCTCGTGTGTGTGTGTCTCGTGTGTGTGTGTCTCGTGTGTGTGTGTCTCGTGTGTGTGTGTCTCGTGTGTGTGTGTCTCGTGTGTGTGTGTCTCGTGTGTGTGTGTCTCGTGTGTGTGTGTCTCGTGTGTGTGTGTCTCGTGTGTGTGTGTCTCGTGTGTGTGTGTGTCTCGTGTGTGTGTGTCTCGTGTGTGTGTGTCTCGTGTGTGTGTCTCGTGTGTGTGTCTCGTGTGTGTGTCTCGTGTGTGTGTGTCTCGTGTGTGTGTGTCTCGTGTGTGTGTGTCTCGTGTGTGTGTGTCTCGTGTGTGTGTGTCTCGTGTGTGTGTGTCTCGTGTGTGTGTGTCTCGTGTGTGTGTGTCTCGTGTGTGTGTGTCTCGTGTGTGTGTGTCTCGTGTGTGTGTGTCTCGTGTGTGTGTGTCTCGTGTGTGTGTCTCGTGTGTGTGTGTGTCTCGTGTGTGTGTGTGTCTCGTGTGTGTGTGTCTCGTGTGTGTGTGTCTCGTGTGTGTGTGTGTCTCGTGTGTGTGTGTGTCTCGTGTGTGTGTGTCTCGTGTGTGTGTGTCTCGTGTGTGTGTGTCTCGTGTGTGTGTGTCTCTTGTGTGTGTGTCTCGTGTGTGTGTGTCTCTTGTGTGTGTGTCTCGTGTGTGTGTGTCTCGTGTGTGTGTGTCTCGTGTGTGTGTGTCTCGTGTGTGTGTGTGTCTCGTGTGTGTGTGTGTCTCGTGTGTGTGTGTGTCTCGTGTGTGTGTGTGTCTCGTGTGTGTGTGTGTCTCGTGTGTGTGTGTGTCTCGTGTGTGTGTGTGTCTCGTGTGTGTGTGTGTCTCGTGTGTGTGTGTCTCGTGTGTGTGTGTCTCGTGTGTGTGTGTCTCGTGTGTGTGTGTCTCGTGTGTGTGTGTCTCGTGTGTGTGTGTGTGTCTCGTGTGTGTCTCGTGTGTGTGTGTCTCGTGTGTGTGTGTCTCGTGTGTGTGTGTGTCTCGTGTGTGTGTGTGTCTCGTGTGTGTGTGTGTCTCGTGTGTGTGTGTGTCTCGTGTGTGTGTGTGTCTCGTGTGTGTGTGTGTCTCGTGTGTGTGTGTCTCGTGTGTGTGTGTCTCGTGTGTGTGTGTCTCGTGTGTTTGTGTCTCGTGTGTGTGTGTCTCGTGTGTGTGTGTCTCGTGTGTGTGTGTCTCTTGTGTGTGTGTCTCGTGTGTGTGTGTCTCGTGTGTGTGTGTGTCTCGTGTGTGTGTGTGTCTCGTGTGTGTGTGTGTCTCGTGTGTGTGTGTGTCTCGTGTGTGTGTGTGTCTCGTGTGTGTGTGTGTCTCGTGTGTGTGTGTCTCTTGTGTGTGTGTCTCGTGTGTGTGTGTCTCTTGTGTGTGTGTCTCGTGTGTGTGTCATGTTGGTGGGTTTGATGGCGTCTCTGACACTGATGTTCTGAGGGTTTTATTGAAGTGTGTGTCTCATGCGCTCGCCTCTCCGCAGATCTGACTCACTGTGTATGATTACGTTTAATGCCATAAAGTGAAACATGTCTGACCCGCTCTCACATCTGTCTGGAGCCGACTGCAGCAGCTTCCTGTTCCACAGACGCCATTTTGAGGACTTTTTGCCTTATAAAAGACAAGATGTGGTTCTGGTTCATTGTCATGGCAACAGTGTGACGGAGCCCGAGGAGACGTGGAGAGCCCGGTGTGTGCTCTGTCTGTGGCTCCTGTTTGTTTTCATCAGAGACATGTTTGCCTGAGAGCTTACTCAGGAGTCTGTGTGTGCTCTGAGCGGGACGAGAGACCCCTCCCTCTGAGACCCCTCCCTCTGAGACCCCTCCCTCTGAGACCCCTCCCTCTGAGACCCCTCCCTCTGAGCGGGACGAAGCCGGACCCCTCCCTCTGAGACCCCTCCCTCTGAGACCCCTCCCTCTGAGACCCCTCCCTCTGAGTGGGACGAGGCCGGACCCCTCCCTCTGAGCGGGACGAGGATAGACCCCTCCCTCTAAGACCCCTCCCTCTGAGCGGGACGAAGCCGGACCCCTCCCTCTGAGACCCCTCCCTCTGAGACCCCTCCCTCTGAGCGGGACGAGGATAGACCCCTCCCTCTGAGACCCCTCCCTCTGAGCGGGACGAGGCCGGACCCCTCCCTCTGAGACCCCTCCCTCTGAGCGGGACGAGGCCGGACCCCTCCCTCTGAGACCCCTCCCTCTGAGCGGGACGAGGCCGGACCCCTCCCTCTGAGACCCCTCCCTCTGAGCGGGACGAGGCCGGACCCCTCCCTCTGAGACCCCTCCCTCTGAGCGGGACGAGGCCGGACCCCTCCCTCTGAGACCCCTCCCTCTGAGACCCCTCCCACTGAGCAGGACGGGGCCAAGGCGGAGCTGCGGCGAGGAAAGAGCGTGGCGAGTGAGTAAATCATTTAGAGACAAGAAATATACTCTAAATACTCAAATGAAAGTACAAAGTTGTTGTTTAAGAAGTTACTCGAGTACTGGGAAACAGCAGAGTAACGAGTACAAATGTTGAGTGTGATTTGATGTTAATACAATTGAAGGACCAATCATGAAATTGAAATATTCCACATTTTCTATGTAAAATAATGTCCAAAATCTGTAAAACGCACTTTAAAGCTGTATTTAGAGGTTACACCGCCCCCTGCTGTCAGAGCAGGGAATGAACAAGGAAACTATCGATA
Source organism: Eucyclogobius newberryi (assembly GCF_026437365.1). Classification (NCBI taxonomy): domain Eukaryota; kingdom Metazoa; phylum Chordata; class Actinopteri; order Gobiiformes; family Gobiidae; genus Eucyclogobius; species Eucyclogobius newberryi. The sequence continues at coordinate 37,181,748 of NW_027315724.1, forward strand.
AATGAAGCTCTTTGGCAACGTGAACTCAATAATGTCATTGTGAACATTTAATATCAATAATGTGTGATGATGAGCACAAAAAGACCCCAAAGGTTAAACTTGTGTCAGACTCACAGTGGGAGGAGTCAAGAGTGACACGACTTCAGATGAAACGGGATCAAACTGAAGGCGACAGAATGAATCCTTCGGGACCCTCGTCGTCTTCGTGGACAGCTGCGGATGGAGGAGCTGCAGTGCATTGTGGGAATAGAGGTCGTTTCCCTCAGACTCAATGACTCGTCTTCGGCCGACGCGGCGGTTTTAGTGTCAGATTAAAAGCGTCTCGATCCTGCCAAGGCCGAGGGAAAAAAACACACACAAAAAAACGGAGGGATATATCTTCTCCTCGCTTTAATTCAATTAGGCCCATTCCCAAACGGGCCGGGGCCGGGGCCGGGGGGGGGGGGAGTCCGCGGACCCCTTTTCTCACCGCGGAGGAGGCGGTTCAGAGGGTTTTTCGGAGGGCGTGAAGTTGACCCTCTCGGCTCTGGAGGTCCGGTATCTCCTCCGCGCGCTAACACGCCGAGGCGCTAACTCCAGATAAGGATCAGACGGTGCAGCGGTCACCAACGATCCCATGACATCAGCCCGAAAGCAGGCGATCGGAGGCGGCGGCGAGCGGGGGGGAGCAGGATGTAGGACAGATGTACCGTGACGTGTTGTCGTCGCTCGATACAACGATAATAAGAAAAACACAGATTGTTCCAGAACAAAGTGTGAGATCAAATATAGTTATGATTTAGCATCGTTTTTGCCGCTCGTCTATCAGTGATGAACGTAGCTCCATTAAACGTAGCTCGCTTTTACCCAAATACAGCTGCCTTTCTTGCTGGAAACAGGCAGTCAGGGGCGATTCTAGGGAGTGTGGGGGCCCTAGGCAGAAATTCTTAGGGGGCCCTACCGACCAGTGTTCACAAAAAATCTTCGAGGTCTATTTTGTCCTCACTGTGGTGTCACTACCAGGGCTACACAGATAGCGAACATCCAAAAAAGAGAGTCCAACGAGAAGACTTGTCTTTAATGTCTTTTAAGACGCTTTTCCCCACAACTTGGAATTTTGTAAAACTGTAACAAACACATAATAAAAACACATGTAAACCTTATAAATGTACCTTCACATCAATTGTACATGAACAGATACATATAAGAGCAATGAAAATAAAGGTCTGAACACGTAGCCTAGCTTAAAATGTGACAAGGCTACATGCACAGCAGCTAGCAACAACCAACATTACACATATACAAAGCAAGTACAGGTTAAGCTTAAGTTTGACATAAGGGTATAAATGCAAACGTAGAACAACATTATAACACAGAATAACATTCAACTTACGGACAAAGACACCCCAAGGCAGAAAACGGGATGTTTTTGTCAGTAGCTGCCGGAGCCGGACGTGCTCGACTGAACGCATGAGGCCGAAAAACCAACTTATACTGACAACGTCCACTAGGGGCAGTGTCGGCTATCGCGCACACAAAGAAGTTTAGAAATGACGTAATCCTGTGTCAGTATTAAGCACAACCAGAAATAAACCATATATTAAGCGCACGGGCGGCTTCGCGGGGGCCCCCTAGTGGCCTGGGGCCCCAGGCAATTGCCTGGTTTACCTAATGGGATGCAGCGCCTCTGCAGGCGGTGAAACCATGTGTGAGGCTGGCCACTCCGCAGATCTGACCCGTGAATGGGCCTGAGTCCAGAGCTGCCGTCACAGACCCTCCTCCATAGTGTGATGACATCACACTAGGGAATTACCCATCAACCACTGGGGCAAAACTCATCTCATGTCTTTTTTCCACAAATACACAAGAGCGACTTTATTTTGTTGAATCAATGTTTACGGTGAAAAAGTTGTTTCTTTGTGTAAATTCTGCATCAACTTTCCCTGGTGTGATGTCACTTCCTGTCGCTGGTGTGATGTCACTTCCTGTCGCTGGTGTGATGTCACTTCCTGTCGCTGGTGTGATGTCACTTCCTGTCGCTGGTGTGATGTCACTTCCTGTCGCTGGTGTGATGTCACTTCCTGTCGCTGGTGTGATGTCACTTCCTGTCGCTGGTGTGATGTCACTTCCTGTCGCTGGTGTGATGTCGCTTCCTGTCGCTGGTGTGATGTCACTTCCTGTCGCTGGTGTGATGTCGCTTCCTGTCGCTGGTGTGATGTCACTTCCTGTCGCTGGTGTGATGTCGCTTCCTGACGCTGGTGTGATGTCACTTCCTGTCGCTGGTGTGATGTCACTTCCGGTCCCTGGCGTGATGTCACTTCCTGTCGCTGGTGTGATGTCACTTCCTGTCGCTGGTGTGATGTCGCTTCCTGTCGCTGGTGTGATGTCGCTTCCTGTCGCTGGTGTGATGTCACTTCCTGTCGCTGGTGTGATGTCGCTTCCTGTCGCTGGTGTGATGTCACTTCCTGTCGCTGGTGTGATGTCGCTTCCTGTCGCTGGTGTGATGTCACTTCCTGTCGCTGGTGTGATGTCGCTTCCTGACGCTGGTGTGATGTCACTTCCTGTCGCTGGTGTGATGTCACTTCCGGTCCCTGGTGTGATGTCCCTTCCTGTCGCTGGTGTGATGTCACTTCCTGTCGCTGGTGTGATGTCGCTTCCTGTCGCTGGTGTGATGTCGCTTCCTGTCGCTGGTGTGATGTCACTTCCTGTCGCTGGTGTGATGTCGCTTCCTGTCGCTGGTGTGATGTCACTTCCTGTCGCTGGTGTGACGTCGCTTCCTGTCGCTGGTGTGATGTCACTTCCTGTCGCTGGTGTGATGTCACTTCCTGTCCCTGGTGTGATGTCACTTCCTGTCCCTGGTGTGATGTCACTTTCTGTCATTTTCTACAGATTTTTCATTGTTTTCTCCACAAATACCGGCTCGATCGATGTAAAACTATAATATACAAGTACGACAGATACAAATACACCAAATAAAGTCAGAATGTAACTCTCGTAAATCCCTGCCACGCGTCACTTTAAAGTCCACCGTCCTTCCGCCTTCTGATGGCTTCTTTTTAACGTACAGTTCAAGACGAAGAGCTGAGTTGGCTCCTTTTTTTTTTTATCACCATAACTTAATGAACGACGCAGTTGGCCCCCGGGGGCGGTTTGAAAAGTCGGGTTAAGTCATAACACACACAAACTTCCACGAGACGCTGCTCTTGATATTTTCCATCCCGTCTGAAACAATGATGGAATCTGAAGTAATTAAATAGTTGCTTTAAGTGCCGTGACCTCCACTTTGCCTCTGGGCCGGGTCCATTTTGTGCTCGTCATCTGCACTCCCTGTCGCCGCTCTGTCCATTACAGCAAAGGGCCAAAACATCTCTCAGAAAAATGACATGACAAATGGAGTTTAATCAGGAGTTCGCCCGTATTAAAGGCGACAAATGGGACGCGGGACGACGCCGGGGCCGAGGAGGACGAGGCGCTGAGGTAATGGTAATTAGGTAAAAGGCTTCGTCACTTCCACGACGGGGCAGTGACGGGGGAGGGGGGGCGCTGCAGTTTAATCCCAGAGAGAGTGACATGTCCGTGCCCCCCCCCTCTCCCCAGCAGCCCCCCCGTTTGACCTCTGTGACCTCCAGGTTTACTCCTGCTTTAGATGTCTTAAACTGTTGTTGTTATTACAAAGTGTCACGATGCCCGGCGGTCTCAGCGTCTCTGAACGGGCCTGGTCAGTACGTGGACCGCCGCCAGGTGCCACAAGGGGGCAGGAGTGCATTCTGTCCTTGTGTCCTCGGGCAAGACACTCCACCCACCTCCAGTGTCCATGTGCTGCTGTGTGAATGAGTCCAGCGTCATGTATGTGTGAGAACACGCACTGTCCTCACCAAATACACATAATAATGAATATAAATATAATAAATATACGCACCACGCCGCCACGCCCCAAGGGGAGGGACAGGGGCGGGACCTGGGCCAACTCACTGTTCCAAAAGACCAGCGGATGACCCGACGTTGACAGAAATGGACGGTCAGGCTGAAGGTCCAGGACTTCCATTTGCAGAAAGAGAATATTTATACTTTTACTCATGTACTATGTTTAGTCGTGTAACTGTACTTTGACTTGAGTACACACCGTCAGTTCTTTGATATTCACGATATGTACATTTCCCCCAAACGTTCGTACAAAAGGCAGTGTTGCCATTGGATACGGAAGATCCCTGTGTTTGTGATTTGATTCTGCAGAAGCTGAAACGATGTGGAACACGTCGTCTCAAACTGATCGATCTGATGGTCCATGATACGGTTCTTTCTGCTACAATTACAATGTCCCACCAAAAAAATACATTTGAGATTAGATTTCGAAGTTAGGATAATGTTTCCTTCGCACAAAAAAACATAATAATGTGACGTGAAAATGGTGGCGGTCTTTGTTCAAATATAGGGATCTTTACGTCGCACGAAAACTAAAATGAAGGTTGAAAATTGGCAAAGTGTCTGCGAGATGGAGACAGATAGATGGGGACTAAAAATACCCCAGGTGAGATAATAGATAATACAGTGTCAAATAATGAAATGACAGTAATTTATAACGCGGCGCTTCTTAAAAATGAAATAAATTGTCTTTTTCTGTAATGACACTGTCACATCTCCGACTTCTAATGGAAAACGACAGGAACTGAAGAGCAGCGGTGACTGACAGCAACTTACGAGCACACCCTACCCCTAGCGTTAGCCGCTAACCGCTAACACCGCCTCCAGCCGCTCCAGCGCTAGCTCATTACCCATTGTGTTAATTGAAGCCGCGCTAGCTGAACTATATAAAAGCGAGAGGGGCGCCGGGGCCCGTCGTTCGCCGCGCTCGCCTACAGCTACGGCAGGTAATTGAATTGTGGCAGAGCGATCCGTAAAGCCGACTTGTTTTAATAACTTGGCGAGATTATGTTTAATAAACGGGCCTTAAACGCCGCTTTCGCCGGGCCGGAGCGGAGGAGGAAGGTCAAATGTGATAATGGGTGAGAGGAAGAGGACAGACTCTCGCTCGCTGTAGGCTGGATGTAATCACCTCGTCTGAACAGAGCCAGGTTCAACGCCGGGCCAACGAGCGTGGAGCGGCGAGAGCGACGGCGAGAGCGGCGGCGAGAGCGGCGGCGAGAGCGACGGCGAGAGCGACGGCGAGAGCGACGGCGAGAGCGACGGCGAGAGCGACGGCGAGAGCGGGGAGAGCAGGGAGAGCAGCGGTGGCGAGAGCAATGGCAAGAGCAGCGTCGAGAGCAGCGTCGAGAGCAACGGCGAGAGCAACGGCGAGAGCGGGGAGAGCCCGGGGAGAGCGGCGGTGAGAGCTGTGGCGAGAACAACGGCGAGAGCAACGGCGAGAGCAACGGCGACCCGTGAAGGCGCCCCGACCCGCTGTGTGTACCGAGCATCACTTACAGCGCGGCGTAACTCTTTCCCGCAGGCGGCGGTTAAATGACTCGGCGTTCATCATTACGGCGGCGCTTTGTTCACGTCGGAGCTAAAGCGCCTCAGTCGCCCTCAGCGCCGCGCTCTCATTTTCATATAAATGCTCTTTAATTTTAAATGTCACTCACAAACTGGAAACAAAGACTCGGTCAAAGTCGAGGCGGCTTCAGAACTTGAAGGCAGGGTCAGTCCAGAGCGCCAGGGTCAGTCCAGAGCGCCAGGGTCAGTCCAGAGCGCCAGGGTCAGTCCAGAGCGCCAGGGTCCGTCCAGAGCGCCAGGGTCCGTCCAGAGCGCCAGGGTCCGTCCAGAGCGCCAGGGTCCGTCCAGAGCGCCAGGGTCCGTCCAGCGCGCCAGGATCAGTCCAGAGCGCCAGGGTCAGTCCAGAGCGCCAGGGTCAGTCCAGAGCGCCAGGGGTTTTCAGCGCCAGGTCGGGCTCCAAAAGGGGCGCCGCGAATGGGCCACACGGGTTTTGACCAGATTTGTTTTATTTGGATAGTGAAGATACAGTTTAAAAAGTGGTCATTGTTTTTTTCTGTTGAGACTGTCACCCAGATATCATTTTCAATCTGAAGGTACTGAGATGCTTCCACTAAGTTACTGTAGACTAGAGGTTGAGGCCGACGGAACTACTACTACTACTACTACTACTACTACTACTACTACTACTACTACTACTACTACTACTACTACTAACAAAATGTAAGCTCAGGTCAGTATTAGACGTAGCTCCTCAGACCAGGACCTTCAGATTCCATTGAACAATAGACTTTTTGTCGTTGATATTTAACAAACCAAAATGTAACATTTCTCCTTACTACAGAGGATTGGCTGTGGAGGTCTGGATTATGACTGACTCTCACAGGAAGGTCACTGGTTTGAGTCCCGAGCCTGTGTGGAGTCTCCTCGTGTCTGGGTGAGTTTCCTCCAGACTCTGGTTCATCACATTAACTCCAAACATGCACCAGCCTCTGTCCAAGGTCCTGACCAAAACTAAACCAGGATCTGGAGATGGATCCCCGGAGATGGATCTCTGGAGATGGATCCCGGAGATGGATCTCTGGAGATGGATCCCGGAGATGGATCTCTGGAAATGGATCCTGAAGATGGATCCCTGAAGATGGATCCCGGGAGATGGATCCTGGAGATGGATCCCGGCGATGGATCCCTGAGATGGATCCCTGGAAATGGATCCTGGAGATGGATCCCCGAGATGGATCCCTGGAAATGGATCCTGGAGATGGATCCTGGAGATGGATCCTGGAGATAGATCTCTGGAGATGGATCCCTGAAGATGGATCCCTGGAGATGGATCCCTGAAGATGGATCCCGGAGATGGATCTCTGGAAATGGATCCTGGAGATGGATCCCTGGAAATGGATCCTGAAGATGGATCCCTGGAGATGGATCCCGGGAGATGGATCCTGGAGATGGATCCCTGAGATTGATCCCTGGAAATGGATCCTGGAGATGGATCCTGAAGATGGATCCCGGGAGATGGATCCTGGAGATGGATCCCGGAGATGGATCCCTGAAGATGGATCCCGGGAGATGGATCCCTGAGATGGATCCCTGGAAATGGATCCTGGAGATGGATCCTGGAGATGGATCCTGGAGATGGATCCTGGAGATAGATCTCTGGAGATGGATCCCTGGAGATGGATCCCTGGAGATGGATCCTGGAGGTGGATCTCTGGAGATGGATCCTGGAGATGGATCCTCTTTGCTCCTGATAGGTTCCAGGTTGTTCCAGTGGCATTGACGTCTGGGTCAAATGCAGAGGACACATTTCCCCACAGTGACAGTGAAGAGCACTTTATCTCACGTAAAAAGACACAAGTTGATCCCTGAACCTTGATCCTGGAACTTCACTCCAACTAAACAATGTTTTCAGGCAAAAGAAGATGGAAGTGTATTTTCTGTCACATGACGTTATGATTGTTACAATATCAGTTACTGTTTTATCTCTGGACCTGGAAGAAAATCCAGCATTTTCTCCGTGACATCATTGACCTTGTGTGGGGTTTGGCAGCTGCACTTGTTTTGTCTGGGACGTCCCACCTGACACTGAGGGTCCCCGGGGTCGCTGAGGGGTTCGTCGTTGGGTCCGGGGGTCTTATCGCTGTGGACTGACTCTTGGATTTCACTGATATGATCCAATGGTCCCGGGACGGGCTGAAGTCTTGGGAGTAGCTCCACCGAGCCGGGGTCAGAGGTCAACCGCTGGACAAACACCAGATAAAGGAAAGAGGTTCAGGAGGAGCAAGAGAGACAGGTGTTATCGATCATCAACTCAGAAACGACACAGAGGAAGGAGAGAGAGGGAGAGAAGAGGGAGAGACAGGGAGGGAGAGGAACAGGCAGATGATCCCAAGACAGATCCTTGTAACTCGTCTCCATGGACACGGGCACGTTTTAATGCCATACGGTGCAACATTCTAGGTCAACGACATCCTGGAAACTGGGAGGACACGAGGGCGGCGACGGCGTGACCTCGGCGACGGCGTGACCTCGGCAACGGTGTGACCTCAGCGAAGGCGCGACCTCGTCCGACACGACATTTCCCCCAACGTGCAGCAAACCACGAGCGCGACCGTTGAGGAGCTTCGGCGACACCTCCGCGACGAGCTGCACGTGTGAACCATCCGAACGATTCCTCTCGCCATAACTCAAGCACGCCACTACCAAACATCTAATGAGGCGGACGTGTCTGCGGCGGGCGTCCAGATGTTTGGAGAGCGAGCGGGCGTCCAGATGTTTGAAGAGCGAGCGGGCGTCCAGATGTTTGGAGAGCGAGCGGGCGTCCAGATGTTTGGAGAGCGAGCGGGCGTGGCCGAGAGCGCCTCTGTCGACACCTACATGCCAGCCCCTGTTCCTTATGTGATTGTTGAGTCGTTTTATTCATGCGATGGAGCCTGAACGTTCGATATGTTTCTGGTGATGAATCATTTCCTCCTGATCCTCGGGTTTCGAGAGCCGCAAAGTCATCTTCATCGTTAACTGAGCGAAATGACATCCAGAAAAATCCTTTCTTATTCCGAATACGTTAAAGAACCTTTTATTCTGAACGGTCTTCACACAACAAGCTCTTGACTTTCCCATCTCTCAGGTTCTAAAGCAGAGGTTCTAAAGCAGAGGTTCTAAAGCACAGGTTCTAAAGCAGAGGTTCCCACACGTGTTCGACTCACGAGCTTCTTTTATATTCGACAAAGCTGAAAATCTATTATAGATCTAACTTATTGTATCGTTAGGCCCGAGCGCCACAAGCTGCGAGAGGCCTTTTAGTCCCGTAAGGCCGTGCGAAGCACGACTGTGAAAGTGCACGTAGTGCGCACGAAATCGAGCGCGAAGCGCTCGCCCACTTCCAAACACTCACTAACGCACTCCTCCCTCATGCACGCCCCGTGCATACTAATTAGTAGTAGGAAAATGGAACATTACAGTTGTAAACGGGCATTGGGATGACGGTCGTTATCCCCATATAAAGCACTCATTTGCGCTAAGTAGCTCAAGAATACGTTCCCCATCTCTTGCATGTTCCGTGCATATAAACATGTGATGCAAAAATTTAACATTATTACTGTTTAGAGGGCCAAAAACACAAAGTGGGCGGAACCCACTCAAAATTAACTAAAGTACGGAAAATGTATAGTTTATGATATTTGAAAAATGGGAAACATTGTTTTCGCATCGGAATATTCTTCTTCTTCTCGGGACCAACCCCCCTATTTTTCACCCAGTGAACATTGACGAAAAGTCACAAAAATTTGCAAACCTCTAAAAATCGTGCCTCTCTACATTCTGGCTATTTCCCTTTTCTAAAATTAAAAAAATTGGCGCGTCAGCGCCCCCAAATGTACCAAACATGCATTGAGAGATGGGAAATGACCCAAAAAAATTTCTGATCGTAGAATCATGAAATTTGGCGCAGAGGTAGATGGTGACAAGAGAAGTAAAATATATTACTACAGTAACGCCGTCCGCCCAACCAAATGTCGGCCATATTGCTTCAAAAATGGCTAAGCATGACTCGGGAGTTTTTCCAAACGTCTTGTTTTTACGAACTCCTCCCAGGGTGTTGGCCCTAAAAGGCTGAAATTTGGTGAAAATGCTACTGAGGAGTGGGACATCAAAAGTTATCCAAATGACATTGATACCTCTCACGGTCTCTGAGCGGCGAAGCCGCAAACTGTAGCTAAAATTTCCGAAATCTCCCAAATTTAAAATTTCTGCCGTTTGCGCAGATAAAGTCCGAATTGCGTCAAATCAGTTGTTAAACTCTTTGCCCTAAACCTACTTGAAGTGAAATAAATAAATTTGGCACCACAGCGCCCCCTACAGATTTTATATGGAGGTTAAATGTTTAGTTTAGTGAAATTATATGAAATTTGACACACAACTCAATTTTGGCCCCATCAAAAAAGTCAATGAGACCCATGTCATACTTGTTATGGCGTTGCCGTAGCGATGACCGAAACCTCCCATTTTATTCCAATGGGGAAATCACCAGAACATGTTTACACTTTAGACTTTCATGAACTCCTCTTCGGGCGTTAGTCCTATTAACCTGAAATTTGGTGAGACTCATCTTCAGGGGTGAATGTTATCCACATTTTTATTCAAAGAGTCACGGTGTCAAGAATTCAGAATAAAATTGCTTTTTGATGGTAAAACAAAGGGTGGAAGATGTGACAGCGTCACAGATTAATAAAAGGTAGATTGGGGCGCGTTAGCCCCGCCCCCTCCTCTTGCAGCGTGGCGGCGGCGTGGTGAGGGCCGATTATTGCCGCTTGCGGCTATATTTTAGTATCATTTTTATGCTCAGTATTAAACAGGTTTTTATTTATGTTTAATCATAATTAGGCAATAGAAAAACAATGTAGGCTTTGTTTATCATATACAAATATAGTGAGAAAATCCACTGTTTAACTCATTTAATACAACTGAGGATTTTCACAATAAAATATTCTGACCACAACTACAGTAATGATGAAGGTTGAGCTGAACCAGAACTTCCTCTCTCCTCCTTCCTCTCTTCTTCTTCCTCTCTCCTCCTTCCTCTCTTCTTCTTCCTCTCTCCTCCTTCCTCTCTCCTCCTTCCTCTCACTTCGGTGTTTTCCTCTGCGATCGGCGTATTGGGCGCTCCTGTTCTACGAGATGAAATAACCTCTGGATTTTCACCTTTGACGTCAGAAATGAGAGAAACTTGAAGCGTAGTTTTTCATGAGGCTCAGAGTCGAGACCAGCTCGTGACTGGCACGAAACAAATACGACTGAAGCAAAAACACGACTGAAGCAAAGCAACTGCTGCCGCGCGTTTTGCTTTTTTGCCACGTTTAGTATTTCCGCCGCGCGTGAAAAAGCGGCTCAAACGTGGACGATTTGGAGAATTTTGCCCGAGGAAGCGCCGCAGCCCTCGTGTCCTCAGCCTCAGCCGCACACGACTATTTACATAATATTGTGAGCTGTCATCGCCGTGACGACCGATGCCAGTATTTATCGGCGGGGCCCTGGACAGGTGGCCCCTCCCCCGCGCCTCCAGACCGACCATTAGTATGTCACCGTCTTAACGTGTCCATCTCGCCGCGTATATAAATGTAAATTCCGCCGGCCGTTTTTTCTCACCTGTAAAGCGTCGTCACGGTGACAGCGGCGGATTGATTCGGTCCCTCCGAGTCGCGTCTGGGGGACGGCTGCGTCGCACAATCACGCCGTCCTTCAAAACGTCAAAGGAAAACGTCCCAATCAAGAGAACTTTGAGGAAAAAACGCAATCCGAGCAACTTTATGACTCGTGTCTTTCATATTCTCGTCCCGGCGGGTGTGGCGGGTGCGGCGCGTGTGGCGGGTGCGGCAGGTGCGGCTTGTTTGGTAAACTCACAGATCTGTTAAACCGTCGGACATCATCAGGAGTCGTCGTTTTGTGTTTTCTGATGACACAAAGTTTGACCCGTTTGAATCTTGATGATTCTGTTTCAAGAGACATTTTAGTCCTCGTCCAGTTAAGACTTGACTTTGTTTGTTTGTTTGGCCGAGTAAACAAACTTGCAGTTTAAACCCTTAAAATAAAATCACAATAAATAATATAATTTTTAGGATCGATGTAACGATTAAATCTCATGGTCACTCCTGCTCCTCCATGGTCACTCCTGCTCCTCCATGGTCACTCCTGCTCCTCCATGGTCACTCCTGCTCCTCCATGGTCACTCCTGCTCCTCCATGGTCACTCCTGCTCCTCCATGGTCACTCCTGCTCCTCCATGGTCACTCCTGCTCCTCCATGGTCACTCCTGCTCCTCCATGGTCACTCCTGCTCGTCCATGGTCACTCGGCCGGTGGCGGTGATGTCCGATAGCGGTGAGTGGTTTTGGGGTGGAGCGGGGGGAGGGCAGGGTCAGGTGGAGGTCAGGTACAGTGATTATGGCTGACCCTACAGCGGGCCGGGGATTGTGGGAGGGTTTGGAGAGGGTCACAGAGGTGCATGATGGGAGATGGCGGGGGCGAGCGGCTCTGCTGTTAGCTCACATCTGATTGCACTGGAATTGGCAGCACTTACCTGTGAACCCTGAACTGACAGAGCGAGAGAGGAGTGTGATGTGGAGATAAGTGTGTGTGTGTGTGTGTGTGTGTGTTTGTGTGTGTGTGTGTGTGTGTGTGTTTGTGTGTGTGTTTGTGTGTGTGTGTGTTTGTGTGTGTGTGTGTGTGTTTGTTTGTGTGTGTGTGTGTGTGTGTGTGTTTGTGTGTGTGTGTGTGTTTGTGTGTGTGTGTGTGTGTGTGTGTGTTTGTGTGTGTGTGTGTGTGTGTGTGTGTTTGTGTGTGTGTGTGTGTGTGTGTTTGTGTGTGTGTTTGTGTGTGTGTGTGTTTGTGTGTGTGTGTGTGTGTTTGTTTGTGTGTGTGTGTGTGTGTGTGTGTTTGTGTGTGTGTGTGTGTTTGTGTGTGTGTGTGTGTGTGTGTGTGTGTTTGTGTGTGTGTGTGTGTGTGTTTGTTTGTGTGTGTGTGTGTGTGTGTGTGTGTTTGTGTGTGTGTGTGTGTGTGTGTCGCAGCCCGGCCGAAACTGCGACTTATAGTCCAGAAAATACGGTACAAAAAGTCAGGAATGGACTTTTGGTTCCATCTACTGGCCGCAGAGGGAATTACATACGTGAGATGAACAAATGCTAGCTTTCCTCCGACATGCTAATGCAGCCGCGTGGGTGTAACGAGCGTGACATCACAGAATAGAGGATTTTAGCGACCAATCAGAGTTAGTGTAGCTCCACGCGTCTCGCAGGAGGAGGTGGAGGAGGTGCTGCAGGAGGAGGAGGTGCAGGAGCTTCTGTGGCTTGTTCTGCTGACTCCAGTCTTGCAGTACAAGTATTGCAGTACAAGTATTGCAGTAATGTGTGAACTGGAGTGAATCCGTCTCTCTCTCGCCGGCTCATATTGACTGTGTCTCAGTGGGACGGCCTCCTCCTCCCAGCCCATGTTTTTTAATTGGACCCACAGACAAGGAGAGAGAGAGGGAGAGAGAGAGGTGGAGAGAGAGAGAGGGAGAGAGAGAGGTGGAGAGAGAGAGAGGGAGAGAGAGAGGTGGAGAGAGAGAGAGAGGGAGAGAGAGGGAGAGGGAGAGAGAGAGGTGGAGAGAGAGAGAGAGAGAGAGAGAGGGAGTGAGAGAGGTGGAGAGAGAGAGAGAGAGAGAGGTGGAGAGAGAGAGAGGTGGAGAGAGAGAAAGAGAGAGAGGGAGAGAGAGAGGTGGAGAGAGAGAGAGAGAGAGAGAGAGGGAGTGAGAGGGAGAGAGAGGGGGAGAGAGGGGGAGAGAGAGAGGTGGAGAGGGAGAGAGAGAGGGAGTGAGAGGGAGAGAGAGAGGTGGAGAGAGAGAGAGAGAGAGAGAGGTGGAGAGAGAGAGAGGTGGAGAGAGAGAAAGAGAGAGAGGGAGAGAGAGAGGTGGAGAGAGAGAGAGGGAGAGAGAGAGAGGGAGAGGTGGAGAGGGAGAGAGAGAGGGAGAGAGAGGGAGAGGTGGAGAGGGAGAGAGAGAGGGAGTGAGAGGGAGAGAGAGAGGTGGAGAGAGAGAGAGAGAGAGGTGGAGAGAGAGAGAGAGGGAGAGGTGGAGAGGGAGAGAGAGAGGGAGTGAGAGGGAGAGAGAGAGGTGGAGAGAGAAAGAGAGAGAGGGAGAGAGAGAGGTGGAGAGAGAGAGAGGGAGTGAGAGGGAGAGAGAGGGGGAGAGAGGGAGAGAGAGTGAGTGAGTGAGTGAGTGAGAGGGGGCGGGGCCCTGGACCATGTGCAGCTGACGACCGTTTCATTCACTTAATTATGACATAAAGCGATAAATAAAACATGTAAATGGAAAAGAATGAACAGAGTCGCTGGAGTTATCGTCTCGAACGCTTCAGAAAGAAAAGGAAGGAAAGAGGGAAAGAAGGGAGAAAAGAAGGAAGGAAAGAGGGAAGGAAGGAAGCAAGGAAAGAAGGAAAGAAGGAAGGAAGCATGGAAGGAAGGAAAGAAGGAAGGATGAAAGGAAGGAAAGAAGGAAGGAAAGAGGGAAGGAAGGAAAGAAGGAAGGAAAGAAGGAAGAAAAGAAGAAAGGAAGGAAGGAAGGATGGAAGGAAAGACGGAAGGAAAGAAGGAGAAAAGGAAGGAAGGAAAGAAGGAGGGAAGGATGGAAAGAGGGAAGTAAGGAAGGAGAGAAGGGAGGAAAGAAGGACGGAAGGAATGAAAGAATGATGGAAGGAAGCAAAGAGGGAAGGAAGGAAAGAAGGAAGAAAAGAAGGAAGGGAAGGAAGAAAAGAAGGAAGGAAAAAAGGAAGGAAGGAATGAAAGAGGGAAGGAAGGAAGGAAAGAAGGAAGGAAAGAAGGAAGAAAAGAAGAAAGGAAAGTAGGTAGAAAGGATGGAAGGAAGGAAATAAGGAAGGAAGGAAGGAAAGAAGGAGGGAAGGATGGAAAGAGGGAAGGAAGGAAGGAAAGAGGGAAGGAAAGAAGGAAGGAAAGAAGGATGAAAGGAATGAAAGAGGGAAGGAAGGAAAGAAGGAAGAAAAGAAGGAAGGGAAGGACGGAAAGAAGGAAGGAAGGAATGAAAGAGGGAAGGAAGGAAGGAAAGAAGGAAGGGCGGAAGGAAGGAAAGAATGAAAGAAGGATGGAAGGAAGGAAGGAAAGAGGGAAGGAAGGAAGGAAAGGGGTAAGAAGGAAGGAAGGAAAGAAGGATGGAAGGAAAGAAGAGAGGACAGAGGGAAGGAAAGAAGGAAAGAGGGAAGGAAGGAAGGAAGGAACGAAGGAAGGAAGGAAGAAAAGAAGGAAGGAAGGAATGAAAGAAGGATGGAAGGAAGCAAAGAGGGAAGGAAGGAAGGAAGGAAGGAAAGAAGGAAGAAAAGAAGGAAGGAAGGAATGAAAGAAGGATGGAAGGAAGGAAAGAGGGAAGGAAGGAAGGAAAGAGGGAAGGAAGGAAGGAAAGAAGGAAGGAAAGAAGGACGGAAGGAATGAAAGAAGGATGGAAGGAAGCAAAGAGGGAAGGAAGGAAGGAAGGAAGGAAAGAAGGAAGAAAAGAAGGAAGGAAGGAATGAAAGAAGGATGGAAGGAAGGAAAGAGGGAAGGAAGGAAAGTGGGAAGGAAGGAAGGAAGGAAAGAAGGAAGGAAAGAAGGACGGAAGGAATGAAAGAAGGATGGAAGGAAGCAAAGAGGGAAGGAAGGAAGGAAGGAAAGAAGGAAGGAATGAAAGAAGGATGGAATGAAAGAAGGATGGAAGGAAGGAAAGAGGGAAGGAAGGAAGGAAAGAGGGAAGGAAAGAAGGACGGAAGGAAAGAAGGAAGGAAAGAGGGAAGGAAGGAAGGAAGGAAGGAAAGAAGGACGGAAGGAAAGAGGGAAGGAAGGAAGGAAAGAAGGAAGGAAGGAAAGATAAAATACAAATAAATAAATACAAATATAAAACATATTCAGAGATCGATGGACGACACAGAAGGTTTTGACGCTTCTCGTTTTCTGAGCTTTAGTTTTAAACGGGCCTGAAACACAAAGGTCTTATCTCCATGGAGACGAGCAGCACCCCAAAGGTAACAGAGTGCACCTTTAACCTTTGACCTTTAAATAAATAAAATAAATAAAATAAATAAAATAAATAAAATAAATAAAATAAATAAAATAAATAAAATAAAAAAACAATAATGATAATAATAATAATAAAAAATATAGCCGCAAGCGGCAATGATCGGCCCTCGCCGCTACGCCGCCACGCTGCAAGAGGAGGGGGCGGGGCTAACGCGCCCCAATTGTCCTTTTATTACGCCTACTGCTGAATCTGTGACGCTGTCACATCTTCTCCCCTTTGTTTTACATCAAAAAGCAATTTTATTCTGAATTCTTGGCAAAATGTGTGGTTTTGCCGCACAGACACCGTGACTCTTTGAATAAAAATGTGGATAACTTTTGATGGTCCTGAAGATGAGTCTCACCAAATTTCAGCCTTTTAGGGCCAACACCCTGGGAGGAGTTTGTAAAAACAAGACCTTTGGAAAAACTCCCGAGTCATGCTTAGCCATTTTTGAAGCAATATGGCCGACATTTGGTTGGGCGGACAGCGTTACTGTAGTAATATATTTTACTTCTCTTGT
>NW_027315724.1:37202749-37209189 GCF_026437365.1 Eucyclogobius newberryi
CACACGGGGAGGGACGGGGACACACAGGGAGACCGACGAGGACATGGAGGGGGAGGGACCGGGACACACAGGGGGAGGGACGGGGACACACAGGGAGACGGACGAGGACATGGAGGGGGAGGGACGGGGACACACAGGGGGAGGGAGGAGGACACACAGGGGTAGGGATGGGGACACGGAGGGGGAGGGACGGGGACATACGGCCTGGAACAGACGGGGAAACCAGAGGACACATATGGGACCAGATGGAGACGGAGAGAATAGAGTTTAGTCCAAGTTTAGTTTATTTCTCGCTGTAAAACATAAAAACTAAATAAATCACGACTAAATGTTTTTATGTTTCTGTTGTCGTCTCTTGGACGCTCAGAACATGTGAAGCTTTAGTTCGTGTGTCTCACTTACGTTTGGGGTTTTATTCATTTTGCGCCATTACCACTGGCTCCGCCCCCTTCTGTGTTTCACTTGCGGTTCTTTCTCGACAAAAACATGCACAAAACAAACTGATCTACGCAAAGAAAGACCACATTTGGCCCCTCCCACATCTGGCCCCTCCCACATCTGGCCCCTCCCACATTTGGCCTCGCTTTCACGCCGGTTCATTCATGTAGTCACGCCGGTTCATTCATGTAGTCACGCCGGTTCATTCATGTAGTCACGCCGGTTCATTCATGTAGTCACGCCGGTTCATTCATGTAGTCACGGCGACAGGTTCTTCTCCGTCACAGTTCCCCGAAACACGTTCCTCGCTTTAACGTGTTCTGTTCTGCTTCCCAAAACGCCGGGTTACTCGTTTCTCTCGTTACGACTTCGGTAAACATCGATGCCGGTTTTACCCGGGTCGCACGGCGGCTCGTGACCCAGAGTCCCGCCCACAGACCCGTGAATTCCCGCCCACAGACCCGTGAAGTCCCGCCCACAGACCCGTGAAGTCCCGCCCACAGACCCGTGAAGTCCCGCCCACAGACCCGTGAAGTCCCGCCCACAGACCCGTGAAGTCCCGCCCACAGACCCGTGAAGTGCGCTTTGTAAACGAGTAGTCCCGCGCTCCCGTCCGCCGCCGCTGCAGAAGGTTCCACGCTCTGATGAACTGTTTGTGGCGGAGCAGGTCCGTGTGAAGCGGGGGCCCCGGCCTTTCTTCGGTGCGGAGTCCTAATTCAGTCTGATTGGTCTGGACTCGGAGTATCAAAAGTCTCCTCCGGGCGAAACCAATCAGGCCAGCGCCGCGGCTAACTCCCCATCACAATGAATCACGTCGGACAAAAGCGGCAACAATGGCCTCTAGATTAGCGTCCATTAAGAGCGCTCGTTTAACACTGCTCAAGAGGCGGGCCCCAAGTCCCCAAGTTTCCAAATTAGATCTCCATTCCCCCAGGTACTTGTGCTCATAGGAGAAAAGTTGGAATGCATTTCATCTGTCCTAATTTCAATTAATTAGCCAAAATGGTCGCCCGGGGAGATCTGCGGCGGAGGAAATGAAAGAAGAAGGACGAGGAGCTGTGAACCGTCGGCGGCTCATTACGGGCTAAACGCCGCTCCCACAGAAGCCAGGGCGTCTGAAGTCGGGGCCACGGCGTCTCCTCGGCGACCGGCGTGTCCGTGCAGCCGCCCGCGTCCACCGCGAGGCCGACCCGCCGCCCGGTGGGGAAGGGATACGGGCCGGAGAGCGCCATCTGCTGGCTTCTGTTAGCGGTTCAGACGGCACAAAGACGTGTGTTTGTTTACGTTTGGGCGCGGGCGATAAGGGCGGGTGTTGAGGGCGGGTGTTAAGGCGGGTGTTGAGGGCGGGTGTTAAGGCGGGTGTTAAGGGCGTGTGTTAAGCAGAGCTAAAGAAGGTTCCGATTAAAACCACTGTAGTCCAGACCCAAAGAGCCAATCAAATGTGAGGCTGAAATAGTGACGTGTTTTACATTCTACAAATATTTAGAAAGATTTACTGTGAAACTTTTCTGTTGCTTCACTCGACAAAGACGTTGCATCGGCTGGAATGTTCCACAGTCTTTTTTAGCACTTTTACAGTTGGACCATGTTCTGACAGCTTTAAAAACCGACATTGTAACTGTGAGCGGGGGTCACCTCTCCACAGATCTGACCCGTAACAAACCACAGTGTGAAATATGTAAAATGGGTGGAAGACCTTCTGTTGGACCATTGTGCACCTTTAAAAACACGTAACACAGTAGAAAACTACGAGGACCACGAGGACCACGAGGACCACCAGAACCACGAGGACCAGAGAACCTCCAGGACCTCCAGGACCTCCAGGAGCCCTCAGAAGCCCTCAGGAGCCCTCAGAAGCCCTCAGGAGCCCTCAGGAGCCCTCAGGACAATGGGCCTTTCACGCTGAAGGAGCTCCAGTTTCAGAGGGAAAATGGCTGTGGAACGATGGACTAAAGACCAATCATTTGGAGACGTGAGAAACGCCGGGATCAGAAGCTCTGAAAGTCCTTGAATGTTTGGTGTGTCGGGGGTTAAAGGTCGTGACCTCCCATTTACATTGTTGGTAAAGGTGCATTATGGGACTTTTCTGTCATTATCTTTGTGTTGTTTGGTTTGCTTTGGTATTTTATGAAACTGAACATTGTGAGTATTTGTGTTCATCCTCTGCCTCTCCTGGTGCTTCTTCTCTTCCTCCTGGTGCTTCTTCTCTTCCTCTGCGTCTCCTGGTGCTTCTTCTCTTCGTCTCCTTTAAAGCCACACTCCGGAACAATCTGGGCAAAGCAAGAACACCCTCCTCCACCACAAAAGTTACTCTCTGCCCCTTTCCCCCGCTGCCCTTGCCTCTCACTAAACGGGGTCCTAATTGTCAGCGTCGTGTGAACGAGCAGCTGCCCGGAAAGTGCCTGTTCTTCAATGCGCCGCCTTTCGCCCCCGACAAAGAGCGACAAAGAGAAAAGCCCAGAGTCACGACCGACGGCAAGGTTTTCGGCCTTGTGTCGCCTAACAACGGGCGTGAAGTGGAAATCGACAAACGCGGGGCGAGCGTGGACGAGAAGAGGGGCATAATCGGGGGAGATTATCTGCCGGCGATGGGGGCCCGAGCCGTGGGATAAAGAGCCGTACCGTGAAAAGGAGCGCCCATAAACCGGTCGATACGGGCCGAAAGTGCGGGCGGGAGGGGGGGAGGGGGGCACGGCTGGACGGGAGGGGGGGGGGGGGGCGCGGCAGAACGGGACGGGAGCAGCACCGAACAAGGCAAAATATAACTTGAGCGCTTGAGATTTGGGGTACGACCAGTTTAGATGTAATAGAAGTTAAAAGGCCTCACTACGTACGCTTTATGTTCAATAAAACGTCAAAATCACGTCGCCGTTTTTGTTTTTTTCTGTTTAAGTGTTTATTTGCAATGATAAGGACGTGATTTTACTGAGATCCATTGCGTTTGCTCAAGACAAAGGACAAACTGCACCGTCACCTTGACGTTAAGGTGCTGTTTTACCGTCTTAAAAAACGTTTCAAAGTTCATTTTAAACTCTTTACTGCTCCACATGCTTTTCTCACTCATCAAATGTGTTCTTATCGTCTTTAATACTCACCCAGACCAGGTTATAACGGCTTTTCACGACTTCCAGAGGCCACAGCGAATTTTACCGCCACAATACAGCTAGCTAGCACGCTAACAGCGCACGTCCGAGAATAAAACATGCAATAATCAGGCGCAGACGGCACACATTTGTCTCATTTTGACCCAAAGAGCAGCGTTTACAGTGTCTGCGCCGGACATAACAGATTTTATTACTTTAATACATGAAAAAACAGCGGGAAGAGGTTTTTTATCAGAAAACGGTCGGAAACAGGTTTTTGCATTTTATTGTCGATGGAACAACAAAAGCTCAAAATGATCACAAAACGTTTCCATGACGACACACAAGGGTGAGACGCATGCTTCTGTCTGATCGTTAACATCACATCATTGGTTCATATTTCAACTATTTTAAATCAAAACATAGAAAAATATCACAGTATGAAACGAGTGCGAGTATTTGTTTTTTGTCCCACGTCTTTTGCGTCGTCTTCTTTACACTTTCAGGATGAGGAGGTCTTTCTGGGGGGGGGGGGGTTTCAACATGTGGTCCGGTTCCCACAGCGAACACAGGGATCGGGCTCTAAAGCCACTTCACCCCCAGAGCCCGACATAATGGACCATTGTGGACGTGATGGAGCGAGGGCCCGAGACTGGAGCGAGGGCCCGAGACTGGAGCGAGGGCCCGAGACTGGAGCGAGGGCCCGAGACTGGAGCGAGGGCCCGAGAAAGGACGAGGGCCCGAGACTGGAGCGAGGGCCCGAGACTGGAGCGAGGGCCCGAGACAGGAGCGAGGGCCCGAGACTGGAGCGAGGGCCCGAGACAGGACGAGGGCCCGAGACTGGAGCGAGGGCCCGAGACTGGAGCGAGGGCCCGAGACAGGAGCGAGGGCCCGAGACTGGAGCGAGGGCCCGAGACTGGAGCGAGGGCCCGAGACTGGAGCGAGGGCCCGAGACTGGAGCGAGGGCCCGACAGGCGCACGCAGAAAACACTTCTGAGGAGACGGGGGAAGTCGGGGGAAAAGTAGATTTTTTTGTGTTTTGGAGACATCTAGGGGCCAAGATGTTTCACACAAGTCAGTTCAAATAGATAATGTCATCAAAGAGTAAAATAAGGCCAAAAACATGTATTTACCATTTCATTTATTGAGATACTTCCTCAACAAGCAGGAGATATGGAAACGTTTGTCATGTAAAAGGGGAAAAGAGACATTGAACTTTGTGCCACTTTTTGTTTAAGGTAAAAAAAGGTCAAAGAATTGCTGGGTTATTGAACATAAACCAAATTAAAAACACATTTGTCAAATTCAAACAGAGATGGAGGCTGAACATCGTCATTTTAAAGTCGTTTTATTTTTAATTCTTATCAAAACTGTTTTAAACAAAAGACACAAATATATATTGTGTATATATATATATATATATATATAAATAACATATATTACATGTTTTTATTCCAGGCCCGCTTGTCAATTGATCACTTTGAACAGGCGACTTTTTGTCAATGACCCTATTATTGAATTTCATTAGGATCTATGTTCTATCGATGAGTATGTTTTGTATAAATATCACGTTGTCCCATCAAAAAAAAAGTCCAAAGTCATAAATATCGGTGACAGGTTTAATGCTAATGAATGATAATAATAATTAAAATATAGCCGCAAGCGGCAATGATCAGCCCTCACCACACCGCCACCACGCCGCAAGAGGAGGGGGCGGGGCTAACGCGCCCCAATTGTCCTTTTATTACGCCTACTGCTGAATCTGTGACGCTGTCACATCTTCTCCCCTTTGTTTTACATCAAAAAGACATTTTATTTTGAATTCTTGGAAAAATGAGCGGCTTTGCCGCACAGACACCGTGACTCTTTGAATAAAAATGTGAATAACTTTTGATGGTCCTGAAGATGAGTCTCACCAAATTTCAGGTTAATATGTCTAACGCCCTAAGAGGAGTTCGTGAAAGTCTAAAGTGTAAACATGTTCTGGCGATTTCCCCATTGGAATAACATGGGAGGTTTCGGTCATCGCTATGGCAACGCCATAACGATTATGACATGGGTCTCATTGACTTTTTTGATGGGGCCAAAATTGAGTTGTGTGCTGTAGGGGGCGCTGTGGTGCCAAATTAATTTATTTCACTTCAAGTAGGTTTTTTTGTGACTTTTCGTCAATGTTCACTGGGTGAAAAATAGGGGGGTTGGTCCCGAAGAAGAAGAAGAAGAAGAAGAAGAAGAAGAAGAAGAAGAAGAAGAAGAAGAAGAAGAAGAAGAAGAAGAAGAAGAAGAAGAAGAAGAAGAAGAAGAAGAAGAAGAAGAAGAAGAAGAAGAAGAAGAAGAAGAAGAAGAAGAAGAAGAAGAAGAAGAAGAAGAAGAAGAGAATAATATTCCGATGCGAAAACAATGTTTCCCATTTTTCAAATATCCTAAACTATACATTTTCTACCTCATGGTGTGGGCCCCTGGTCACTGACGGGTACTTTCGTATTTTTGCATCACATGTTTATATGCACGGAACATGCAAGAGATGGGGAACGTATTCGTGAGCTACTTAGCACAAATGAGTGCTTTATATGTCATCCCAATGTAAAGTGCTCGTTTAGTGCGCATTTTTGCACGGGCTTCGCCCGTTTACAACGGTAATGTTCCATTTTCCTACTACTAATTAGTATGCACGGGGCGTGCGTGAGTGGAGGAGTGCGTTAGTGAGTGTTTGGAAGTGGGCGAGCGCTTGGCGCTCGATTTCGTGCGCACTACGTGCGCACTTTCGCAGCCGTGCTTCGCACGATGAGATTAATAGGCCTCTTGCCAGCTTGTGGCGCTCAGGCCTAAAAACCCTTTAAGCAGCACTGGAGCTGTAGACACAACGAGAACATGCAAACGCCACGCACAAGGCCCCACATGGCATGGGATCTGAACCCA
>NW_027315724.1:37209289-37309706 GCF_026437365.1 Eucyclogobius newberryi
AGAGAGAGAGAGAGAGAGAGAGAGGGATGTTGTTTTTTTTGTACATTTTCCGGCAGTATAGAGCAGTGGGTGGAGATAGGGGGAAGGTGCAAACAGGAAAAGTCTGAGCTCTCAAATGCAGGACAAAACAGGACGAACGAACATGAGAAATCAAATATACTTATAGTTTGTTCTATATTGTTGATGAAATGAAATGTAAGTGCTGTTGTTGCTCTGGTGTATGAGACGTGCTCCTCTACTGCCCCTGGTGGACTGACTCTGACATGACGACAGTGGGAAAGTTAAACATCTTGTTGTCGTTATAAAAGTAAAACAATAAAAAATAAAATAGTTTGTGTTTCATGTTGAGACTTTATCTCCTTTAGTTTACATTAGTCATAAAACAAATACAGTTCATGATCTGAGCCAGTTTGTGCTAAAATATAACAAAACTGTGCATAAATATGTAATGTTTTTAAACCAGGACTAAACCAAGGACTAAACCAGGTCTAAACCAGGTCTAAACCAGGTCTAAACCAGGTCTAAACCAGGACTAAACCAGGACTAAACCAGGACTAAACCAGGTCTAAACCAGGTCTAAACCAGGACTAAACCAGGACTAAACCAGGTCTAAACCAGGTCTAAACCAGGACTAAACCAGGTCTAAACCAGGTCTAAACCAGGACTAAACCAGGACTAAACCAGGTCTAAACCAGGACTAAACCAGGACTAAACCAGGTCTAAACCAGGACTAAACCAGGACTAAACCAGGACTAAACCAGGACTAAACCAGGTCTAAACCAGGACTAAACCAAGTCTAAACCAGGTCTAAACCAGGACTAAACCAGGTCTAAACCAGGTCTAAACCAGGACTAAACCAGGACTAAACCAGGTCTAAACCAGGACTAAACCAGGACTAAACCAGGACTAAACCAGGACTAAAACAGGTCTAAACCAGGACTAAACCAGGTCTAAACCAGGACTAAACCAGGACTAAACCAGGTCTAAACCAGGTCTAAACCAGGACTAAAACAGGACTAAACCAGGTCTAAACCAGGTCTACACCAGGACTAAACCAGGACTAAACCAGGTCTAAACCAGGACTAAAACAGGTCTACACCAGGTCTGAACCAGGTCTACACCAGGACTAAACCAGGACTAAACCAGGTCTAAACCAGGACTAAACCAGGTCTAAACCAGGTCTAAAACAGGACTAAACCAGGTCTAAACCAGATCCAAACCAGGTCTACACCAGGACTAAACCAGGACTAAACCAGGACTAAAACAGGTCTACACCAGGACTAAACCAGGTCTAAACCAGGACTAAAACAGGTCTAAACCAGGTCTAAACCAGGTCTACACCAGGACTAAACCAGGACTAAACCAGGACTAAAACAGGTCTAAACCAGGACTAAACCAGGACTAAAACAGGTCTAAACCAGGACTAAACCAGGACTAAACCAGGTCTAAACCAGGACTAAACCAGGTCTAAACCAGGTCTAAACCAGGACTAAACCAGGACTAAACCAGGTCTAAACCAGGACTAAACCAGGACTAAACCAGGACTAAACCAGGACTAAAACAGGTCTAAACCAGGACTAAACCAGGTCTAAACCAGGACTAAACCAGGACTAAACCAGGTCTAAACCAGGTCTAAACCAGGACTAAAACAGGACTAAACCAGGTCTAAACCAGGTCTACACCAGGACTAAACCAGGACTAAACCAGGACTAAAACAGGTCTACACCAGGACTTAACCAGGACTAAACCAGGTCTAAACCAGGACTAAAACAGGACTAAACCAGGTCTAAACCAGGACTAAAACAGGTCTACACCAGGTCTGAACCAGGTCTACACCAGGACTAAACCAGGACTAAACCAGGTCTAAACCAGGACTAAACCAGGTCTAAACCAGGTCTAAAACAGGACTAAACCAGGTCTAAACCAGATCCAAACCAGGTCTACACCAGGACTAAACCAGGACTAAACCAGGACTAAAACAGGTCTACACCAGGACTAAACCAGGTCTAAACCAGGACTAAAACAGGTCTAAACCAGGTCTAAACCAGGTCTACACCAGGACTAAACCAGGACTAAACCAGGACTAAAACAGGTCTAAACCAGGACTAAACCAGGACTAAAACAGGTCTAAACCAGGACTAAACCAGGTCTAAACCAGGACTAAACCAGGACTAAACCAGGTCTAAACCAGGTCTAAACCAGGACTAAAACAGGACTAAACCAGGTCTAAACCAGGTCTACACCAGGACTAAACCAGGACTAAACCAGGACTAAAACAGGTCTACACCAGGACTAAACCAGGTCTACACCAGGACTAAACCAGGACTAAACCAGGACTAAAACAGGTCTAAACCAGGTCTAAACCAGGTCTAAACCAGGACTAAAACAGGTCTAAACCAGGTCTAAACCAGGTCTACACCAGGACTAAACCAGGACTAAACCAGGACTAAAACAGGTCTAAACCAGGACTAAACCAGGTCTAAACCAGGACTAAACCAGGACTAAAACAGGTCTAAACCAGGACTAAACCAGGTCTAAACCAGGACTAAACCAGGACTAAACCAGGTCTAAACCAGGTCTAAACCAGGACTAAACCAGGACTAAACCAGGACTAAAACAGGTCTACACCAGGACTAAACCAGGACTAAACCAGGTCTAAACCAGGACTAAAACAGGACTAAACCAGGTCTAAACCAAGACTAAACCAGGACTAAACCAGGACTAAACCAGGTCTAAACCAGGTCTAAACCAGGACTAAACCAGGTCTAAACCAGGTCTAAACCAGGACTAAACCAGGACTAAACCAGGTCTAAACCAGGACTAAACCAGGACTAAACCAGGACTAAACCAGGACTAAAACAGGTCTAAACCAGGACTAAACCAGGTCTAAACCAGGACTAAACCAGGACTAAACCAGGTCTAAACCAGGTCTAAACCAGGACTAAAACAGGACTAAACCAGGTCTAAACCAGGTCTACACCAGGACTAAACCAGGACTAAACCAGGACTAAAACAGGTCTACACCAGGACTTAACCAGGACTAAACCAGGTCTAAACCAGGACTAAAACAGGACTAAACCAGGTCTAAACCAGGACTAAAACAGGTCTACACCAGGTCTGAACCAGGTCTACACCAGGACTAAACCAGGACTAAACCAGGTCTAAACCAGGACTAAACCAGGTCTAAACCAGGTCTAAAACAGGACTAAAACAGGTCTAAACCAGGTCTAAACCAGGTCTACACCAGGACTAAACCAGGACTAAACCAGGACTAAAACAGGTCTAAACCAGGACTAAACCAGGTCTAAACCAGGACTAAACCAGGACTAAAACAGGTCTAAACCAGGACTAAACCAGGTCTAAACCAGGACTAAACCAGGACTAAACCAGGTCTAAACCAGGTCTAAACCAGGACTAAAACAGGACTAAACCAGGTCTAAACCAGGTCTACACCAGGACTAAACCAGGACTAAACCAGGACTAAAACAGGTCTACACCAGGACTAAACCAGGTCTACACCAGGACTAAACCAGGACTAAACCAGGACTAAAACAGGTCTAAACCAGGTCTAAACCAGGTCTAAACCAGGACTAAAACAGGTCTAAACCAGGTCTAAACCAGGTCTACACCAGGACTAAACCAGGACTAAACCAGGACTAAAACAGGTCTAAACCAGGACTAAACCAGGTCTAAACCAGGACTAAACCAGGACTAAAACAGGTCTAAACCAGGACTAAACCAGGTCTAAACCAGGACTAAACCAGGACTAAACCAGGTCTAAACCAGGTCTAAACCAGGACTAAACCAGGACTAAACCAGGACTAAAACAGGTCTACACCAGGACTAAACCAGGACTAAACCAGGTCTAAACCAGGACTAAAACAGGACTAAACCAGGTCTAAACCAAGACTAAAACAGGTCTACACCAGGTCTGAACCAGGTCTACACCAGGACTAAACAAGGACTAAACCAGGTCTACACCAGGACTAAACCAGGACTAAACCAGGACTAAACCAGGACTAAAACAGGTCTAAACCAGGACTAAACCAGGTCTAAACCAGGACTAAACCAGGACTAAAACAGGTCTACACCAGGTCTAAACCAGGTCTAAACCAGGTCAAAACCAGGTCTAAACCAGGACTAAACCAGTTCTAAACCAGGACTAAACCAGGTCTAAACCAGGTCTAAACCAGGACTAAACCAGGTCTAAACCAGGACTAAACCAGGACTAAACCAGGTCTAAACCAGGACTAAACCAGGTCTAAACCATGACTAAACCAGGACTAAACCAGGACTAAACCAGGTCTAAACCAGGACTAAACCAGGTCTAAACCAGGACTAAACCAGGACTAAACAGGGTCTACACCAGGACTAAACCAGGACTAAACTAGGTCTAAACCAGGTCTACACCAGGACTAAACCAGGACTAAACCAGGTCTAAACCAGGTCTAAACCAGGACTAAACCAGGTCTAAACCAGGACTAAAGCAGGACTAAACCAGGTCTACACCAGGACTAAACCAGGACTAAACCAGGTCTAAACCAGGACTAAAACAGGACTAAACCAGGTCTAAACCAGGACTAAAACAGGTCTACACCAGGTCTGAACCGGGTCTACACCAGGACTAAACCAGGACTAAACTAGGTCTAAACCAGGTCTACACCAGGACTAAACCAGGACTAAACTAGGTCTAAACCAGGTCTACACCAGGACTAAACCAGGTCTAAACCAGGACTAAAACAGGTCTACACCAGGTCTGAACCAGGTCTACACCAGGACTAAACCAGGACTAAACCAGGTCTAAACCAGGACTAAACCAGGTCTAAACCAGGTCTAAAACAGGACTAAACCAGGTCTAAACCAGATCCAAACCAGGTCTACACCAGGACTAAACCAGGACTAAACCAGGACTAAAACAGGTCTACACCAGGACTAAACCAGGTCTAAACCAGGACTAAAACAGGTCTAAACCAGGTCTAAACCAGGTCTAAACCAGGACTAAAACAGGTCTAAACCAGGTCTAAACCAGGTCTACACCAGGACTAAACCAGGACTAAACCAGGACTAAAACAGGTCTAAACCAGGACTAAACCAGGTCTAAACCAGGACTAAACCAGGACTAAAACAGGTCTAAACCAGGACTAAACCAGGACTAAACCAGGTCTAAACCAGGTCTAAACCAGCACTAAAACAGGACTAAACCAGGTCTAAACCAGGTCTACACCAGGACTAAACCAGGACTAAACCAGGACTAAAACAGGTCTACACCAGGACTAAACCAGGACTAAACCAGGTCTAAACCAGGACTAAAACAGGTCTAAACCAGGTCTACACCAGGACTAAACCAGGACTAAACCAGGACTAAACCAGGTCTAAACCAGGACTAAACCAGGTCTAAACCAGGACTAAACCAGGACTAAAACAGGTCTAAACCAGGACTAAACCAGGTCTAAACCAGGACTAAACCAGGACTAAACCAGGTCTAAACCAGGTCTAAACCAGGACTAAAACAGGACTAAACCAGGACTAAACCAGGACTAAAACAGGTCTACACCAGGACTAAACCAGGACTAAACCAGGTCTAAACCAGGACTAAAACAGGACTAAACCAGGTCTAAACCAGGACTAAAACAGGTCTACACCAGGACTAAACCAGGACTAAACCAGGACTAAAACAGGTCTACACCAGGACTAAACCAGGACTAAACCAGGTCTAAACCAGGACTAAAACAGGACTAAACCAGGTCTAAACCAGGACTAAAACAGGTCTACACCAGGTCTGAACCGGGTCTACACCAGGACTAAACAAGGACTAAACCAGGTCTACACCAGGACTAAACCAGGACTAAACCAGGACTAAAACAGGTCTAAACCAGGACTAAACCAGGTCTAAACCAGGACTAAACCAGGACTAAAACAGGTCTACACCAGGACTAAACCAGGTCTAAACCAGGACTAAAACAGGTCTAAACCAGGTCTAAACCAGGTCTAAACCAGGTCAAAACCAGGTCTAAACCAGGACTAAACCAGTTCTAAACCAGGACTAAACCAGGTCTAAACCAGGTCTAAACCAGGACTAAACCAGGTCTAAACCAGGACTAAACCAGGACTAAACCAGGTCTAAACCAGGACTAAACCAGGTCTAAACCATGACTAAACCAGGACTAAACCAGGACTAAACCAGGTCTAAACCAGGACTAAACCAGGACTAAAACAGGTCTACACCAGGACTAAACCAGGACTAAACCAGGTCTAAACCAGGACTAAAACAGGACTAAACCAGGTCTAAACCAGGTGTGAACCAGGTCTGAACCAGGTCCAAACCAGGACTAAACTAGGTCTTCTTCTAATCCAGTACTTAAATGCGTGTGAGAGGAAATAGAGCTCGCAGACGTAAACTGCAGGGCGCAGAGCGCTGCAGAGCGATGTAATTTCCTCGCTCCAACTTCCTGAACCGCGCGTAAATGGAGAAATAATGGAGGTGCATCATTGGCTTCCGCGCTCGGCGATATTAGCATGCACGCGGCGCGGAGGGCAGCAGCAGTTATGTATTTTTGCAAGTATGCATATAATTTATTGTGGGGAACATAATTTACATGGGTAGTCAATGGCTCCTTTATGGGGCACAAATAGATGCATGAATCCAAGCAGATAATGGAGGAAGAAGCAGCAAATGCAAACTGAATCTGCCAGTGTCTCCGCCACATGTAACCAAGGAAAATGAGACAAGTTAATTCTGATTCTCCGTGTGTCTCGGACGGGTTTACAAATCTGCAAATCTAATCCGGCGGCGTTGGGCGCGTGGCGGCGGCGGGTGCGGCGGGTAAGGACGGGATAGGGGCTTCGGCAGGCTCGGTTTACGCCCGGGATTCAGTGGAAAAATGTAGAAATTACACATTTTATTTACAATTTACAGCACAAGGCATCGGCATAAATATTGCTTTACTTAATTTAAACATATATATGAGACGCAGAAGACGTTTCCCCGACGACAGAGCGATTATGCCGCTCCTGAAACACGCGTGACCTGAAACACGCGTGACCTGAAACACGTCTGACCTGAAACACGCGTGACCTGAAACACGCGTGACCTGAAACACGTCTGACCTGAAACACGCGTGACCTGAAACACGTCTGACCTGAAACACGTGTGACCTGAAACACGTTTGACCTGAAACACACGTGACCTGAAACACGTGTGACCTGAAACACGTGTGACCTGAAACACGCATGACCTGAAACACGCGTGACCTGAAACAAATGTGACCTGAAACACACGTGACCTGAAACACGCGTGACCTGAAACACGCGTGACCTGAAACACGTGTGACCTGAAACACACGTGACCTGAAACACGCGTGACCTGAAACACTTCTGACCTGAAACACGAGTTACCTGAAACACACGTGACCTGAAACACGTGTGACCTGGAACACGTGTGACCTGAAACACGCGTGACCTGAAACACGCGTGACCTGAAACACGTCTGACCTTAAACACGCGTGACCTGAAACACGCGTGACCTGAAACACGCGTGACCTTAAACACGTAAAACACGCGTGACCTGAAACACGTAAGACCTGAAACACGCGTGACCTGAAACAGTCTGACCTGAAACACGTGTGACCCTAAACACGCATGACCTGAAACACGCGTGACCTCAAAACACGCATGGCCTGAAAGACGTCTGACCTGAAACACGTGTGACCTTAAACACGCGTGACCTGAAAAACGCGTGACCTGAAACACGCATGACCTGAAACATGCGTGACCCGAAACACGCGTGACCCGAAACACGCGTGAGCTCAAAACACTCGTGACCTGAAACACGTCTGACCTGAAACACGTAAGACCTGAAACACGCGTGACCTGAAACACGCATGACCTGAAACACGCATGACCTGAAACACGCGTGACCTCAATACACGCGTGGCCTGAAACACGTCTGACCTGTAACACGTGTGACCTGAAACACGCGTGACCTCAAAACACGCGTGACCTGAAACTCGTGTGACCTGAAACACGCGTGACCTGAAACACGCGTGACCTGAAACACGTCTGACCTGAAACACGTGTGACCTGAAACCCGTGTGACCTGAAACACGCGTGACCTGAAACATGTCTGACCTGAAACACGTATGACCCGAAACACGTCTGACCTGAAAAACGTCTGACCTGAAACACGCGTGACCTGAGACACGCGTGACCTCAAATACGTGTGACCTGAAACACGTCTGACCTGAAACACGTGTGACCTGAAACACGTCTGACCTGAAACACGCGTGACCTGAAACATGTGTGACCTGAAACAAGCGTGACCTTAAACATGCGTGACCTGAAACATGTTTGACCTGAAATACGCGTGACCTGAAACACGTCTGACCTGAAACACGCGTTACCTGAAACATGTGTGACCTGAAACACGCGTGACCTGAAACACGCGTGACCTGAAACACGCGTGACCTGAAACACGTGTGACCTGAAACACGCGTGACCTGAAACACGCGTGACCTGAAACACGCGTGACATGAAACACGTCTGACCTGAAACACGCGTGACCTGAAACACGCGTGACCTGAAACACGCGTGACCTGAAACACGTGCGACCTGAAACACGCATGACCTGAAACACGCGTGACCTGAAACACGCGTGACCTGAAACACGTGTGACCTGAAACACGCGTGACCTGAAACACGCGTGACCTGAAACACGTCTGACCTGAAACACGTGTGACCTGAAACACGCGTGACCTGAAACACGTCTGACCTGAAACACGCGTGACCTGAAACACGCGTGACCTGAAACACGTCTGACCTGAAACACGCGTGACCTGAAACACGTCTGACCTGAAACACGTGTGACCTGAAACACGTTTGACCTAAAACACACGTGACCTGAAACACGTGTGACCTGAAACACGTGTGACCTGAAACACGCATGACCTGAAACACGCGTGACCTGAAACAAATGTGACCTGAAACACACGTGACCTGAAACACGCGTGACCTGAAACACGCGTGACCTGAAACACGTGTGACCTGAAACACACGTGACCTGAAACACGCGTGACCTGAAACACGTCTGACCTGAAACACGAGTTACCTGAAACACACGTGACCTGAAACACGTGTGACCTGGAACACGTGTGACCTGAAACACGCGTGACCTGAAACACGCGTGACCTGAAACACGTCTGACCTTAAACACGCGTGACCTGAAACACGCGTGACCTGAAACACGCGTGACCTTAAACACGTAAAACACGCGTGACCTGAAACACGTAAGACCTGAAACACGCGTGACCTGAAACAGTCTGACCTGAAACACGTGTGACCCTAAACACGCATGACCTGAAACACGCGTGACCTCAAAACACGCATGGCCTGAAAGACGTCTGACCTGAAACACGTGTGACCTTAAACACGCGTGACCTGAAAAACGCGTGACCTGAAACACGCATGACCTGAAACATGCGTGACCCGAAACACGCGTGACCCGAAACACGCGTGAGCTCAAAACACTCGTGACCTGAAACACGTCTGACCTGAAACACGTAAGACCTGAAACACGCGTGACCTGAAACACGCATGACCTGAAACACGCATGACCTGAAACACGCGTGACCTCAATACACGCGTGGCCTGAAACACGTCTGACCTGTAACACGTGTGACCTGAAACACGCGTGACCTCAAAACACGCGTGACCTGAAACTCGTGTGACCTGAAACACGCGTGACCTGAAACACGCGTGACCTGAAACACGTCTGACCTGAAACACGTGTGACCTGAAACCCGTGTGACCTGAAACACGCGTGACCTGAAACATGTCTGACCTGAAACACGTATGACCCGAAACACGTCTGACCTGAAAAACGTCTGACCTGAAACACGCGTGACCTGAGACACGCGTGACCTCAAATACGTGTGACCTGAAACACGTCTGACCTGAAACACGTGTGACCTGAAACACGTCTGACCTGAAACACGCGTGACCTGAAACATGTGTGACCTGAAACAAGCGTGACCTTAAACATGCGTGACCTGAAACATGTTTGACCTGAAATACGCGTGACCTGAAACACGTCTGACCTGAAACACGCGTTACCTGAAACATGTGTGACCTGAAACACGCGTGACCTGAAACACGCGTGACCTGAAACACGCGTGACCTGAAACACGTGTGACCTGAAACACGCGTGACCTGAAACACGCGTGACCTGAAACACGTCTGACCTGAAACACGCGTGACCTGAAACACGCGTGACCTGAAACACGCGTGACCTGAAACACGCGCGACCTGAAACACGCGTGACCTGAAACACGCGTGACCTGAAACACGCGTGACCTGAAACACGTGTGACCTGAAACACGCGTGACCTGAAACACGCGTGACCTGAAACACGTCTGACCTGAAACACGTGTGACCTGAAACACGCGTGACCTGAAACACGTCTGACCTGAAACACGTGTGACCCGAAACACATCTGACCTGAAACACGCGTGACCTGAGACACGCGTGACCTGAAACACGTCTGACCTGAAACACGTCTGACCTGAAACACGCGTGACCCTAAACAAGCATGACCTGAAACACGCGTGACCTCAAAACACGCATGGCCTGAAAGACGTCTGACCTGAAACACGTGTGACCTTAAAGACGCGTGACCTGAAACACGCGTGACCTGAAACACGCGTGACCTGAAACACGCATGACCTGAAACATGCGTGACCCGAAACACGCGTGACCCGAAACACGCGTGAGCTCAAAACACTCGTGACCTGAAACACGTCTGACCTGAAACACGTAAGACCTGAAACACGCGTGACCTGAAACACGCATGACCTGAAACATGCGTGACCTCAATACACGCGTGGCCTGAAACACGTCTGACCTGTAACACGTGTGACCTGAAACACGCGTGACCTCAAAACACGCGTGACCTGAAACTCGTGTGACCTGAAACACGCGTGACCTGAAACACGCGTGACCTGAAACACGTCTGACCTGAAACACGTGTGACCTGAAACCCGTGTGACCTGAAACATGTCTGACCTGAAACACGTGTGACCCGAAACACGTCTGACCTGAAAAACGTCTGACCTGAAACACGCGTGACCTGAGACACGCGTGACCTCAAATACGTGTGACCTGAAACATGTCTGACCTGAAACACGTGTGACCTGAAACACGTCTGACCTGAAACACGCGTGACCTGAAACATGTCTGACCTGAAACAAGCGTGACCTTAAACATGCGTGACCTGAAACATGTTTGACCTGAAATACGCGTGACCTGAAACACGTCTGACCTGAAACACGCGTGACCTGAAACATGTGTGACCTGAAACACGCGTGACCTGAAACACGCGTGACCTGAAACACGCGTGACCTGAAACACGTGTGACCTGAAACACGCGTGACCTGAAACACGCGTGACCTGAAACACGTCTGACCTGAAACACGCGTGACCTGAAACACGCGTGACCTGAAACACGCGTGACCTGAAACACGTGCGACCTGAAACACGCGTGACCTGAAACACGCGTGACCTGAAACACGCGTGACCTGAAACACGTCTGACCTGAAACACGTGTGACCTGAAACACGCGTGACCTGAAACACGTCTGACCTGAAACACGTGTGACCCGAAACACGTCTGACCTGAAACACGCGTTACCTGAGACACGCGTGACCTGAAACACGTCTGACCTGAAACACGTCTGACCTGAAACACGCGTGACCCTAAACACGCATGACCTGAAACACGCGTGACCTGAAACATGTGTGACCTGAAACAAGCGTGATCTTAAACATGCGTGACCTGAAACATGTTTGACCTGAAATACGCGTGACCTGAAACACGTCTGACCTGAAACACGCGTGACCTGAAATACGCGTTACCTGAAACACGTCTGACCTGAAACACGCGTGACCTGAAACACGTGTGACCTGAAACACGCGTGACCTGAAACACGTGTGACCTGAAACACGCGTGACCTGAAACACGCGTGACCTGAAACACGTCTGACCTGAAACACGTGTGACCTGAAACACGCGTGACCTTAAACACGCGTGACCTGAAACATGTTTGACCTGAAATACGCGTGACCTGAAACACGTCTGACCTGAAACACGCGTGACCTGAAACATGTGTGACCTGAAACACGCGTGACCTTAAACACGCGTAACCTGAAACATGTGTGACCTGAAACACGAGTGACCCGAAACACGCGTGACCTGAAACACGCGTGACCTGAAACACGCGTGAACTGAAACACGCGTGACCTGAAACACGCGTGACCTGAAACACGCGTGACCTGAAACACGCGTGACCTGAAACATGTCTGACCTGAAACACGTGTGACCCAAAACACGTCTGACCTGAAACACGTCTGACCTGAAACACGCGTGACCTGAAACATGTCTGACCTGAAACACGTGTGACCCAAAACACGTCTGACCTGAAAAACGTCTGACCTGAAACACGTGTGACCTGAAACACGTCTGACCTGAGACACGAGTGACCCGAAACACGTGTGACCTGAAACACGTCTGACCTGAAACACGCGTGACCTGAAACATGTCTGACCTGAAACACGTGTGACCCAAAACACGTCTGACCTGAAAAACGTCTGACCTGAAACACGTGTGACCTGAAACACGCGTGACCTGAGACACGCGTGACCTCAAATACGTGTGACCTGAAACACGTCTGACCTGAAACACGTGTGACCTGAAACACGTGTGACCTGAAACACGACTCCTCTCCTCTGGACAAACCTGATGCCCTCAGGGCTTGAGGCGGACGCTGTCGTCGTGGAAACACGGTCGCATTTCTTATATTTCGGGCGTACAGTATTTACAGCTGAAATGACGTGAAAAACGAGCATTGGTGCGTCTTTCTTTGCACGGATCTGACTTGTAACTTCACCCGATGGCGTCGCCGGTCTCCATGGTAACAGATGAATGAAATGCCACACTCCGGAGCGTTCAGCTGAAGCCAAAAGCAGGCTCCTCTCACCTCCTCTCTCCCCTCCTCCCCCTCCTCTCTCCTCCTCTCCCCTCCTCACCCCTCCTCTCTCCCCTCCTCCCCCTCCTCTCTCCTCCTCTCTCCCCTCCTCACCCCTCCTCTCTCCCCTCCTCTCTCCCCTCCTCTCTCCTCCTCTCTCCCCTCCTCACCCCTCCTCTCTCCCCTCCTCACCCCTCCTCTCTCCCCTCCTCCCCCTCCTCTCTCCTCCTCTCTCCCCTCCTCACCCCTCCTCTCTCCCCTCCTCTCTCCCCTCCTCTCTCCTCCTCTCCCCTCCTCTCACCTCCTCTCTCCCCTCCTCACTCCTCACTCCTCTCACCTCCTCTCTCCCCTCCTCACTCCTCTCACCTCCTCTCTCCCCTCCTCCTCCTCCTCCTCTCACCCTCGCGTCCTCAGAGTGACCTTTAAATGACCCGGCGTCGTCCGTGATGCATCTTTGATACGACGTCTTCAAACACATTCTATTACCCGGGCATCAGAGGTGATGGCGCCGGGGCGGGGCCAGAGCGGGGCCAGAACGTCACAATTACCTCCTCGTGATGATGAGCGGCGCGGCGCGGAGGGGACGGGGACGAGGACGGGGACGGGCACTTTCAGAGGAGGATATTGTTAATGCGTCGGGCGGTTTACGGCGCTCGTAAAAACAGCGGCCCATAAATCGCGGCGCTCGGACAGAGCTTTGTCCTTGCAGCCCAGACGCGTTTGCACTGGACACTAATATTTATCTGGACGTTTAAGTGCAGAGGAATGACGGAAGGGGGGAGGGGCTAAACGAACAATGCGGGCGGAGTTACATAACGAGAGCCGACGGCGATCGAGGCGGACGATGGTGGACGAGTATCGTTTGTGTCATTATCGACCTTTAAACTCTGGACCTTTCGCTTTTGGCGTCTCCTGTTTTTACAAACTCAAAATAACGCGTTGAAAATGAGTAACTGTCAATCAGGCGTTCCCTCATCCGGTTTGGTGTTAGCGCTCCATCTGCTGACGGCAGAGGGAATCGAAAATAAACAAAAGCTAGCTCGCCCAGACACACCACGTGGTCTCGAAGGTAAATGAAACATTGTGACCTTTAAACATACTTTTGTCATTTTAGAATGATTTGGAAAACGCTTTACAAACGCGTCTGTTTTGAACGCAGTGCAAATGAACGATGAAAACCATGTGTTTGTAGTGAACACGGTTTGAGCGCAGAACGAGCCAGTCATGGGTTCATGTCCTTAAACCTATTGACATAAAACTGACTTAAAATTGACTTAAAACTGACTTAAAACTGACATAAAACTGACTTAAAACTGACTTAAAACTGACATAAAACTGACATAAAACTGACTTAAAACTGACTTAAAATTGACTTAAAACTGACTTAAAACTAACTTAAAACTGACATAAAACTGACTTAAACTGGCTTAAAATTGACTTAAAACTGACTTAAAACTGACTTAAAACTGACATAAAACTGACTTAAACTGGCTTAAAATTGACTTAAAACTGAGTTAAAATTTACTTAAAACTGACTTAAAACTGACTTAAAACTGACTTAAAATTGACTTAAAACTGAGTTAAAATTGACTTAAAACTGACTTAAAACTGACTTAAAACTGACTTAAATCTGACTTAAAACTGACTTAAAATTGACTTAAAACGGACTTAAAACTGACTTAAAACTAACTTAAAACTGACATAAAACTGACATAAAATTGACTTAAAACTGACTTAATACTGACTTAAAATTGACTTAAAACTGACTTAAAACTAACTTAAAACTGACATAAAACTGACTTAAACTGGCTTAAAATTGACTTAAAACTGACTTAAAACTTACTTAAAACTGAGTTAAAATTGACTTAAAACTGAGTTAAAATTGACATAAAACTGACTTAAAACTGACTTAAAACTGACTTAAAGCTGACTTAAAACTGACTTAAAATTGACTTAAAACGGACTTAAAACTGACTTAAAACTAACTTAAAACTGACATAAAACTGACATAAAATTGACTTAAAACTGACTTAAAACTGACTTAAAACTGACTTAAAGCTGACTTAAAACTGACTTAAAATTGACTTAAAACTGACTTAAAACTAACTTAAAACTGACATAAAACTGACATAAAACTGACTTAATACTGACTTAAAATTGACTTAAAACTGACTTAAAACTAACTTAAAACTGACATAAAACTGACTTAAAACTGAACATACAATATAAAAAACGAGCCGGACGAGTTCAGATTTTTACCTGTGACGCATCAACGTGAAGGAAAATGTCAGTGATTTATGAGGCTCAGACGACAAGAAGTAAACACAACACACACAACACACAACACACACACACACACATACACACACACAACACACACCACACACACACAGACACACACACACACATACACACACACACACATACACACACACACACACACACCGGGCTAATACAGTGGTGTTTTGGACACCTCTCGTCCCCCGTCCCTCCTCTCGCCCCCCGTCCCTCCTCTCGCCCCCCGTCCCGCCTCTCGCCCCCCGTCCCGCCTCTCGCCCCCCGTCCCTCCTCTCGCCCCCCGTCCCTCCTCTCGCCCCTCGTCCCTCCTCTCGCCCCCCGTCCCTCCTCTCGCCCCCCGTCCCGCCTCTCGCCCCCCGTCCCGCCTCTCGCCCCCCGTCCCTCCTCTCGCCCCCCGTCCCTCCTCTCGCCCCTCGTCCCTCCTTTCGCCCCCCGTCCCTCCTCTCGCTCCCCGTCCCGCCTCTCCTCCGGTGTCTGCTTCCTGTGTCCTGCTCAGGCGCCGGTCCATGTCCTCCTCCTGCCCGCGCACGCCCGTGGTCACCCCCCGCCCCCTTATCGAGCGCACGCTGACCTGGGCTGGTCGATCCGAGGCGGGGACGGTGCTGACAGGAGCCGCCCCGGATCTGGCCCCTGAGCGGAGCATCGGTCAAACGCACGGAGGGACGAGACAAACGGACGAGTGCAGGAGAAGAAGCAGACCCTCGTCCCGGTCTGCGGCGGGTCAGAGGGTCTAAAGTGGCGCGAGCGGGCGCCGATGGACGGTCAGGGGCGTCCGGTCATTTGACATTAACGGTAAAAATGTCACTCGCAGATAACAACGTCTCATTTGGGTCGAGAATGTGATTTTGGGACGTGAGGAGCACAAACAAACAGAAATCACTTAGATGTAGTGAACGAAAGCCAAAGCACACTTAGGGAACGACCTCGCCTTCCACGGATTGTGCACCATATTGAGAATCAGTTTTTACTTTGAGCTTTTTCCCTCACTTCCTCTTTTTCTGCAGCTGGTAATTTGATTAGAGCTAAATGAATTGAATTAAGAGGCTCTGATTGGAGGTGTCAGCCTGTATTAGAATCAGAGGAAGGAGACGAGGAGGCGAGCAGGTGGTCGTGAAAGGGTTAAGAGCAAGGGGTAGGAGTTAGGAGCGAGGGGTTAGGAGTTAGGAGCGAGGGGTTAGGAGTTAGGAGCGAGGGGTTAGGAGTGAGGGGTTCGGAGTTAGGAGCAAGGGGTTAGGAGTTAGGAGCAAGGGGTAGGAGCGAGGGGGTAGGAGTTAGGAGCAAGGGGTAGGAGCGAGGGGGTAGGAGTTAGGAGCAAGGGGTAGGAGCGAGGGGGTAGGAGTCAAGAGCAAGGGGTTAGGAGTTAGGAGCAAGGGGTTGAAGGGTTAAGAGCGAGGGGTTAGGAGTGAGGAGTTAGGAGCGAGGGGTTAGGAGTTAGGAGCAAGGGGTTAGAAGTTAGGAGCGAGGGGCTAGGAGTTAGGAGCGAGGGACTAGGAGTTAGGAGCGAGGGACTAGGAGCGAGGGACTAGGAGCGAGGGGCTAGGAGTTAGGGGCTAGGAGTTAGGAGGGAGGGACTAGGAGCGAGGGACTAGGAGCGATGGACTAGGAGTGAGGGACTAGGAGCGAGGGGCTAGGAGTTAGGAGCTAGGGGCTAGGAGTTAGGAGGGAGGTGTGTGTGAGGAGCTGGACTCGTACGTCACATGTTTCCAGTGTCTGGTGTTTGTAGGTCACTGCTCTGGCCTCCTCTGTTATTAGGCCTCAGATGAGAGTATGGACCCGGCCGGGGGGGTCCGAGGGGGGGCGGGGTGGTCAGGGGTGGTCAGGGGGTGGTCAGGGGTGGTCAGGGGGTGGTCAGGGGTGGTCAGGGGTGGTCAGGGGTGGTCAGGGGGTGGTCAGGGGTGGTCAGGGGTGGTCAGGGGGTGGTCAGGGGTGGTCAGGGGGTGGTCAGGGGTGGTCAGGGGGTGGTCAGGGGTGGTCAGGGGTGGTCAGGGGTGGTCAGGGGGTGGTCAGGGGTGGTCAGGGGTGGTCAGGGGGTGGTCAGGGGTGGTCAGGGGGTGGTCAGGGGTGGTCAGGGGTGGTCAGGGGTGGTCAGGGGGTGGTCAGGGGTGGTCAGGGGGTGGTCAGGGGTGGTCAGGGGGGCTGTGGGCATCTACAAAATGAAAACAAATGGAGCGCCGTCTCCCCCAGAGGAAATCTATACAGGGATATTTATAGATACAAGGGCCTGGACGCGCTGGTCAGTCGGCTCATGTGCTGGTCAGTCGGCTCATGTGCTGGTCAGTCGGCTCATGAGCTGGTCAGTCGGCTCATGTGCTGGTCAGTCGGCTCATGTGCTGGTCAGTCAGCTCATGAGCTGGTCAGTCGGCTCATGAGCTGGTCAGTCGGCTCATGTGCTGGTCAGTCGGCTCATGTGCTGGTCAGTCGGCTCATGAGCTGGTCAGTCGGCTCATGTGCTGGTCAGTCGGCTCATGTGCTGGTCAGTCGGCTCATGTGCTGGTCAGTCAGCTCATGAGCTGGTCAGTCGGCTCATGAGCTGGTCAGTCGGCTCATGTGCTGGTCAGTCGGCTCATGTGCTGGTCAGTCGGCTCATGAGCTGGTCAGTCGGCTCATGAGCTGGTCAGTCGGCTCATGTGCTGGTCAGTCGGCTCATGTGCTGGTCAGTCGGCTCATGAGCTGGTCAGTCGGCTCATGTGCTGGTCAGTCGGCTCATGAGCTGGTCAGTCGGCTCATGTGCTGGTCAGTCGGCTCATGAGCTGGTCAGTCGGCTCATGAGCTGGTCAGTCGGCTCATGTGCTGGTCAGTCGGCTCATGAGCTGGTCAGTCGGCTCATGTGCTGGTCAGTCGGCTCATGTTTGGCGTCACATAAACGAATGCGACTGACAGTGTTTTCGAACAGCAAGACGGACAGTCGTACAGTTC
Source organism: Eucyclogobius newberryi (assembly GCF_026437365.1). Classification (NCBI taxonomy): domain Eukaryota; kingdom Metazoa; phylum Chordata; class Actinopteri; order Gobiiformes; family Gobiidae; genus Eucyclogobius; species Eucyclogobius newberryi. The sequence goes on from NW_027315724.1 coordinate 37,227,515, forward strand.
ATCTCGTATGTAACGTCCTCGATAGTTCAGATGAAGTGCTGCTGACCCCGGTGACCATGGTGATTCTGAGAGGCAGACCAGAACGCCGTGTGCTGCTGGACGGCTACAACAATCGCATGTCTTCGTCGGTGAGCTTGATGTCGTCGCCACTAATTGTCGTTCTTGTTGATGCGGGTTCGGAGCACAGACGGTGGGAGAGGAGCAGGTCGTTGGAGGAACTTTGTGGACTGAAGACGTTCTGAGCAGGAAGCGACTGAGCGAGCCCCAATTCCACTCAAGATGAGAAGCGTCGTTGTTCTGTATAAACTGTTTTGCAAAGTGTCATGTTGCAATAACCGGTTTGGGGAGCACAAGTGTGTGCTGCTTCAGAGTAAAAGGGGCGTCGCCGCGTCGGGCATCGTTTTAGCCGTTCGATGCACATTTGCATGTCTGATTTTGAGGGTTTGTATATTTTGTACAGTTGTGAGTCATTAACCGTAATAAAAAGAACAAAACTAAGCACTGCTTTGGTATGTTTTATATATATAAAAAACAATTTAAGAAAATACAAACTTGAAAACATGCCACAAATGTCAGTATCTTGGAGATTCTGTCATGCTGCTGCTTTGGTGATGCCGTTGTTTACTTCCTTGTCTGGTTTTGCTGATTTCCATGGGAGTAAAGCGTTCACATGCTCAGAGTCTGATTGTATCGGATAAAAGCAATGATTTGGTTTATTCCTTTGCATCTAAACGCACTGAAGGTCACTGGGATAGACTGAAGGTCACTGGGAGAGACTGAAGGTCACTGGGATAGACTGAAGGTCACTGGGAGAGACTGAAGGTCACTGGGAGAGACTGAAGGTCACTGGGAGAGACTGAAGGTCACTGGGAGAGACTGAAGGTCACTGGGAGAGACTGAAGGTCACTGGGAGAGACTGAAGGTCACTGGGAGAGACTGAAGGTCACTGGGATAGACTGAAGGTCACTGGGAGAGACTGAAGGTCACTGGGATAGACTCCAGTCACACTCGACCTCGAAAGGGAACAAGCGCGAGAGAATGTGTGTGTGTGTGTGTGTGTCTTTTTATTGTCCAAACAATAAAAAGAAGAATAAAGAAAAATGAACCTAATTCTACAATGACAGGAATGTAAAGGAAACAGAAGCTCAGGAGGATCTGAACAGGTCTAACTCCAGCTCCACTTCGGGTGTCTCTCTAGCGCCGCCTCTGGCCCTGACCTGAAACAACAGGAGGTTCTGTTCACAACAAACATGAAAGAATAAACCCAACCAAAGGTTCCAAAACCAGTTCCAAACCAGAACTGACCCAGGACTAAACCAGGTCTAAACCAGGACTAAACCAGGTCTAAACCAGGACTAAACCAGGTCTAAACCAGGACTAAACCAGGTCTAAACCAGGACTAAAGACTCCAGTACCTTGTAGTAGAAGAAAAGTAGAAGGACGACTGTGACGACCATCAGTAGAACGACCAGGACTCTGAAGATCAAGTGTGAGTCTGAAGCTCCAACACAAGAGGACTCTAACATGAGGCTGTGACTCTAACATGAGACTGTGACTCTAACATGAGACTGTGACTCTAACATGAGACTGTGACTCTAACATGAGGCTGTGACTCTAACATGAGGCTGTGACTCTAACATGAGGCTGTGACTCTAACATGAGACTGTGACTCTAACATGAGACTGTGACTCTAACATGAGGCTGTGACTCTAACATGAGGCTGTGACTCTAACATGAGGCTGTGACTCTAACATGAGACTGTGACTCTAACATGAGACTGTGACTCTAACATGAGGCTGTGACTCTAACATGAGGCTGTGACTCTAACATGAGGCTGTGACTCTAACATGAGACTGTGACTCTAACATGAGGCTGTGACTCTAACATGAGGCTGTGACTCTAACATGAGACTGTGACTCTAACATGAGACTGTGACTCTAACATGAGGCTGTGACTCTAACATGAGGCTGTGACTCTAACATGAGACTGTGACTCTAACATGAGACTGTGACTCTAACATGAGGCTGTGACTCTAACATGAGACTGTGACTCTAACATGAGGCTGTGACTCTAACATGAGACTGTGACTCTAACAAGAGGCTGTGACTCTAACATGAGGCTGTGACTCTAACATGAGACTGTGACTCTAACATGAGGCTGTGACTCTAACATGAGACTGTGACTCTAACATGAGACTGTGACTCTAACATGAGGCTGTGACTCTAACATGAGGCTGTGACTCTAACATGAGACTGTGACTCTAACATGAGACTGTGACTCTAACATGAGACTGTGACTCTAACATGAGGCTGTGACTCTAACATGAGGCTGTGACTCTAACATGAGACTGTGACTCTAACATGAGACTGTGACTCTAACATGAGGCTGTGACTCCTCTTCCTCATCTTCCTCTCTCTCCTCTTCCTCCTCTTACTCTCTCTTCCTCACTCTCTCCTCTTCCTCCTCTTCCTCTCTCGCTCCTCTTCCTCTCTCTCCTCTTCCTCCTCTTCCTCTCTCGCTCCTCTTCCTCCTCTTCCTCTCTCCTCTTCCTCTCTCGCTCCTCTTCCTCCTCTTCCTCTCTCCTCTTCCTCCTCTTCCTCTCTCTCTCCTCTTACTCCTCTTCCTCTCTCCTGTTCCAATACAGGATGAAAAATGTCCAGCCATCGCAGCGTGGAGAGGGCCCGGTGTGAGCGCATGGTAATTGTACTGCCACGACCTGCTGCGAGGAAGAGGAGAGAGAGCGAGGGAGGGGGGAGAGAAGAGAGAGTGAGGGAGGAGAGAAAAGGAGAGCGAGGGGGGAGAGAAAAGGAGAGAGAGCGAGGGGGAAGAGAAGAGAGAGTGAGGGAGGGGGGAGAGAAGAGAGAGTGAGGGAGGAGAGAAAAGGAGAGCGAGGGGGGAGAGAAAAGGAGAGCGAGGGGGGAGAAAAAAGGAGAGAGAGCGAGGGAGGGGGGAGAGAAGAGAGAGTGAGGGAGGAGAGAAAAGGAGAGCGAGTGGGGAGAGAAAAGGAGAGAGAGCGAGGGGGGAGAGAAGAGAGAGTGAGGGAGGGGGGAGAAAAGGAGAGCGAGGGGGGAGAGAAAAGGAGAGAGAGCGAGGGGGGAGAGAAGAGAGAGTGAGGGAGGGGGGAGAGAAAAGGAGAGCGAGGGGGGAGAGAAAAGGAGAGAGAGCGAGGGGGGAGAGAAGAGAGAGTGAGGGAGGGGGGAGAAAAGGAGAGCGAGGGGGGAGAGAAAAGGAGAGAGAGCGAGGGAGGGGGGAGAGAAGAGAGAGTGAGGGAGGAGAGAAAAGGAGAGCGAGTGGGGAGAGAAAAGGAGAGAGAGCGAGGGGGGAGAGAAGAGAGAGTGAGGGAGGGGGGAGAAAAGGAGAGCGAGGGGGGAGAGAAAAGGAGAGAGAGCGAGGGGGGAGAGAAGAGAGAGTGAGGGAGGGGGGAGAGAAAAGGAGAGCGAGGGGGGAGAGAAAAGGAGAGAGAGCGAGGGGGGAGAGAAGAGAGAGTGAGGGAGGGGGGAGAAAAGGAGAGCGAGGGGGGAGAGAAAAGGAGAGAGAGCGAGGGGGGAGAGAAGAGAGTGAGGGAGAGGGGAGAAAAGGAGAGCGAGGGGGGAGAGAAAAGGAGAGAGAGCGAGGGGGGAGAGAATAAGAGAGCGAGGGGGGAGAGAATAAGAGAGCGAGGGGGGAGAGAATAAGAGAGTGAGGGGGGAGGGAAAAGGAGAGTGAGGGGGGAGAGAATAAGAGAACGAGGGGGGAGAGAAAAGGAGAGTGAGGGGGGAGAGAATAAGAGAGTGAGGGGGGAGAGAAAAGGAGAGCGAGGGGGGAGAGAATAAGAGAACGAGGGGGGAGAGAATAAGAGAGCGAGGGGGGAGAGAATAAGAGAGCGAGGGGGGAGAGAATAAGAGAACGAGGGGGGAGAGAATAAGAGAGCGAGGGGGGAGAGAATAAGAGAACGAGGGGGGAGAGAATAAGAGAGCGAGGGGGGAGAGAATAAGAGAACGAGGGGGGAGAGAATAAGAGAACGAGGGGGGAGAGAATAAGAGAGCGAGGGGGGAGAGAATAAGAGAACGAGGGGGGAGAGAATAAGAGAGTGAGGGGGGAGAGAAGAGAGAGAGCATGGGGGGAGAGAATAAGAGAGCGAGGGGGGAGAGAATAAGAGAGCGAGGGGGGAGAGAATAAGAGAGTGAGGGGGGAGAGAAAAGGAGAGTGAGGGGGGAGAGAATAAGAGAACGAGGGGGGAGAGAAAAGGAGAGTGAGGGGGGAGAGAATAAGAGAGTGAGGGGGGAGAGAAAAGGAGAGCGAGGGGGGAGAGAATAAGATAACGAGGGGGGAGAGAATAAGAGAGCGAGGGGGGAGAGAATAAGAGAGTGAGGGGGGAGAGAAAAGGAGAGCGAGGGGGGAGAGAATAAGAGAACGAGGGGGGAGAGAATAAGAGAGCGAGGGGGGAGAGAATAAGAGAGCGAGGGGGGAGAGAATAAGAGAACGAGGGGGGAGAGAATAAGAGAGCGAGGGGGGAGAGAATAAGAGAGCGAGGGGGGAGAGAATAAGAGAACGAGGGGGGAGAGAATAAGAGAACGAGGGGGGAGAGAATAAGAGAACGAGGGGGGAGAGAATAAGAGAGCGAGGGGGGAGAGAATAAGAGAGCGAGGGGGGAGAGAATAAGAGAACGAGGGGGGAGAGAATAAGAGAGCGAGGGGGGAGAGAATAAGAGAACGAGGGGGGAGAGAATAAGAGAGCGAGGGGAAAGAAAACACTCCTTACCTCCTGTTACACATGACTGACACGTAAATCCTCTTTCTTAGATAATGGAGCTGTTTAACACGACAGGGGTGCACTCGGTCCCCTTTGATATTCTCCGATCCGCGCACACAAACGCGTCTTAAACAGCCGGCGTCTTTCCTCCTCGTCAACTCCCCCCCCCCCCCACCCCCCCACCTGTGGAAATGTCACCTCCGCGTCCCGGTGTTACCGTCACGACACGCGCCGGCCCTTTAACGACACGTCGCCTCTTTATTCAAACCCGATTCCTCCCTCGCTCCGGTCTACAGGCCCGATAAGAGGTCGGCGAAACAGCAGTCCAATCCCCATTATCTGACGGCCTCATTGTGCTCCTTAACCTCCCCCATAGAAATGTGTTCGCCGGTAATGCTACACTTGTCAGGCCCAAACAGAGAGCGAGAGAGAGGGAGAGGAAGAGGGGGAGAGAGAGAAAGAAAGAAAGAGAGAGAGAGAGAGGAACAAATCAGTGCATGCAAATGAAGGCCGCATTGTGAGACGGAGATGGTTTATCGCGGCGACAAGCGCACTGCCACCGGATGATTGTCTTGTCCACACGCTTCTGTTTTCACGCGCAAGCTCACCGCTCACCGCCGCCGCGCAATGATTCTGTTCTTTCTGCGACGGCAGGAGAACGAGGGGATTAGTTTGGCAGTCGCGCACAGGAAGTAGATTTCGTGCGGGAAAAACAGAGTAAACGTCGGTCGTGTGGTTCTAGTTTTACTGTACATAAGGCCCGTTCCCTTCCCCCCCTTTCATTTTGAAGGAATGCATATGGAAGTTAGCTTAGGATGCTAATAATAATAATCTAGAATCTGGTACAAGTGTTTTTGGGTTCACTGCACTTTGTCGGTAAAATAATATAGATTTAAATCAATCCGGTTTGACTTCGGACACTTTTGACATTAATAATTGGTTTATTTATTTGTTACATGTGAAGACTTTTTGTCGCACAGAGATATTTCTTGGGGGAACATGAATCAAACTCTTCTCAAATGTGACAGAATAAACTGTTCCAGGAGCGTCCCGTCACCATAGTTACACTGGTCATGTGGCAAACAGTTGACCATAAATGCAGAACGGGGACAAAAAGTCAGTTTCTTCATGTGGTTCTTCTCTCTGGTCTCCTTCTGTGGCTGTTGCGGCTGTTCTGGCTGTTCTGGCTGTTCTGGCTGTTCTGGCTGTTCTGGCTGTTCTGGCTGTTCTGGCTGTTGTGGCTGTTCTGGCTGTTCTGGCTGTTCTGGCTGCTGCAGATGTGGCCCTGATTCGAACAGGAACCAGCCTCATGAAAACTGCGGCGTTTCAACTTTCACACGGGAAGAAAAATTGTCCGTCGTACAAACTGTAAGAAGAATCCATGTTTTACGGAACATTTTCGACGACGTGAACTGCAGCGCGAGCAGCTTTTAGACCGAATAAATACATCACTTTTGCTAATTACAGCAATTCAAAGTGTGATGGTGATCGCGCAACGTCTTAAACGTGTCACTTCAAGTCACTCGATACATCTGTGTGTGTTGTACCGCTCCTGATTGTGTTGCTGTTGTGTTGTGCTGTCACCACAGGGTTCACTGAAGTCCCACTAGAGATGTCCAGAGCCCCGCTCCCCTCGCCACCCGCCCCACGCCGTCACTCGCGCTCTCGATGTCCTCTCCATGTCGGCTCCTCCGCGGGTGCATTTTAATTTATGCCCGGCCTCCTCGCCAAGCAATGCGCCCAGTGTCTGCAGTGCGGTAGATAGCTGTTAATGAGAAGAGGTGCCCCCGCCCACCCCCCTTTCGCCGCTCTATCCGCCGCCGCCGCCTTTATCTCAGCTCCAGTCTATGAGCGCCGCAGTTACCTTAGCGGCTAAACCGATAACGCCCCAATAGGCAAGTCACACTGATGAGCTTTCTATACACTGCCCCGGCTCACAATGCTGCTATCGGGAGCACAGACCTCTGGGTAGGAAAGAAAAGAGAGAAACAGAGAGAGGGAGAGGGAGGGGGAGGGGAGGGGGAGAGAGATGGGGAGGGGAGGGGGGGAGAGATGGGGAGGGGAGGGGGGGAGAGATGGGGAGGGGAGGGGGGGAGAGATGGGGAGGGGGGGGGGGGGGGGGAGTCACACTGGCAGAAATGCAGAAAGGCCCAAGCAGATTTCTAACTTGAACACACAATAAAAAAAGAGTGAAATGTCGACTGAAAGCACACATGACTTTATATCTCACCAGGGCTCCATCTACTGGCGACAGAGGGAATTACCCTGGTAAATGAACGAAAAGCTAGCTTGTCCTGACACAATGCGGACAAATTGTTTAGAAAAAATTGATTAAAGGGTTATGACTCTTATTCATATTTACTAAGACTGAATAATTCTTTGTTAAGAATAAATAAGTATTTTGTTCATGTTTCATTAAGATAATTAAAGTGTAGTTATTATAGAGCGTAAACTTTAGCAGAAAAGAAAACAGAAGAAACCAAGGGCACAAAAACTTCTTCGTCTTAAAGCCCCTTATGGCTGGGCATCCGAGTCACTTTAAAGGAGTTTTTGCAACATTTTACCCTCGTCAAACACATCCCTGGAGTTAGCTTGTGCTTAGCTTCATTTACGGTTGCTTCATTCATCCAGTGCACGCGCTCGTCTTCTCTGAGCCTCAAAAACAACACATGACGTCAAAGTTAGCGCTCTGGGCGTCTCATCTGCTGCTTTTAAGCCCATAAATCATCACCAGATTTGTTCATTGAATCGCGTTCATCACAACACTGTGTTCACATTAGCACGTCGAGGGCAAGCTAGCTTTTGTCCAATTCCCCATGGTAATTCCCTCTGCTGCCAGTAGATGGAGCGCTAACACAAAATCCTAATCAGCGAAAGTCTGACTGAGAGAAAGTGCTTTCAGTAAAATTAAAACAAAGTTTTAAAACATGAGACGCCAAAGTAAAGTCACTCTTAGCACGTTTAAAGCGCAATAACAACACACTTAACGCATAACATGTCTCCTTTAACACATCAGCTTGTATGTTTACACCAGGCGCCGCGCACGCTAACCCACGCCAACCCCCTCAGTCAGTCCCAACATGGTCGCCGCGCTCCTTATCTGGCGCCCGCCTCCCTCTCCTGCCCGCGAGATAACGGTGTAATTCGTCTCTCCCCCGTTAGCCCCGCCGTCCGCCGCCGCCGTCTCATCAAGGCTCCGCGACCCCTGCGCGAGTACACATTACAACTGCACATTTCTTATTTTATTTCCCCTCCCAACTGGCCCCGCCTCCTCCGCGACGCCGGCCGTGTCTTTCTGCTTTGTCAAGATAAAGGGTTAAGACTCTCCTTATGCCCCTCTTTTGTACGGAAAAAAAGGGACAAAAAAATCTAGATTATTTTATCAGCGCCACATAAACTGTCCTCCCCTGCCCCTTTCACTAGTTTAAATATATAGATTTATTTTGGGTTATAATGTGGCTGGAGTGTTACTGGCAGATAAAAGAATTAGCCGTAGCACGAGAGGAGACCGGGGCGCTAAGTACGAGCCGAGAATTATAATGTCTATCTGTGTCGCTTTGGGCTCATCCGCCCGAGCTCGCCGCGCGCCGCACTCGTAAACAATTTAATCTTTTCACTACAGTTTGGAAAAGAAGGAGGCGAAGGAGACGAAGGAGACGAAGGAGACGAAGGAGGCGAAGAAGGCGAACTCGAGAGAGAGGAGAGGAATGAAGGCGCCGGGCGGAGAGTGGAATCCCGCCGAAAGAAATGGGAATCTCGGACGCTAACACACACGCTAACACACACACGCTAAAACACACGCGCTAACACACACGCGCTAACACACACGCACAGCCGCTCTGCCACCCATAGTTCGTCTTCTCCTGTCCGCCGCCGCCGTCCTTTTAAACAAGAAACCTGACGCAAACACTTGTAAGGTTCTTGAAGATTGAATCAGCCCTTTTCTCTGCTGTTCCGAGGCCCTATTTTTCCTCCTCCCCCCGTCCTCACCTCCCTCCCCCCACTTCTTCCGCCTCTGAAATTGAAGATGCGTCGCAGCCCGGAGCTTAGGGGCCAGAGTCTATTTTGGCAGCGTAATAAAATTCATAGCTTCGGCACACACCGCTGCTGCACACGGGTCGTCTCGCGGCGCGCACACACCCGGTGGAGGAGGCGGCGGCGGTGGCGCTAGCACTATAGCGGCGGTATATAGCGGTCTCTTGTCGTATTAGCAGTAAACCATCTTTCATACGGAGCGTTGGCGCACCGCGTTTTGTAACTCTCTCCGACGGTGTGCTGTCTTTATTCACAGCGAACTATCAATTGGCTGCCACGGGCCGCGGCCGCACGCACGGCCGAGCGGGAAACGCACCCGCGCTCACATAACTTCCAGACTGTGTTCTCCCCGAATGTGCTCGAATGTGCTCTCGGAGACGAAGCGAGCGCGCTTGAGTCAGCGTGTTCTCGACGACAGGAACGTGACTTAAAGGACGCATACTGTGATGAATGGACTTTTAGAGCTCTTCTAACGGCGTTCTGACATTTTTACCTCGTCAAAAACAGAACAGTCGTGTTTGGCTGCGTTCTGAGCCTCACAAAAACACACGGTTTCAAATGTGCCAGATTTGTGATGTCATAAATCGTCACACACTCTGCAGTTTACGGCGAGCTAGCTTTTGTTTGTTTCTCCGTGGTAATTCCCTCTGCCGCCAGTAGGTGGAGGAATGCCTGACTGATGGAAAATACTGCTTTTTAGGACATACCCTATTTTCCGGACTACAAGTCGCACCTTTTGTTATAGTTTTGTCCGGGGTGCGACCCCAGAGCCACTTATATGTGATATTATTCATTATTTTTCACGTGACAACCACAATAGGGCGCTCTAGGCTCTGAGCGACGCAGAAGAAGAATCTGCACTTCCTCTTCCTCTGGAGTTTGTGGAGTTGTTTAGAAGTGACACAGAGGAAGAAGAATTCAATGGATTTAGTGATTTGGGGTAAAACTGATGCTTTGCTAAACTTGTTAGCATGTTAGCATTTTCTTTATGCTATAGTTATCTGAATAACTGTTCATATGTTACGTTAACATACCAGACACTTACCACAGTTCTGTCTGTGCCTCATGTAGCTGAAGGTGTTAGCGTTAGCATACGTCATGCAGCTGAAGGTGTTAGCGTTAGCATACGTCATGTAGCTGAAGGTGTTAGCGTTAGCATACGTACACCGCGTCATGTAGCTGAAGGTGTTAGCGTTAGCATACGTACATCGCGTCATGTAGCTGAAGGTGTTAGCGTTAGCATACGTACACCGCGTCATGTAGCTGAAGGTGTTAGCGTTAGCATACGTACATCGCGTCATGTAGCTGAAGGTGTTAGCGTTAGCATACGTATGCCGCGTCATGTAGCTGAAGGTGTTAGCGTTAGCATACGTACACCGCGTCATGTAGCTGAAGGTGTTAGCGTTAGCATACGTACATCGCGTCATGTAGCTGAAGGTGTTAGCGTTAGCATACGTACACCGCGTCATGTAGCTGAAGGTGTTAGCGTTAGCATACGTACACCGCGTCATGTAGCTGAAGGTGTTAGCGTTAGCATACGTACATCGCGTCATGTAGCTGAAGGTGTTAGCGTTAGCATACGTACACCGCGTCATGTAGCTGAAGGTGTTAGCGTTAGCATACGTACACCGCGTCATGTAGCTGAAGGTGTTAGAGTTAGCATACGTACATCGCGTCATGTAGCTGAAGGTGTTAGCGTTAGCATACGTACACCGCGTCATGTAGCTGAAGGTGTTAGCGTTAGCATGCGTCATGTAGCTGAAGGTGTTAGCGTTAGCATACGTACATCGCGTCATGTAGCTGAAGGTGTTAGCGTTAGCATACGTACACCGCGTCATGTAGCTGAAGGTGTTAGCGTTAGCATACGTACACCGCGTCATGTAGCTGAAGGTGTTAGCGTTAGCATACGTACACCGCGTCATGTAGCTGAAGGTGTTAGCGTTAGCATACGTACACCGCGTCATGTAGCTGTTCTTGGCCTTGGATTTTATCAAATACATTTCTCAAAAAAAATATGACTTATACTTATACTCCAGTGCCACTTATGTTATTTTCTTTCTATTATGCATTTTTGGGCAGGTGCGACTCCTAATCCGGAAAATACATTATTTAAAAGATGAACAAAGGTTTCAAAGCCAATGACAAAACAATAATGCAGAATGTCTTTTAAAGTGACTTGACACTGGCACGCGGCTCCTGCTCCTGCACGCTGCCCCTGCACGCGGCCCCTGCACGCGGCCCCTGCACGCGGCTCCTGTACGCGGCCTCATAATCGTGATTAATTATCGTCTGTAAAGAAGGTTTGAAGCTGCTTCACCGTCATTTGTGTTTAATGCAGAGGCTTTTGGACGACTCCAGGTCAAATGTCTCGGGGAAAAGCTGTTCCAGGTTCAGAACTCGTTTGAGCTCCGACATGATCATGAAGGTGTTTTAACACTTTCTGACATGATTTAAAAGTACGACTAACTTTAATTCCCTTTAAACGCTGGACTTGTGATTTATAAAGACCATTCTAAACACCAAACATTCACAAATAGTTTCGAATGGCACAAAACTCACTCCAAAGTCACATACATTTATTTATACTTCCTCATAATTATCCCCAGTGCCACGGTAATAAAACGCCTTCCGTATTATTTGCACTTATTTCTATTGTACAGACGTGTAGCCCACATTAACCTACATGTATTTTTCATCGGCCGAGGACATGATTTATACTCGGCCTCACAATAGGACCCCATTTACATAAATTAGCTCATTCATTATTGCTAACAGTATTTCTCTGCATGAAGGCTGTATATTTTAAAGGCGGGCAGCGTCGGAGCCCGTTTCCTCGGCCTTCTCCGCGGGCCGGTCCGTTCGGGCGCACGGGGGTCAGGTCAGGGGGTCCGGTCAGGGAGTAACGAGTCCATTTATATGAGAAGTCCTGGAGAGCGCGTCCTGCTGCTCGCCGATGCTAATGTGTCTTAGAAGGACCTTTGTGTGTGAAGGTGTAAACGTGGAGCGCGATGAGCGAACGCGACGCATTAGCCCCACGTTTTACTTCGTAATCGTCCGTCAGTCAAGTCTGGGTCAAATATGTCAAGACCTTTTTTAGACTCTGGGCAGATTTATGTGATCAAATGAATATTCAGGTGAAAATGAGACCGCAGTGTGCCGTCTGCATCTGATTATACAGTGTTCTCCGAAGCAGGAAGTGCGCTGTTAGCATGCTATAATATAATAATGTGTGGTGTGTATGTTTGTGTATATATATATATATGTTTTATTCTTATTGCATACACTGATGTTTGTACTGTTTAATTTTAGTTTCTTATGATGACTCATCTTCTGCTGCGCGGTTACTTGATACATACTTGAATAATTGATTCTAAGTATGTTTGACGCTATATAATTTGATTTTTTTTCTACACTAATAGCGTTACTGGTTAACAGAATACACGCAGTATTTCATCACTCAGTTTAGACTTTAAACTTTAGACTCTCGTGTGAGGCTCATTATGATAAATAAATGCACAATAAAGTGTGAACAAACATAAAGCTGTTTTTCATCATATATATAAGTTTATATATATGACATCTGAATAGGTTACAAAGTACATTTAAAGTCAAACCATAAGGATTCGTGCTCAGCTCCATTTGTCTTCACTTCTACCTCCGAGTTTTTAACATTTTGCTGCACAACTTTCCCCATCTTCCTGTTTGTGGCGACGCCCGGCAGCGTCTCTGGTTTTCATTAACAGTTTTACATAAAGACGTTTTCAGAAGTTGATCTCGGCGACAGTTCTTACCAGCGCCGTGCATCGCGGCGTCCAATTTCCACGCCAATCTTTTGGACAAGCCGCCTCCTCCCTCCCGACAAACACACTCTCTGCCCGACTCCTCTGCTTTCTCGGGGCCTATTTCGGTGTATTTTTGAGCCAAAGAGATATTGAGGTCAGAGCGAAGGAGGCGAGGAGAATTTGATTGGCGCCCCCCGCTGTCTGGACATGTAGCGGGCGACGGCTTTAAAAATGAAGGCAGAGGAGATGGAGAAGGAGGAGAGATGTGACAATAGAGAAAATATCATCTGGTGCAGAAATACGACTCGCGCTGACACCGACTCCGGCGAGAGGGACGGGCGGCGGCGCGGAGAGAGAGTGCATCGTCTGTGCAGCGCCAATGTGAAACCGTAACGACACGTATGATGCAAAAGAGCGTCCAACCGCGGCGTGTAGGTGCTTGTTCTCCTCATGGACCCTCTCCACGATGCACATCCACTGCGTTTGTGCCGGAGCTTCGTTTGCGCTGACGTTCGGTGGCGTTTTCCACGTTTTATTCAGCTGCGTTAGAGCAAGAATTGTGGTTTAAAGTCTCGATCCGCGCGCTTTTCCTTCATATTCCGGTGAGTTTTGACGTGCTCATCGTACAGCGTAATCTCAATTTATTGTGATATTGTAGATGCACTACTTTTAAAAATAAAAAGTCATTACGCTCACGAACTGCGACTGGATGAAGCGTGATAATGTCGGGAGGTTTTGGACGATACGATTTCACAATATTTTAGATATCGTTACATCCTTAGAGAGAAGAGACACGGTCAGGCTGCACTTTCTGAGGCCGTGATCTGTTAAATCCCCACCAGGAGGCGCTCGAGGTCAGTTAGAGAGTTGACCGAAGCAGAAGAAAGAAACAGATCGAGAAAAGCAAAGAGGAAAACAAACATGGAGGCGCCACAGCAGGTTTTAGAGCCCATTTGTGGGAAAAGAGCCACAAAAACGAAACGGTTTAACGGGTTTGCAGCTTGTTCTAGACTCTTAATAAAACGTTTTTGTTGTTGTGCTGTGTTCACTACTGCCCCCAGTGGTCAGCACGTGTACAGCCGCATGCACTGACCCAGAGGAACGCTGCGTACACGTGCGAGAGAACATTTTCAGTCGTTACTTAAACCTCGTGTGTCCAAAGCGTATCGGCGTGGACATTTTCCCTTCACCGTCTCGTTTTCTCACCCTTCTAAACAGGGTCAGGAGCCGTCCACTCTCCATCTCTCTCCTTCTCCCTCTGTCTTTCCTCCCTCTCTCCCCTCTGCTCCTCCTAATCCACCTCAAACGCTTACCACTGCAGCATTTACGGCGCCGGGGTCGCAGATTAGGCGGCCGGCGGCGCCCGGGTGAGCCCGCGCGCGATGGACGCCGGATAAGTCGCGTGTCGGGAAAAGAAGCCGCGTCGTTGGAAGTGACAGTCGAGCGGAAGGGAGGGCACCTTTACGTTTGGCGGCGAGGGGAGGACGGCGAGGGCAGGAGTTCGCCCATGCGGGGTTTAGCGGCTGTGCGGTTAAAAGGTGATAAAGTCCAAAGGGGCGGGAAGGAGGGATTAGAGGAGGAGAGGAGGACGGAGGGAAGGAAATGTAGAAGATTGGGCAGTGAGAGGCAAGATGTGTTCAGGAGTGCTAATGCTGAGCCCCCCGCAGGACAACCTGGGGTGAAAGGCGACGTGTAAAGGTGTTGTGCATGACCTTTGACATTTTAAACTGTTCTAACTTTCCTCACACTTTCCTAGCATCCAAATATTCAGCAAAATTATTTTTTGGAGTGAAGCGTATTGTGCTGGATTCAAGATATTCACTTCGTTCATGTTGACTGAACTACATGAAACCAGGTCAGAAACGGGACAAAACGGGACAAACTACGTACAAAGACGAACCCAGTGGAGCATAGATTCGATAGATTTGAACCTTGTGTTTCCGTCTCCAAGAGGCCGTGAGAAGACACATCATCACCCTCTGTGTGATGGAAAATGGAGTTTTTCACCATTCACACTTGTTTGGTTGTTTGTTTACGAGCTCGTCTTCTCTGCTCCTTCCCAGAGCCTCATAAAAATACACCCATTTTACAGTCTCTGCTGGAGGTCTCTGCTCGAGGTCTCTGCTCGAGGTCTCATCTCAGACTCGTTCTGAGCATTTCTGACTCAAATCACCTTCATTACAACTGCGTGCTCACATTAGCATGTCGGGACAGGCTAGCTTTTGTTTATTTTTCCGTGGTAATTCCCTCTGCTGCCAGTAGATGAAGCGCTAACACAAATCCTGATGAGGTAATGCCTGAAAACCATGTGCGATGTGCAAATACAAACATTATTTAAAGTTTTAAAACAGGAGACGCCATAGTAAAGGTAAAAGTGTGTCAAACAAACCACTACTTCAGGCATCGCTTTTGTTTGATATAAAGAAAATACAATGTACTTTTTGGATCAAAGCTGCTTCCTCTTGTTTACCATTCGACCTGTTTGTACTTTACTGTTTGTTCCAGCTCCACTCAGAGTCCCGAACAGAAGCAGAGGTCATTCGCGGTCGTCTTGGCGTCACGAACAGGCCCGTGGCTGCCGCTCAGCCCTCACCCGTGCCCCTCTGACCTCCTCCGTCTCCGCCTCCAGCTCTCCCTCCCCCTCTTTCGTACACCTCTCTCCTCTTCTCTTACACCTGCTCCTCTGCGTCCAGTAGTTCTCTGCGTTTATCGTCCAATCTTTCAGTAGAATAAAGTCCAGTTGCAATGATAATGACTAAAGAAACACATGAGATACTAGAGCGGCGTGAGTTAACGAGGTCCTCTATGCTCCCTTCACGCCGCCTCCCTCTGCTACCGCCTCCCTCTGCTTTCCACACGCTCCCCCCTCTCTCTCACCTTGCCCTCTCTTCATCCCCCTCTCTCTCGACGGGACGTCCTGTACCTCACCCTCTCCTCTGCTCTCTTCACAGGAGGCTGTAAATTAAACAGGGATTTCCCTCTCAGTCTTTTCCCCTTCACCTCTGACTGCGTCCGAGGAGCACAAAAGTCTGTTCCACGAATCTGCAACAAAACCAACACAAACCGCACGCATTTATACTTTTAATCCTGTCTTTTTGAGATTAGGATCAAAACACAGGAGACAAAACTTTCAATTCCTGAGCTGTTTTAGCTCAATATCCCTGTTTACACTGAGCAAAATTTTAAAAACGAAGATCTATCGTAATATAACGTCTCCTTGGGCATAACGGTCACTGTTCTTTCTCGTTGTAAATATTTGCTGCTGCATTTTGCCATCGCTGTTCGTCTGTGTTTGTCTGTTGTTCTCTGCGTGCTTCCTGCCGAGGTGTTGTTTCCGGAGACGAGCTGCTCTCTCAGGTGAGAAGTGTAACTGTGGCTGAGTCCGCTGTCCATGGTGCTGAACTGTACGTGTGAGCTGTCCGCGGTGCTGATCTGGACACCCGCCGGGTCCGTGTGCGCGGCCGGGTCGACGGCACGTTGTGGGGACTCCAATCTGTCCACACACTTAAAGGAGAAGTGCCACGTGGGGACGAAATGTCAGGCCCAGGTGAGGTAGATCATTAAATATTAGATCAATATAATGTTTTAAAGATACGGTATGGGTTCATTTAGGTTGAGGTTATGTCTTAGGGTTAGGGTCATAATCGACATAAATGGTCAAAAAAACGGATTGGATGAAGCTAATTACAATGTTTTTGATTAGGAAACATGATGATGAGACTCAAAACAAAGCCACAAACATAAAATAAGGCCAAGTATTAAAAGTGCATATGGAGTTCTTGCGTCTTCTGCCGGAGTCTTGTGGAAACAGAAACATCAGATCGCTAAATAAGGTAGAAATACACAAACTAAGACGTGATACAGGACGTTCACTTAGTCTGCCAGTAACTTCTTTAAAGGTGATGCCGCAGTCGGACGATTACTAAAACCCACGCGTTTCTTATTCGAGTGGAAGAATCTCCGTAAGTCTTCAAACGGGCCGGATTTCTCGTCTCGGCTTGAGTTTTACGTCCGACCCTCCAGAGCGCCGCGTGCGAGGGGTTTTTATGCAACAGTTTGAGTCCAGACGATCGTCAAAAGTCCCAATAAAGTGGCCTGAGTTCTGCGCCGCGATCTGAAGGTGACCCGGGTTTATGTGAGATTTTTGTCTTTTGCGACTGGGCCAGAGTTATGGGCGGCGTGCGGAGACGAGGGGTCAGGCCGTAAAACGAGCCGCGTTCGAAAAGTTTGAGGTTCTTCTGGTGGAGGAGCCGCCGCGGCGTCAGGTCTTAGGGTCTTTAGGACTTTTGTCATGGCAACGGGCCTCAATTCTCATAACTCTGGACACGAATCTGCCTGTCCTCTGCTCCAACTCGACTTTAGCCGTAGCCAAAAGGTGACGAAAAAAAATCAAACATTTTATTGTCGCTGGAAAGAAGAAACACACACAAAACATCTCGTTTTCTAACCGACGTCGCCAAGCCTCGCGTCGCGGTGCGTCCGTTAACACGCCGCATTGTGCCGAAAAGCTCAAAGAAACTCGAGCACGCCGCGTCATTCCTCCTCTTTGTGTTTCCACATCAATCCCGAGAAATCCATATCGGATGAAAAGCAAACTTTGAAGGCTATTTTTGTATTTTATGTGTGAAGAGGATACACAAACAAACCCATCCAGCGCGCCACAATTAGCCGCGAGATGAGGTTAGCCGTCTTCGAAATTGACCCAACAATAACCCCGCGCGCCTCTGTTAGCTTTTGTGTGCGCGGGGGGTGGGGGTGGGGGGGGCGTGTTTACAGTGGCGAAATTACTCCTGTCAGGGGCACATCCACGCCGGGAGGCGAGAGCGCTCCGACGGCCGCCGCATTGAACGCCCCTAAACGCAGCGTAATACAAGGGGCGTGGCCGGTCCTATTAAAACGTGCGGTCGAATCAATACGCTGCGTAATGGGGGGCTGTTAGCGCAAATTATAACGTGCCTATTATGTGGCTGGACATTGTCGAGCCGTAAACTGTTATTACGAGGCAAAAGTACTGTGTTTACACTTAGGGGGGAGGGGGGGAGAGAGAGAGCAGAGAAGAGAGAAGAGAGGGGGGAGAGAGCAGAGAGAGAGGGCAGAGAAGAGAGAGCAGAGAAGAGAGAAGAGAGGGGGGAGAGAGCAGAGAGAGAGGGCAGAGAAGAGAGAGCAGAGAAGAGAGAAGAGAGGGGGGAGAGAGCAGAGAGAGAGGGCAGAGAAGAGAGAGCAGAGAAGAGAGAAGAGAGGGGGGAGAGAGCAGAGAGAGAGGGCAGAGAAGAGAGAGCAGAGAAGAGAGAAGAGAGGGGGGAGAGAGCAGAGAGAGAGGGCAGAGAAGAGAGAGCAGAGAAGAGAGAAGAGAGGGGGGAGAGAGCAGAGAGAGAGGGCAGAGAAGAGAGAGCAGAGAAGAGAGAAGAGAGGGGGGAGAGAGCAGAGAGAGAGGGCAGAGAAGAGAGAGCAGAGAAGAGAGAAGAGAGGGGGGAGAGAGCAGAGAGAGAGGGCAGAGAAGAGAGAGCAGAGAAGAGAGAGAGAAGAGAGGGGGGAGAGAGCAGAGAGAGCGTTCTGAAGGCAGTAATCACTTCTCCCCCGCTTTTGTCTAAACTCAAAACCCTTTATTTTTAACGGCCATAGTTTGAGGCTCTCATGTCGGGGGGGAGACCCGCTCCCTGACCCGCACCCTGACCCGCTCCCTGACCCGCTCCCTGACCCGCTCCCTGACCCGCTCCCTGACCCGCTCCCTGACCCGCTCGGGCCCTGACCGAGACGAGCTCAGGATCTGGAGACGGGTCAAACGCAGAGGTCACAGAGGTCACAGAGGTCACAGAGGTCACTTGAACCTTCATCTGAAGAACACATTGTCTGTTGTTTCAGTCTCTATCGCGTCTCGTCCGGTCGAATCCACAGCGAGTCCTGCTGCGTCGCTCCTCGCCGCTTTTAAAGTTCATTTTGGAGAATGCCGAATGAACTTCACCGCTGTCACCGATCACGTGACGGTGTTCAGCCAATGAGACGCCAGGAAACACGTCGCTCACACGTGTTCGCTCACAGACGTGTTCACTTAAATGTATTTATAGATATGAATGACCCTCTGACCGCAGAAATCATTCGGCAGCGACCGACAGCAAAGATGAGGCTGAACTAAAACATGAAATTGCTTTCTTTAATTATTATAGACTCTTAACGACCTTGGAGCGCCGACAAGAACCTCAGAGCGCTGCCAGGAAATCAGCACCTTGGAACTGGCCCTGTTAACGCTGTTTTCTTTATGGATTATTGATCGTGCCGGGTCGAGTTTTTCAGTCGCGTTCAGGTTCTAGTTTGCGGTCACATGGTGCAGGTCACATGGTGCAGGTCACATGGTCTGAAGGTCCTCAGCGTGACCCACCCGGTCAAGAGCCGAACATCTACGTGTGGAAAACGCCCTTCACCGAGTATGACATTTTCCCCAAAGCGTCTCGAAGCGCCCGCCTCTCCTCTAAATATAGTCGTGGAGAGACTGCCCCCCCCCCCCCCCCCCCGCCGTCCCGCCTCCGCCCCGCCTCCCCCCCCACCGCCCCGCCTCCCCCGTCCCGTCTGCTGTCAGTCCAACTCCAGTGTAAAAAAGCCTGTTTGTTTGAAGATCACTTGACTGTGCTCAATCAATTAACTCGTCCAAGGATAATCCCGAAACACTGTGAGTAATCGATTTGGGCTCGCGGACGCCTCCTGGACCCGCCGCGCCCGACGTTTAGGCGATGTGTGGGGGGAGAGGGGGAGAGAGAGGGGGGAGAGGGGGAGATAGAGAGAGAGGGGAGAGAGAGAGAGGAGAGAGAGGGAGGGAGAGAGTGAGAGAGACGGGGGAGAGGGGGGAGAGAGAGCAGTGATGGCCAATCAATACTGAAGTTTCCTCGTGCCGTTATGTCGTATCATACATTTTGTGCATATAGTTTTTATTTTTCCACACAGTTTTAGTGCAGTTAAAGCTGAGGGAAGACCCTAACCCTAACCTGACCCAGACCCAGACCCTGACCCAGACCCTGACCCAGACCCTGACCCAGACCCTGACCCTGACCCTGACCCAGACCCAGACCCAGACCCAGACCCAGACCCTGACCCTGACCCAGACCCAGACCCAGACCCTGACCCTGACCCAGACCCAGACCCTAACCCAGACCCAGACCCTGACCCTGACCCTGACCCTGACCCAAAGCAAATGTCAAAGTATTTCAAATGTACTTCGTTCCCTCATCAAAGACACACTGGAGTTGTAGTTTTGTGGCGTCAAAGATCTGCTGTTTCTAACTCCATAAGTCCTGTTCAAACCCGTGCTACATTAACTTATGCTACGTTAGCATATCTTGGCAACCTAGCTTTCTTTTGATTCCCCTGATAATTCCCTTTGCTGCCAGTAGATGGCGTGCGAACACCAAACCCTGATGAGGGAACGCCTGTCACCATGGAGACACTCTAGGTGGAGGGGCGTGCTGAAGATGAGCAGTGTCAGACCAGTTTGTCCAGTAGGGGTCAGCAGAGGTCAAAGTTCAGGCCCAAATCAAGTTCTTTGGCAGGAGGCCGGCCATTCCAGGGCAGCTGTGGCTGTGGCTGTCAAACAAAACGTGCCACAATTTCATATAAATGTGTTTGTTTTAAATGTAATGTAAATAAGATATTCCTTTATTGTCCCACATGGGGAAATTTCATAATAAATCATATTCAATAATAATTTCATAATAAATCATATTCAATCAAATAAATCATGATATTATAGCTAAATATCGCTTTTGTCAAAGTATAGTTCACTGTCATTCCACTAAACGTCCATAATACTGTACGTGAAACCTGTCCTGGTTTAGTCCTGGTTTAGTCCTGTTTAGACCTGGTTTAGTCCTGGTTTAGTCCTGTTTAGTCCTGTTTAGACCTGGTTTAGCCCTGGTTTAGTCCTGTTTAGTCCTGTTTAGTCCTGGTTTAGTCCTGTTTAGTCCTGTTTAGTCCTGGTTTAGCCCTGGTTTAGACCTGGTTTAGACCTGGTTTAGACCTGGTTTAGTCCTGGTTTAGACCTGGTTTAGTCCTGTTTAGTCCTGGTTTAGTCCTGTTTAGTCCTGTTTAGTCCTGGTTTAGTCCTGTTTAGTCCTGGTTTAGTCCTGGTTTAGACCTGGTTTAGTCCTGGTTTAGTCCTGGTTTAGACCTGGTTTAGACCTGGTTTAGTCCTGGTTTAGACCTGGTTTAGTCCTGGTTTAGTCCTGGTTTAGACCTGGCTTAGTTCTGGTTTAGTCCTGGTTTAGTCCTGGTTTAGACCTGGTTTAGTCCTGGTTTAGTCCTGGTTTAGACCTGGTTTAGTCCTGGTTTAGACCTGGTTTAGTCCTGGTTTAGTCCTGGTTTAGACCTGGCTTAGTTCTGGTTTAGTCCTGGTTTAGTTCTTCTCATTTCATGGCCGCTCTGTTCATCTTCTTCTGCTTAAGATAATTTCCCTGGTCTTGGTTTGGCAGGGACATGTCCCTCGGTCCTCGTCTTGTCTTTGGACTTGTTTCTTTTGAGATGTTTCTTCATTGACTTTTCGCAGAACGATCCAGGAATCGTCACATTTCGTCTGTCGCCGTCGCTGCCAAATCCAGTTTCCAATTTCCTCCTGAACAAATGTTAGAAGTTGGTCGTAGCCGGAGCCGTGGGGAGCGCGTGATAGAGATCCAAGCGAGAGGAGACGAGAGAGTGATGTGAGGAGCGAGGAGGCGAGGAGGAGGAGGAGGAGGAGAGAGTGATGTGAGGAGCGAGGAGGCGAGGAGGAGGAGGAGGAGGAGGAGAGGAAGAGGAGGAGACGAGAGGAAGGAGAGAGTGATGGGAGGACAGAGGAGGCGAGGAGGAGACGAGAGGAAGGAGAGAGTGATGTGAGGAGCGAGGAGGCGAGGAGGAGACGAGAGGAAGGAGAGAGTGATGTGAGGAGCGAGGAGGCGAGGAGGAGGAGGAGACGAGAGGAAGGAGAGAGTGATGGGAGGACAGAGGAGGCGAGGAGGAGGAGGAGAGGAAGAGGAGGAGACGAGAGGAAGGAGAGACTGATGGGAGGACAGAAGAGGCGAGGAGGAGACGAGAGGAAGGGAGAGTGATGGGAGGACAGAGGAGGCAAGGAGGAGAGGAGAGGAAGGAGAGAGTGATGTGAGGAGCGAGGAGGCGAGGAGGAGGAGGAGGAGGAGAGCACCGCTGGGAGGACGGAAGTGTCAGGGCTGAACCAGCAGGGGGCAGACACAAGGATGAAGTGTGGAGGAAGAAGGAAACAGCAGATTGGAAATTTGCGAGTGAAAGTGTGTTCAGAGGAAGAGGATGCAGAGGATGAGGACGATACAGAGGATGAGGAGGATGCAGAGGAAGAGGATGCACTTGTGTCATGCCAAAATTCAGGAAAATATCACAAAACACAATAGAATAGAAAGGTCTTAAAGCAGAACGTGGTTTGGAGTTTTTCATTTGAAATGGAAACAATGACGATAAAAATCTGTATTTCTGACGTCAGGAAATGTAAACGTTTATTTACTTTTAGACATTTTTTGACATTTTTTGACACATTTTGACACATTTTGACATATCGCCCTAATCCACATTCTTTTTGTTTTTAAAGCTCTGGTTAGGTCAGTTCAGAGCTCTGGTTAGAGACGAGGCTCAAAACCAGAGCTCTCGTTTTACACCATTTTATCCCTTTTTGCATTTGTGTGTTTTTAAGTATTTGTACATTTTATTTATTGTTTTATTTGCATTTTATCAGGATTTCATGTGGAAAGGTTCCCCCTGTATAATATATTATAAATATATAATATATTATAAATATATAAATCTAGATCAGGGTCAAACTCATTTGGGCCGAACATAATGTAAAACATAAAACTATTAAAAAATATAATAAATAAATAAATAGCTTTATAAAGCCTGCGCTGTTTTGAAGCAATTACTCGATCGATAAAAAAATGACAAATCGTTTGTTCTCATGAACTGAAATGTATTTAGAAAAACAAGTGTCATTTCACCAACTCAGAGATGATCTACAGTTCTACAGAGATAAACATGTGACTTTATAACAAAATAAACTTCTCAAGATCTAAAAACACTTTTTGTTACTAACATTTCCACGTCTGTAGTTCTCTGTTCACCTGAACTGACACTAAACTTCTGCTCAAAAGTGCTTCAAGTGCACTTCTCCCTCACAGCAGTGCAGCAGAGCCCTGTGGGGGAGGGGCGGCCACCCGCGGCATTGTGGAACGCATTGTTTTAGCGATAAAAACAGTTACGGATGTAACTACGATTCTATGAATCATTTTTTTTATTTTTTTTAATGTTTATTTTATTTTAATTATTTTTTTTCAATATAAATTTGAAATGTTTGGCGGGCCGGATTAAAAATGTCTGGCGGGCTGGATTTGGCCCGCGGGCCAGAGTTTGACACCTATGATCCAGACCAACAAAAGGCCACAGCTGCCAGCAGAGGGCGCAATGCTCTGGAGCACTTTTCTTTTCTTGTCATTTTGCTTTGCGACTTATACTCCAGTGCGACTTATACTCCAGTGAGACTTATACTCCAGTGAGACTTATACTCCAGTGAGACTTATACTCCAGTGCGACTTATACTCCAGTGAGACTTATACTCCAGTGAGACTTATACTCCAGTGAGACTTATACTCCAGTGCGACTTATACTCCAGTGCGACTTATACTCCAGTGCGACTTATACTCCAGTGAGACTTATACTCCAGTGAGACTTATACTCCAGTGAGACTTATATATGTTTTTTTCGTCTCTATTATGTATTTTTTGGCTGGTGCGACAGTTTTGATGCGTGTATTTCATATCACATTCGAGCAGGTCGCGGTTTATTCAAGAAATACCGTTATTTACACCGAGTTACATCTCCACAACGTTTCCACAACGTGATCAAACTGACAAGACCGAGTTAGAAATAAAAAAAATTCCTATCGTGCCTAATCATGATCTCTATTTTTTTTTTCAAGTTCACAGTTTTGACTCTTTATTCTTTATCACATAATTATTCCAAACTCTGCTCCGGGAACGCGCTCACGTTTTCTCCCCGAATCGTGGAAAAAAAAGGCTGAAATTGAGTCCGGGCTCTGGAGGTATGGACGAGGTGAGAGCGTAAACACGAGCGAGAGATGGAGTGTGGGGGGCGGGGGGAGGAGACGGGGGGAGGGGGGCGGAGACGGGGGGAGGAGGCGGCGGGGGGAGGCGGTGTGAAAGGGGTTAATAGCAAAGAGGAGGCTCAGAGCTGATCGAAATGCAGCGCGCGTTCCTCCCGCTCCGGCTCCTGTGATGAGTTGGAGGCGAGATCTGGCGCTCGCTATAAAAGAGCTCATTGAAAGTAATTCAGAGTGACGGCTGGGAACGAGGGAGGAGGAGGGGAGGGAGGGGGGAGGAGGAGGGGAGGGGGGAAGAGAGGGAGGAGGGGAGAGAGGAGAGAGGAGGGAGGAGGGGAGGGAGGGGGAAAGAGAGGGAGGAGGGGAGAGAGGAGGGAGGAGGAGAGGAGGGGAGAGAGGAGGGAGGAGGAGGGGGGAGGAGGAGGGGAGGGAGGGGGGAAGAGAGGGAGGAGGGGAGGGAGGAGGGAGGAGGAGGGGAGGGAGGGGGGAGGGGGGAAGAGAGGGAGGAGGGGAGAGAGGAGGGAGGAGGAGAGGAGGGGAGAGAGGAGGGAGGAGGAGGAGGGGAGGGAGGGGGGAAGAGAGGGAGGAGGAGGGGAGGGAGGGGGGAGGAGGGAGGAGGGGAGAGAGGAGGGAGGAGGAGGGGAGGGAGGGGGGAGGAGGAGGGGAGGGGGGAAGAGAGGGAGGAGGGGAGAGAGGAGGGAGGAGGAGAGGAGGGAGGAGGGGAGAGAGGAGGGAGGAGGAGGGGAGGGAGGGGGGAGGAGGGAGGAGGGGAGAGAGGAGGGAGGAGGAGGGGAGGGAGGGGGGAGGAGGAGGGGAGGGGGGAAGAGAGGGAGGAGGGGAGAGAGGAGGGGAGAGGGGAGAGAGGAGGGAGGAGGGGAGGGAGGGGGAAAGAGAGGGAGGAGGGGAGAGAGGAGGGAGGAGGAGGGAGGGAGGGGGGAGGAGGGAGGAGGGGAGAGAGGAGGGAGGAGGAGGGGAGGGAGGGGGGAGGAGGGAGGAGGGGAGAGACGAGGGAGGAGGAGGGGAGGGAGGGGGGAGGAGGGAGGAGGGGAGAGAGGAGGGAGGAGGGGAGGGGGGAAGAGAGGGAGGAGGGGAGGGAGGGAGGAGGGGAGAGGGGAGAGAGGAGGGAGGAGGAGGGGGGAGGGAGGGGGGGAGAGAGGGAGGAGGGGAGAGGGGAGAGAGGAGGGAGGAGGAGGGGGGAGGGAGGGGGGGAGAGAGGGAGGAGGGGAGAGGAGGGGAGGGAGGGGGAAAGAGAGGGAGGAGGGGAGGGAGGAGGGGAGAGGGGAGAGAGGAGGGAGGAGGGGAGGGAGGGGGAAAGAGAGGGAGGAGGGGAGAGAGGAGGGAGGAGGAGGGAGGGTAAACGAGGGGGATAGCGAGAGGCGCGGGGGAGAGAGCGGGGAGAGAGATGCAGCAGACGGGGCTCGGCGACACTCGATGAGGTGAGAGAGGTCAGAATATGAAGCCGTCACCGGCAGGAAAAACAGCACCGCGGTTACGGTCCCAGGTCGGTAAAGAGACACTCTGTCACTTTTCTCGTCTCCACGGCGATGGCGCCGCTTGGACTGGAACGTTCCGCAGAATATTGGACTGAAATATTGGACAATATCTTGCGTCAAACGATAAAATGATCAAATGCCAAACTTTACATCGTGTGAGCCATTATTACATCAACTCAAAACCAACTGTGAAATAGCTTTGACCCGCTTGACCTTTGACCTCAGACCCACTGGACCTTTGACCCACTGGACCTTTTCAGGTGTGATGTTCATATTTTTTTGGTGTATAATTTCACTTCCTTTTTGTAAACAATGACATCACACTAGTAAATTACCCAGAAAACACTGGGTCAAAACTCATCTAATGTCACCATTTTTTTTTTTAATTCGACCAATATAAATACATTAGAGAGACTTTATTTTGTTGAATTCATGTTTAGAGTCAAAATAGTTGTTTCTTTGTGTAAATTCTGCATCAACTTTGTCACTTCCTGTCCCTGGTGTGACGTCACTTCCTGTCCCTGGTGTGATGTCACTTCCTGTCATTTTCTACAGATTTTTCACAGTTTTCTCCACAAATTCCTGCTCGATCGGTGTAAAACTGTCATTTATATGTACGACAGGTACAAATACATCAAATGTATTTTTCAATTTGAATATTATAAAAACCTGTCAGAGGCACTTTAACAGACTTTGGATGAGGTTTAAATGCTCCCTTTTGCTCCCTGTAGACTCGGCCTGTGGTGAAGTGACTTACGACCCTTAACTTTTTGTTTTTTTTCTATAATATAATCTATAAAACTTGTTGATTTCGTGGTAAAATTCTGCTTTTACGGTACGTACGGACCGCAGACGCCTAATCGCGCCCGACGCAGAATTTGAGCGCGTGTATATTTGAAAGGTTTACGCAGCGGACGCGCGCTCTCGACGCCCGGCCACTGTACACAGGTGCGCTCGAGCTCTCTGCGCACATGCGCAGCAGAGGTGTTGTCGGTGTGGCCTTTCATTGTGTAAAATGGCGGATAGTAAAGGGTCCACTAAAGGTCCACTAAAGGGTCCACTAAAGGGTCCAAAAAAGGGTCCACCAAAGGTCCACTAAAGGTCCAGTAAAGGGTCCACTAAAGGGTCCAATAAAGGGTCCACCAAAGGTCCACTAAAGGTCCAGTAAAGGGTCCACTAAAGGTCCATTAAAGGTCCACTAAAGGTCCAGTAAAGGGTCCAGTGAAGGGTCCATTAAAGGTCCACTAAAGGTCCAGTAAAGGGTCCATTAAAGGTCCACTAAAGGTCCAGTAAAGGGTCCACTAAAGGTCCATTAAAGGTCCACTAAAGGTCCACTAAAGGTCCAGTAAAGGGTCCACTAAAGGTCCATTAAAGGGTCCACTAAAGGGTCCAATAAAGGGTCCACCAAAGGTCCACTAAAGGTCCAGTAAAGGGTCCACTAAAGGTCCACTAAAGGTCCAGTAAAGGGTCCACTAAAGGTCCATTAAAGGTCCACTAAAGGTCCACTAAAGGTCCACTAAAGGTCCAGTAAAGGGTCCACTAAAGGTCCATTAAAGGTCCACTAAAGGTCCAGTAAAGGGTCCAGTAAAGGGTCCATTAAAGGTCCACTAAAGGTCCAGTAAAGGGTCCACTAAAGGTCCATTAAAGGTCCACTAAAGGTCCAGTAAAGGGTCCACTAAAGGTCCACTAAAGGTCCACTAAAGGTCCAGTAAAGGGTCCACTAAAGGTCCATTAAAGGTCCATTAAAGGTCCACTAAAGGTCCATTAAAGGTCCAGTAAAGGTCCACTAAAGGGTCCACTGTAGGTCCAGTAAAGGTTCAGTGAAGGTTCAGTAAAGGTCCAGAACAATCCTCTCCTTCCACACGACGCCTTCTCCCGCCGTTTGAGCGACAGACGCTTCCTTCTCTTTCTCTCCAGGTTCACGGACATTTAACTGACTAACGACGCGCGCTTTCATCCTCCGCCCGAATATGAACTGGCGAGCGTCCGTGTCAATAAATCAGTCGCCGCGGAGCGTTCGCTGGTCAACGGCAGAAAGAGAAAACAACAACAACAACAACAAAGACGCGCACAAAGAGCGCGCGGTCGAGGCTCATTTCTCGGGCCACTTTGGGAACAGCGGCGCGGCATGATGAGATATCGAGCCGAGGTCCACGGCACAGTCGGGTTTATAACACACACACACGCAACACACACACACGCAACACACACACACGCAACACACACACACAACACACACACACGCAACACAAACACAACACACACACAACACACACACACGCAACACACACACAACACACACACAACACACACACACGCAACACACACACAACACACACACAACACACACACACGCAACACACACACACAACACACACACAACACACACACACACGCAACACACACACAACACACACACAACACACACACACAACACACGCAACACACACACAACACACACACAACACACACACAAACACACAACACACACACACGCGCAACACACACACACGCAACACACACACAACACACACACAACACACACGCGCACACACAAACACGCAACACACGCAACACACACACAACACACACACATACACACGCGCAACACACACACACGCAACACACGCAACACACACACAACACACACACACAACACACACACAACACACACACAACACACACACACACGCGCAACACACACACACGCAACACACACACACACACAACACACACACAACACACACACGGAACACACGCAACACACACACAACACACACACACAACACACACACACACACGCAACACACACACAACACACACTCTGCCGTTTCAAAGTCTGTTTGAGGAGAATCCAAAATGAAGAAAAAGCAGTTTGAAGTGGAGTTTGAGGCCGTTCCAGGTGGAGTTTGAGGCCGTTCCAGGTGGAGTTTGAGGTCGTTCCAGGTGGAGTTTGAGGTCGTTCCAGGTGGAGTTTGAGGGCCGTTCCAGGTGGAGTTTGAGGGTCGTTCCAGGTGGAGTTTGAGGGTCGTTCCAGGTGGAGTTTGAGGCCGTTCCAGGTGGAGTTTGAGGGCCGTTCCAGGTGGAGTTTGAGGGCCGTTCCAGGTGGAGTTTGAGGGTCGTTCCAGGTGGAGTTTGAGGGTCGTTCCAGGTGGAGTTTGAGGCCGTTCCAGGTGGAGTTTGAGGGCCGTTCCAGGTGGAGTTTGAGGGCCGTTCCAGGTGGAGTTTGAGGGTCGTTCCAGGTGGAGTTTGAGGTCGTTCCAGGTGGAGTTTGAGGCCGTTCCAGGTGGAGTTTGAGGGCCGTTCCAGGTGGAGTTTGAGGGTCGTTCCAGGTGGAGTTTGAGGGTCGTTCCAGGTGGAGTTTGAGGCCGTTCCAGGTGGAGTTTGAGGGCCGTTCCAGGTGGAGTTTGAGGGCCGTTCCAGGTGGAGTTTGAGGGTCGTTCCAGGTGGAGTTTGAGGGCCGTTCCAGGTGGAGTTTGAGGGCCGCTCCAGGTGGAGTTTGAGGGTCGTTCCAGGTGGAGTTTGAGGCCGTTCCAGGTGGAGTTTGAGGGCAGTTCAAGGTGGAGTTTGAGGGTCGTTCCAGGTGGAGTTTGAGGTCGTTCCAGGTGGAGTTTGAGGCCGTTCCAGGTGGAGTTTGAGGGCCGTTCCAGGTGGAGTTTGAGGCCGTTCCAGGTGGAGTTTGAGGGCCGTTCCAGGTGGAGTTTGAGGCCGTTCCAGGTGGAGTTTGTGGGCGTTCGAGGTGGAGTTTGAGGTCTTTCCAGGTGGAGTTTGAAGCCGTTCCAGGTGGAGTTTGAGGGCCGTTCCAGGTGGAGTTTGAGGGCCGTTCCAAGTGGAGTTTGAGGGACGTTCCAGGTGGAGTTTGAGGGCCGTTCCAGGTGGAGTTTGAGGGCGAGTTTGAGGTCGTTCCAGGTGGAGTTTGAGGGCTGTTCCAGGTGGAGTTTAAGGGCGAGTTTGAGGTCGTTCCAGGTGGAGTTTGAGGGTCGTTCCAGGTGGAGTTTGAGGGCCGTTCCAGGTGGAGTTTGAGGGCCGTTCCAGGTGGAGTTTGAGGCCGTTCCAGGTGGAGTTTGTGGTCATTCCAGGTGGAGTTTGAGGGCGTTCGAGGTGGAGTTTGAGGGCCGTTCCAAGTGGAGTTTGAGGGACGTTCCAGGTGGAGTTTGAGGGACGTTCCAGGTGGAGTTTGAGGGCGAGTTTGAGGTCGTTCCAGGTGGAGTTTGAGGGTCGTTCCAGGTGGAGTTTGAGGTCGTTCCAGGTGGAGTTTGAGGTCGTTCCAGGTGGAGTTTGAGGTCGTTCCAGGTGGAGTTTGAGGTCGTTCCAGGTGGAGTTTGAGGTCGTTCCAGGTGGAGTTTGAGGCCGTTCCAGGTGGAGTTTGAGGGTCGTTCCAGGTGGAGTTTGAGGGCCGTTCCAGGTGGAGTTTGAGGGCCGCTCCAGGTGGAGTTTGAGGGTCGTTCCAGGTGGAGTTTGAGGGCAGTTCCAGGTGGAGTTTGAGGCCGTTCCAGGTGGAGTTTGAGGGCAGTTCCAGGTGGAGTTTGAGGGTCGTTCCAGGTGGAGTTTGAGGTCGTTCCAGGTGGAGTTTGAGGCCGTTCCAGGTGGAGTTTGAGGGCCGTTCCAGGTGGAGTTTGAGGCCGTTCCAGGTGGAGTTTGAGGGCCGTTCCAGGTGGAGTTTGAGGCCGTTCCAGGTGGAGTTTGTGGGCGTTCGAGGTGGAGTTTGAGGTCTTTCCAGGTGGAGTTTGAGGTCGTTCCAGGTGGAGTTTGAGGGTCGTTCCAGGTGGAGTTTGAGGACCGTTCCAGGTGGAGTTTGGGGGCCGTTCCAGGAGGAGTTTGAGGGCCGTTCCAAGTGGAGTTTGAGGGACGTTCCAGGTGGAGTTTGAGGGCCGTTCCAGGTGGAGTTTGAGGGCGAGTTTGAGGTCGTTCCAGGTGGAGTTTGAGGGCTGTTCCAGGTGGAGTTTAAGGGCGAGTTTGAGGTCGTTCCAGGTGGAGTTTGAGGGTCGTTCCAGGTGGAGTTTGCGGGCCGTTCCAGGTGGAGTTTGAGGGCCGTTCCAGGTGGAGTTTGAGGCCGTTCCAGGTGGAGTTTGTGGTCATTCCAGGTGGAGTTTGAGGGCGTTCGAGGTGGAGTTTGAGGTCTTTCCAGGTGGAGTTTGAGGGCCGTTCCAAGTGGAGTTTGAGGGACGTTCCAGGTGGAGTTTGAGGGCCGTTCAAGGTGGAGTTTGAGGGCGAGTTTGAGGTCGTTCCAGGTGGAGTTTGAGGGTCGTTCCAGGTGGAGTTTGAGGTCGTTCCAGGTGGAGTTTGAGGTCGTTCCAGGTGGAGTTTGAGGTTGTTCCAGGTGGAGTTTGAGGGCCGTTCCAGGTGGAGTTTGAGGGCCGTTCCAGGTGGAGTTTGAGGGTCGTTCCAGGTGGAGTTTGAGGGCCGTTCCAGGTGGAGTTTGAGGTCGTTCCAGGTGGAGTTTGAGGGTCGTTCCAGGTGGAGTTTGAGGGTCGTTCCAGGTGGAGTTTGAGGGCCGTTCCAGGTGGAGTTTGAGGGTCGTTCCAGGTGGAGTTTGAGGGCCGTTCCAGGTGGAGTTTGAGGTCGTTCCAGGTGGAGTTTGAGGTCGTTCCAGGTGGAGTTTGAGGGCAGTTCCAGGTGGAGTTTGAGGGTCGTTCCAGGTGGAGTTTGAGTGCCGTTCCAGGTGGAGTTTGAGGGCAGTTCCAGGTGGAGTTTGAGGCCGTTCCAGGTGGAGTTTGAGGGCAGTTCCAGGTGGAGTTTGAGGGTCGTTCCAGGTGGAGTTTGAGGTCGTTCCAGGTGGAGTTTGAGGCCGTTCCAGGTGGAGTTTGAGGGCCGTTCCAGGTGGAGTTTGAGGCCGTTCCAGGTGGAGTTTGAGGGCCGTTCCAGGTGGAGTTTGAGGGTCGTTCCAGGTGGAGTTTGAGGGCCGTTCCAGGTGGAGTTTGAGGTCGTTCCAGGTGGAGTTTGAGGGTCGTTCCAGGTGGAGTTTGAGGGTCGTTCCAGGTGGAGTTTGAGGGCCGTTCCAGGTGGAGTTTGAGGGTCGTTCCAGGTGGAGTTTGAGGGCCGTTCCAGGTGGAGTTTGAGGTCGTTCCAGGTGGAGTTTGAGGTCGTTCCAGGTGGAGTTTGAGGGCAGTTCCAGGTGGAGTTTGAGGGTCGTTCCAGGTGGAGTTTGAGTGCCGTTCCAGGTGGAGTTTGAGGGCAGTTCCAGGTGGAGTTTGAGGCCGTTCCAGGTGGAGTTTGAGGGCAGTTCCAGGTGGAGTTTGAGGGTCGTTCCAGGTGGAGTTTGAGGTCGTTCCAGGTGGAGTTTGAGGCCGTTCCAGGTGGAGTTTGAGGGCCGTTCCAGGTGGAGTTTGAGGCCGTTCCAGGTGGAGTTTGTGGTCATTCCAGGTGGAGTTTGAGGGCGTTCGAGGTGGAGTTTGAGGTCGTTCCAGGTGGAGTTTGAGGGCGTTCGAGGTGGAGTTTGAGGTCTTTCCAGGTGGAGTTTGAGGGCCGTTCCAAGTGGAGTTTGAGGGACGTTCCAGGTGGAGTTTGAGGGCCGTTCCAGGTGGAGTTTGAGGGCGAGTTTGAGGTCGTTCCAGGTGGAGTTTGAGGGTCGTTCCAGGTGGAGTTTGAGGTCGTTCCAGGTGGAGTTTGAGGGTCGTTCCAGGTGGAGTTTGAGGGTCGTTCCAGGTGGAGTTTGAGGCCGTTCCAGGTGGAGTTTGAGTGCCGTTCCAGGTGGAGTTTGAGGTCGTTCCAGGTGGAGTTTGAGGGCCGTTCCAGGTGGAGTTTGAGGGTCGTTCCAGGTGGAGTTTGAGGGTCGTTCCAGGTGGAGTTTGAGGCCGTTCCAGGTGGAGTTTGAGGGCCGTTCCAGGTGGAGTTTGAGGGCCGTTCCAGGTGGAGTTTGAGGGTCGTTCCAGGTGGAGTTTGAGGGTCGTTCCAGGTGGAGTTTGAGGCCGTTTCAGGTGGAGTTTGAGGGCCGTTCCAGGTGGAGTTTGAGGGCCGTTCCAGGTGGAGTTTGAGGGTCGTTCCAGGTGGAGTTTGAGGTCGTTCCAGGTGGAGTTTAAGGCCGTTCGAGGTGGAGTTTGAGGGCCGTTCCAGGTGGAGTTTGAGGGTCGTTCCAGGTGGAGTTTGAGGGTCGTTCCAGGTGGAGTTTGAGGCCGTTCCAGGTGGAGTTTGAGGGTCGTTCCAGGTGGAGTTTGAGGGCCGTTCCAGGTGGAGTTTGAGGGCCGCTCCAGGTGGAATTTGAGGGTCGTTCCAGGTGGAGTTTGAGGCCGTTCCAGGTGGAGTTTGAGGGCAGTTCAAGGTGGAGTTTGAGGGTCGTTCCAGGTGGAGTTTGAGGTCGTTCCAGGTGGAGTTTGAGGCCGTTCCAGGTGGAGTTTGAGGGCTGTTCCAGGTGGAGTTTGAGGCCGTTCCAGGTGGAGTTTGAGGGCCGTTCCAGGTGGAGTTTGAGGCCGTTCCAGGTGGAGTTTGTGGGCGTTCGAGGTGGAGTTTGAGGTCTTTCCAGGTGGAGTTTGAGGTCGTTCCAGGTGGAGTTTGAGGGTCGTTCCAGGTGGAGTTTGAGGACCGTTCCAGGTGGAGTTTGAGGGCCGTTCCAGGAGGAGTTTGAGGGCCGTTCCAAGTGGAGTTTGAGGGACGTTCCAGGTGGAGTTTGAGGGCCGTTCCAGGTGGAGTTTGAGGGCGAGTTTGAGGTCGTTCCAGGTGGAGTTTGAGGGCTGTTCCAGGTGGAGTTTAAGGGCGAGTTTGAGGTCGTTCCAGGTGGAGTTTGAGGGTCGTTCCAGGTGGAGTTTGAGGGCCGTTCCAGGTGGAGTTTGAGGCCGTTCCAGGTGGAGTTTGTGGGCGTTCGAGGTGGAGTTTGAGGTCTTTCCAGGTGGAGTTTGAGGTCGTTCCAGGTGGAGTTTGAGGGTCGTTCCAGGTGGAGTTTGAGGACCGTTCCAGGTGGAGTTTGAGGGCCGTTCCAGGAGGAGTTTGAGGGCCGTTCCAAGTGGAGTTTGAGGGACGTTCCAGGTGGAGTTTGAGGGCCGTTCCAGGTGGAGTTTGAGGGCGAGTTTGAGGTCGTTCCAGGTGGAGTTTGAGGGCTGTTCCAGGTGGAGTTTAAGGGCGAGTTTGAGGTCGTTCCAGGTGGAGTTTGAGGGTCGTTCCAGGTGGAGTTTGCGGGCCGTTCCAGGTGGAGTTCGAGGGCCGTTCCAGGTGGAGTTTGAGGCCGTTCCAGGTGGAGTTTGTGGTCATTCCAGGTGGAGTTTGAGGGCGTTCGAGGTGGAGTTTGAGGTCTTTCCAGGTGGAGTTTGAGGGCCGTTCCAAGTGGAGTTTGAGGGACGTTCCAGGTGGAGTTTGAGGGCCGTTCCAGGTGGAGTTTGAGGGCGAGTTTGAGGTCGTTCCAGGTGGAGTTTGAGGGTCGTTCCAGGTGGAGTTTGAGGTCGTTCCAGGTGGAGTTTGAGGTCGTTCCAGGTGGAGTTTGAGGTTGTTCCAGGTGGAGTTTGAGGGCCGTTCCAGGTGGAGTTTGAGGGCCGTTCCAGGTGGAGTTTGAGGGTCGTTCCAGGTGGAGTTTGAGGGTCGTTCCAGGTGGAGTTTGAGGTCGTTCCAGGTGGAGTTTGAGGGTCGTTCCAGGTGGAGTTTGAGGGTCGTTCCAGGTGGAGTTTGAGGGCCGTTCCAGGTGGAGTTTGAGGGTCGTTCCAGGTGGAGTTTGAGGGCCGTTCCAGGTGGAGTTTGAGGTCGTTCCAGGTGGAGTTTGAGGTCGTTCCAGGTGGAGTTTGAGGGCAGTTCCAGGTGGAGTTTGAGGGTCGTTCCAGGTGGAGTTTGAGTGCCGTTCCAGGTGGAGTTTGAGGGCAGTTCCAGGTGGAGTTTGAGGCCGTTCCAGGTGGAGTTTGAGGGCAGTTCCAGGTGGAGTTTGAGGGTCGTTCCAGGTGGAGTTTGAGGTCGTTCCAGGGGGAGTTTGAGGCCGTTCCAGGTGGAGTTTGAGGGCCGTTCCAGGTGGAATTTGAGGCCGTTCCAGGTGGAGTTTGTGGTCATTCCAGGTGGAGTTTGAGGGCGTTCGAGGTGGAGTTTGAGGTCGTTCCAGGTGGAGTTTGAGGGCGTTCGAGGTGGAGTTTGAGGTCTTTCCAGGTGGAGTTTGAGGGCCGTTCCAAGTGGAGTTTGAGGGACGTTCCAGGTGGAGTTTGAGGGCCGTTCCAGGTGGAGTTTGAGGGCGAGTTTGAGGTCGTTCCAGGTGGAGTTTGAGGGTCGTTCCAGGTGGAGTTTGAGGTCGTTCCAGGTGGAGTTTGAGGGTCGTTCCAGGTGGAGTTTGAGGGTCGTTCCAGGTGGAGTTTGAGGCCGTTCCAGGTGGAGTTTGAGTGCCGTTCCAGGTGGAGTTTGAGGTCGTTCCAGGTGGAGTTTGAGGTCGTTCCAGGTGGAGTTTGAGGGCCGTTCCAGGTGGAGTTTGAGGGTCGTTCCAGGTGGAGTTTGAGGGTCGTTCCAGGTGGAGTTTGAGGCCGTTCCAGGTGGAGTTTGAGGGCCGTTCCAGGTGGAGTTTGAGGGCCGTTCCAGGTGGAGTTTGAGGGTCGTTCCAGGTGGAGTTTGAGGGTCGTTCCAGGTGGAGTTTGAGGCCGTTTCAGGTGGAGTTTGAGGGCCGTTCCAGGTGGAGTTTGAGGGCCGTTCCAGGTGGAGTTTGAGGGTCGTTCCAGGTGGAGTTTGAGGTCGTTCCAGGTGGAGTTTGAGGCCGTTCCAGGTGGAGTTTGAGGGCCGTTCCAGGTGGAGTTTGAGGGTCGTTCCAGGTGGAGTTTGAGGGTCGTTCCAGGTGGAGTTTGAGGCCGTTCCAGGTGGAGTTTGAGGGCCGTTCCAGGTGGAGTTTGAGGGCCGTTCCAGGTGGAGTTTGAGGGTCGTTCCAGGTGGAGTTTGAGGGCCGTTCCAGGTGGAGTTTGAGGGCCGCTCCAGGTGGAGTTTGAGGGTCGTTCCAGGTGGAGTTTGAGGCCGTTCCAGGTGGAGTTTGAGGGCAGTTCAAGGTGGAGTTTGAGGGTCGTTCCAGGTGGAGTTTGAGGTCGTTCCAGGTGGAGTTTGAGGCCGTTCCAGGTGGAGTTTGAGGGCCGTTCCAGGTGGAGTTTGAGGCCGTTCCAGGTGGAGTTTGAGGGCCGTTCCAGGTGGAGTTTGAGGCCGTTCCAGGTGGAGTTTGTGGGCGTTCGAGGTGGAGTTTGAGGTCTTTCCAGGTGGAGTTTGAGGTCGTTCCAGGTGGAGTTTGAGGGTCGTTCCAGGTGGAGTTTGAGGACCGTTCCAGGTGGAGTTTGAGGGCCGTTCCAGGAGGAGTTTGAGGGCCGTTCCAAGTGGAGTTTGAGGGACGTTCCAGGTGGAGTTTGAGGGCCGTTCCAGGTGGAGTTTGAGGGCGAGTTTGAGGTCGTTCCAGGTGGAGTTTGAGGGCTGTTCCAGGTGGAGTTTAAGGGCGAGTTTGAGGTCGTTCCAGGTGGAGTTTGAGGGTCGTTCCAGGTGGAGTTTGAGGGCCGTTCCAGGTGGAGTTTGAGGGCCGTTCCAGGTGGAGTTTGAGGCCGTTCCAGGTGGAGTTTGTGGTCATTCCAGGTGGAGTTTGAGGGCGTTCGAGGTGGAGTTTGAGGTCTTTCCAGGTGGAGTTTGAGGGCCGTTCCAAGTGGAGTTTGAGGGACGTTCCAGGTGGAGTTTGAGGGCCGTTCCAGGTGGAGTTTGAGGGCGAGTTTGAGGTCGTTCCAGGTGGAGTTTGAGGGTCGTTCCAGGTGGAGTTTGAGGTCGTTCCAGGTGGAGTTTGAGGTCGTTCCAGGTGGAGTTTGAGGTCGTTCCAGGTGGAGTTTGAGGTCGTTCCAGGTGGAGTTTGAGGCCGTTCCAGGTGGAGTTTGAGGGTCGTTCCAGGTGGAGTTTGAGGGCCGTTCCAGGTGGAGTTTGATGGTCGTTCCAGGTGGAGTTTGAGGGCCGTTCCAGGTGGAGTTTGAGGGCCGCTCCAGGTGGAGTTTGAGGGTCGTTCCAGGTGGAGTTTGAGGCCGTTCCAGGTGGAGTTTGAGGGCAGTTCAAGGTGGAGTTTGAGGGTCGTTCCAGGTGGAGTTTGAGGTCGTTCCAGGTGGAGTTTGAGGCCGTTCCAGGTGGAGTTTGAGGGCCGTTCCAGGTGGAGTTTGAGGCCGTTCCAGGTGGAGTTTGAGGTCTTTCCAGGTGGAGTTTGAGGGCCGTTCCAAGTGGAGTTTGAGGGACGTTCCAGGTGGAGTTTGAGGGCCGTTCCAGGTGGAGTTTGAGGGCGAGTTTGAGGTCGTTCCAGGTGGAGTTTGAGGGTCGTTCCAGGTGGAGTTTGAGGTCGTTCCAGGTGGAGTTTGAGGTCGTTCCAGGTGGAGTTTGAGGTCGTTCCAGGTGGAGTTTGAGGTCTTTCCAGGTGGAGTTTGAGGCCGTTCCAGGTGGAGTTTGAGGGTCGTTCCAGGTGGAGTTTGAGGGCCGTTCCAGGTGGAGTTTGAGGGTCGTTCCAGGTGGAGTTTGAGGGCCGTTCCAGGTGGAGTTTGAGGGTCGTTCCAGGTGGAGTTTGAGGCCGTTCCAGGTGGAGTTTGAGGGCAGTTCAAGGTGGAGTTTGAGGGTCGTTCCAGGTGGAGTTTGAGGTCGTTCCAGGTGGAGTTTGAGGCCGTTCCAGGTGGAGTTTGAGGGCCGTTCCAGGTGGAGTTTGAGGCCGTTCCAGGTGGAGTTTGAGGGCCGTTCCAGGTGGAGTTTGAGGCCGTTCCAGGTGGAGTTTGTGGGCGTTCGAGGTGGAGTTTGAGGTCTTTCCAGGTGGAGTTTGAGGTCGTTCCAGGTGGAGTTTGAGGGTCGTTCCAGGTGGAGTTTGAGGACCGTTCCAGGTGGAGTTTGAGGGCCGTTCCAGGAGGAGTTTGAGGGCCGTTCCAAGTGGAGTTTGAGGGACGTTCCAGGTGGAGTTTGAGGGCCGTTCCAGGTGGAGTTTGAGGGCGAGTTTGAGGTCGTTCCAGGTGGAGTTTGAGGGCTGTTCCAGGTGGAGTTTAAGGGCGAGTTTGAGGTCGTTCCAGGTGGAGTTTGAGGGTCGTTCCAGGTGGAGTTTGAGGGCCGTTCCAGGTGGAGTTTGAGGGCCGTTCCAGGTGGAGTTTGAGGCCGTTCCAGGTGGAGTTTGTGGTCATTCCAGGTGGAGTTTGAGGGCGTTCGAGGTGGAGTTTGAGGTCTTTCCAGGTGGAGTTTGAGGGCCGTTCCAAGTGGAGTTTGAGGGACGTTCCAGGTGGAGTTTGAGGGCCGTTCCAGGTGGAGTTTGAGGGCGAGTTTGAGGTCGTTCCAGGTGGAGTTTGAGGGTCGTTCCAGGTGGAGTTTGAGGTCGTTCCAGGTGGAGTTTGAGGTCGTTCCAGGTGGAGTTTGAGGTCGTTCCAGGTGGAGTTTGAGGTCGTTCCAGGTGGAGTTTGAGGCCGTTCCAGGTGGAGTTTGAGGGTCGTTCCAGGTGGAGTTTGAGGGCCGTTCCAGGTGGAGTTTGAGGGCCGCTCCAGGTGGAGTTTGAGGGTCGTTCCAGGTGGAGTTTGAGGGCAGTTCCAGGTGGAGTTTGAGGCCGTTCCAGGTGGAGTTTGAGGGCAGTTCCAGGTGGAGTTTGAGGGTCGTTCCAGGTGGAGTTTGAGGTCGTTCCAGGTGGAGTTTGAGGCCGTTCCAGGTGGTTCCAGGTGGAGTTTGAGGCCGTTCCAGGTGGAGTTTGTGGGCGTTCGAGGTGGAGTTTGAGGTCTTTCCAGGTGGAGTTTGAGGTCGTTCCAGGTGGAGTTTGAGGGTCGTTCCAGGTGGAGTTTGAGGACCGTTCCAGGTGGAGTTTGAGGGCCGTTCCAGGAGGAGTTTGAGGGCCGTTCCAAGTGGAGTTTGAGGGACGTTCCAGGTGGAGTTTGAGGGCCGTTCCAGGTGGAGTTTGAGGGCGAGTTTGAGGTCGTTCCAGGTGGAGTTTGAGGGCTGTTCCAGGTGGAGTTTAAGGGCGAGTTTGAGGTCGTTCCAGGTGGAGTTTGAGGGTCGTTCCAGGTGGAGTTTGCGGGCCGTTCCAGGTGGAGTTTGAGGGCCGTTCCAGGTGGAGTTTGAGGCCGTTCCAGGTGGAGTTTGTGGTCATTCCAGGTGGAGTTTGAGGGCGTTCGAGGTGGAGTTTGAGGTCTTTCCCGGTGGAGTTTGAGGGCCGTTCCAAGTGGAGTTTGAGGGACGTTCCAGGTGGAGTTTGAGGCCGTTCCAGGTGGAGTTTGTGGTCATTCCAGGTGGAGTTTGAGGGCGTTCGAGGTGGAGTTTGAGGTCTTTCCAGGTGGAGTTTGAGGGCCGTTCCAAGTGGAGTTTGAGGGACGTTCCAGGTGGAGTTTGAGGGCCGTTCCAGGTGGAGTTTGAGGGCGAGTTTGAGGTCGTTCCAGGTGGAGTTTGAGGGTCGTTCCAGGTGGAGTTTGAGGTCGTTCCAGGTGGAGTTTGAGGTCGTTCCAGGTGGAGTTTGAGGTCGTTCCAGGTGGAGTTTGAGGTCGTTCCAGGTGGAGTTTGAGGCCGTTCCAGGTGGAGTTTGAGGGTCGTTCCAGGTGGAGTTTGAGGGCCGTTCCAGGTGGAGTTTGAGGGCCGTTCCAGGTGGAGTTTGAGGTCGTTCCAGGTGGAGTTTGAGGGCTGTTCCAGGTGGAGTTTAAGGGCGAGTTTGAGGTCGTTCCAGGTGGAGTTTGAGGGTCGTTCCAGGTGGAGTTTGCGGGCCGTTCCAGGTGGAGTTTGAGGGCCGTTCCAGGTGGAGTTTGAGGCCGTTCCAGGTGGAGTTTGTGGTCATTCCAGGTGGAGTTTGAGGGCGTTCGAGGTGGAGTTTGAGGTCTTTCCCGGTGGAGTTTGAGGGCCGTTCCAAGTGGAGTTTGAGGGCCGTTCCAGGTGGAGTTTGAGGGCGAGTTTGAGGTCGTTCCAGGTGGAGTTTGAGGGTCGTTCCAGGTGGAGTTTGAGGTCGTTCCAGGTGGAGTTTGAGGTCGTTCCAGGTGGAGTTTGAGGTTGTTCCAGGTGGAGTTTGAGGGCCGTTCCAGGTGGAGTTTGAGGGTCGTTCCAGGTGGAGTTTGAGGGTCGTTCCAGGTGGAGTTTGAGGTCGTTCCAGGTGGAGTTTGAGGGTCGTTCCAGGTGGAGTTTGAGGGTCGTTCCAGGTGGAGTTTGAGGGCCGTTCCAGGTGGAGTTTGAGGGTCGTTCCAGGTGGAGTTTGAGGGTCGTTCCAGGTGGAGTTTGAGGACCGTTCCAGGTGGAGTTTGAGGGCCGTTCCAGGAGGAGTTTGAGGGCCGTTCCAAGTGGAGTTTGAGGGACGTTCCAGGTGGAGTTTGAGGGCCGTTCCAGGTGGAGTTTGAGGGCGAGTTTGAGGTCGTTCCAGGTGGAGTTTGAGGGCTGTTCCAGGTGGAGTTTAAGGGCGAGTTTGAGGTCGCTCCAGGTGGAGTTTGAGGGTCGTTCCAGGTGGAGTTTGCGGGCCGTTCCAGGTGGAGTTTGAGGGCCGTTCCAGGTGGAGTTTGAGGCCGTTCCAGGTGGAGTTTGTGGTCATTCCAGGTGGAGTTTGAGGGCGTTCGAGGTGGAGTTTGAGGTCTTTCCCGGTGGAGTTTGAGGGCCGTTCCAAGTGGAGTTTGAGGGACGTTCCAGGTGGAGTTTGAGGGCCGTTCCAGGTGGAGTTTGAGGGCGAGTTTGAGGTCGTTCCAGGTGGAGTTTGAGGGTCGTTCCAGGTGGAGTTTGAGGTCGTTCCAGGTGGAGTTTGAGGGTCGTTCCAGGTGGAGTTTGAGGGTCGTTCCAGGTGGAGTTTGAGGGCCGTTCCAGGTGGAGTTTGAGGGTCGTTCCAGGTGGAGTTTGAGGGCCGTTCCAGGTGGAGTTTGAGGTCGTTCCAGGTGGAGTTTGAGGTCGTTCCAGGTGGAGTTTGAGGGCAGTTCCAGGTGGAGTTTGAGGGCCGTTCCAGGAGGAGTTTGAGGGCCGTTCCAAGTGGAGTTTGAGGGACGTTCCAGGTGGAGTTTGAGGGCCGTTCCAGGTGGAGTTTGAGGGCGAGTTTGAGGTCGTTCCAGGTGGAGTTTGAGGGCTGTTCCAGGTGGAGTTTAAGGGCGAGTTTGAGGTCGTTCCAGGTGGAGTTTGAGGGTCGTTCCAGGTGGAGTTTGCGGGCCGTTCCAGGTGGAGTTTGAGGGCCGTTCCAGGTGGAGTTTGAGGCCGTTCCAGGTGGAGTTTGTGGTCATTCCAGGTGGAGTTTGAGGGCGTTCGAGGTGGAGTTTGAGGTCTTTCCCGGTGGAGTTTGAGGGCCGTTCCAAGTGGAGTTTGAGGGACGTTCCAGGTGGAGTTTGAGGGCCGTTGCAGGTGGAGTTTGAGGGCGAGTTTGAGGTCGTTCCAGGTGGAGTTTGAGGGTCGTTCCAGGTGGAGTTTGAGGTCGTTCCAGGTGGAGTTTGAGGTCGTTCCAGGTGGAGTTTGAGGTTGTTCCAGGTGGAGTTTGAGGGCCGTTCCAGGTGGAGTTTGAGGGTCGTTCCAGGTGGAGTTTGAGGGTCGTTCCAGGTGGAGTTTGAGGTCGTTCCAGGTGGAGTTTGAGGGTCGTTCCAGGTGGAGTTTGAGGGTCGTTCCAGGTGGAGTTTGAGGGCCGTTCCAGGTGGAGTTTGAGGGTCGTTCCAGGTGGAGTTTGAGGGTCGTTCCAGGTGGAGTTTGAGGACCGTTCCAGGTGGAGTTTGAGGGCCGTTCCAGGAGGAGTTTGAGGGCCGTTCCAAGTGGAGTTTGAGGGCGAGTTTGAGGTCGTTCCAGGTGGAGTTTGAGGGCTGTTCCAGGTGGAGTTTAAGGGCGAGTTTGAGGTCGTTCCAGGTGGAGTTTGAGGGTCGTTCCAGGTGGAGTTTGCGGGCCGTTCCAGGTGGAGTTTGAGGGCCGTTCCAGGTGGAGTTTGAGGCCGTTCCAGGTGGAGTTTGTGGTCATTCCAGGTGGAGTTTGAGGGCGTTCGAGGTGGAGTTTGAGGTCTTTCCCGGTGGAGTTTGAGGGCCGTTCCAAGTGGAGTTTGAGGGACGTTCCAGGTGGAGTTTGAGGGCCGTTCCAGGTGGAGTTTGAGGGCGAGTTTGAGGTCGTTCCAGGTGGAGTTTGAGGGTCGTTCCAGGTGGAGTTTGAGGTCGTTCCAGGTGGAGTTTGAGGTCGTTCCAGGTGGAGTTTGAGGTTGTTCCAGGTGGAGTTTGAGGGCCGTTCCAGGTGGAGTTTGAGGGCCGTTCCAGGTGGAGTTTGAGGGTCGTTCAAGGTGGAGTTTGAGGGTCGTTCCAGGTGGAGTTTGAGGTCGTTCCAGGTGGAGTTTGAGGGTCGTTCCAGGTGGAGTTTGAGGGTCGTTCCAGGTGTAGTTTGAGGGCCGTTCCAGGTGGAGTTTGAGGGTCGTTCCAGGTGGAGTTTGAGGGCCGTTCCAGGTGGAGTTTGAGGTCGTTCCAGGTGGAGTTTGAGGTCGTTCCAGGTGGAGTTTGAGGGCAGTTCCAGGTGGAGTTTGAGGGTCGTTCCAGGTGGAGTTTGAGTGCCGTTCCAGGTGGAGTTTGAGGGCAGTTCCAGGTGGAGTTTGAGGCCGTTCCAGGTGGAGTTTGAGGGCAGTTCCAGGTGGAGTTTGAGGGTCGTTCCAGGTGGAGTTTGAGGTCGTTCCAGGTGGAGTTTGAGGCCGTTCCAGGTGGAGTTTGAGGGCCGTTCCAGGTGGAGTTTGAGGCCGTTCCAGGTGGAGTTTGTGGTCATTCCAGGTGGAGTTTGAGGGCGTTCGAGGTGGAGTTTGAGGTCGTTCCAGGTGGAGTTTGAGGTCTTTCCAGGTGGAGTTTGAGGGCCGTTCCAAGTGGAGTTTGAGGGACGTTCCAGGTGGAGTTTGAGGGCCGTTCCAGGTGGAGTTTGAGGGCGAGTTTGAGGTCGTTCCAGGTGGAGTTTGAGGGTCGTTCCAGGTGGAGTTTGAGGTCGTTCCAGGTGGAGTTTGAGGTCGTTCCAGGTGGAGTTTGAGGTCGTTCCAGGTGGAGTTCGAGGTCGTTCCAGGTGGAGTTTGAGGCCGTTCCAGGTGGAGTTTGAGGGCCGTTCCAGGTGGAGTTTGAGGGTCGTTCCAGGTGGAGTTTGAGGGTCGTTCCAGGTGGAGTTTGAGGCCGTTCCAGGTGGAGTTTGAGGTCGTTCCAGGTGGAGTTCGAGGTCGTTCCAGGTGGAGTTTGAGGGCCGTTCCAGGTGGAGTTTGAGGGTCGTTCCAGGTGGAGTTTGAGGGCCGTTCCAGGTGGAGTTTGAGGGCCGCTCCAGGTGGAGTTTGAGGGTCTTTCCAGGTGGAGTTTGAGGGCAGTTCCAGGTGGAGTTTGAGGCCGTTCCAGGTGGAGTTTGAGGGCAGTTCCAGGTGGAGTTTGAGGGTCGTTCCAGGTGGAGTTTGAGGTCGTTCCAGGTGGAGTTTGAGGCCGTTCAAGGTGGAGTTTGAGGGCCGTTCCAGGTGGAGTTTGAGGCCGTTCCAGGTGGAGTTTGAGGGCCGTTCCAGGTGGAGTTTGAGGCCGTTCCAGGTGGAGTTTGTGGGCGTTCGAGGTGGAGTTTGAGGTCTTTCCAGGTGGAGTTTGAGGTCGTTCCAGGTGGAGTTTGAGGGTCGTTCCAGGTGGAGTTTGAGTACCGTTCCAGGTGGAGTTTGAGGGCCGTTCCAGGAGGAGTTTGAGGGCCGTTCCAAGTGGAGTTTGAGGGACGTTCCAGGTGGAGTTTGAGGGCCGTTCCAGGTGGAGTTTGAGGGCGAGTTTGAGGTCGTTCCAGGTGGAGTTTGAGGGCTGTTCCAGGTGGAGTTTAAGGGTGAGTTTGAGGTCGTTCCAGGTGGAGTTTGAGGGTCGTTCCAGGTGGAGTTTGAGGGCCGTTCCAGGTGGAGTTTGAGGGCCGTTCCAGGTGGAGTTTGAGGCCGTTCCAGGTGGAGTTTGTGGTCATTCCAGGTGGAGTTTGAGGGCGTTCGAGGTGGAGTTTGAGGTCTTTCCAGGTGGAGTTTGAGGGCCGTTCCAAGTGGAGTTTGAGGGACGTTCCAGGTGGAGTTTGAGGGCCGTTCCAGGTGGAGTTTGAGGGCGAGTTTGAGGTCGTTCCAGGTGGAGTTTGAGGGTCGTTCCAGGTGGAGTTTGAGGTCGTTCCAGGTGGAGTTTGAGGTCGTTCCAGGTGGAGTTTGAGGTCGTTCCAGGTGGAGTTTGAGGGCCGTTCCAGGTGGAGTTTGAGGGCCGTTCCAGGTGGAGTTTGAGGGTCGTTCCAGGTGGAGTTTGAGGGTCGTTCCAGGTGGAGTTTGAGGTCGTTCCAGGTGGAGTTTGAGGGTCGTTCCAGGTGGAGTTTGAGGGTCGTTCCAGGTGGAGTTTGAGGGCCGTTCCAGGTGGAGTTTGA
The DNA here is from genome assembly GCF_026437365.1 of Eucyclogobius newberryi. Classification (NCBI taxonomy): domain Eukaryota; kingdom Metazoa; phylum Chordata; class Actinopteri; order Gobiiformes; family Gobiidae; genus Eucyclogobius; species Eucyclogobius newberryi. Next base: position 37,270,846 of record NW_027315724.1, read on the forward strand.
GGGTCGTTCCAGGTGGAGTTTGAGGGCCGTTCCAGGTGGAGTTTGAGGGCCGTTCCAGGTGGAGTTTGAGGTCGTTCCAGGTGGAGTTTGAGGTCGTTCCAGGTGGAGTTTGAGGGCAGTTCCAGGTGGAGTTTGAGGGTCGTTCCAGGTGGAGTTTGAGTGCCGTTCCAGGTGGAGTTTGAGGGCAGTTCCAGGTGGAGTTTGAGGCCGTTCAAGGTGGAGTTTGAGGGCAGTTCCAGGTGGAGTTTGAGGCTGTTCCAGGTGGAGTTTGTGGTCATTCCAGGTGGAGTTTGAGGGCGTTCGAGGTGGAGTTTGAGGTCGTTCCAGGTGGAGTTTGAGGGCAGTTCCAGGTGGAGTTTGAGGGTCGTTCCAGGTGGAGTTTGAGGTCGTTCCAGGTGGAGTTTGAGGCCGTTCCAGGTGGAGTTTGAGGGCCGTTCCAGGTGGAGTTTGAGGCCGTTCCAGGTGGAGTTTGTGGTCATTCCAGGTGGAGTTTGAGGGCGTTCGAGGTGGAGTTTGAGGTCGTTCCAGGTGGAGTTTGAGGTCTTTCCAGGTGGAGTTTGAGGGCCGTTCCAAGTGGAGTTTGAGGGACGTTCCAGGTGGAGTTTGAGGGCCGTTCCAGGTGGAGTTTGAGGGCGAGTTTGAGGTCGTTCCAGGTGGAGTTTGAGGGTCGTTCCAGGTGGAGTTTGAGGTCGTTCCAGGTGGAGTTTGAGGTCGTTCCAGGTGGAGTTTGAGGTCGTTCCAGGTGGAGTTCGAGGTCGTTCCAGGTGGAGTTTGAGGCCGTTCCAGGTGGAGTTTGAGGGCCGTTCCAGGTGGAGTTTGAGGGTCGTTCCAGGTGGAGTTTGAGGGTCGTTCCAGGTGGAGTTTGAGGCCGTTCCAGGTGGAGTTTGAGGTCGTTCCAGGTGGAGTTCGAGGTCGTTCCAGGTGGAGTTTGAGGGCCGTTCCAGGTGGAGTTTGAGGGTCGTTCCAGGTGGAGTTTGAGGGCCGTTCCAGGTGGAGTTTGAGGGCCGCTCCAGGTGGAGTTTGAGGGTCTTTCCAGGTGGAGTTTGAGGGCAGTTCCAGGTGGAGTTTGAGGCCGTTCCAGGTGGAGTTTGAGGGCAGTTCCAGGTGGAGTTTGAGGGTCGTTCCAGGTGGAGTTTGAGGTCGTTCCAGGTGGAGTTTGAGGCCGTTCAAGGTGGAGTTTGAGGGCCGTTCCAGGTGGAGTTTGAGGCCGTTCCAGGTGGAGTTTGAGGGCCGTTCCAGGTGGAGTTTGAGGCCGTTCCAGGTGGAGTTTGTGGGCGTTCGAGGTGGAGTTTGAGGTCTTTCCAGGTGGAGTTTGAGGTCGTTCCAGGTGGAGTTTGAGGGTCGTTCCAGGTGGAGTTTGAGTACCGTTCCAGGTGGAGTTTGAGGGCCGTTCCAGGAGGAGTTTGAGGGCCGTTCCAAGTGGAGTTTGAGGGACGTTCCAGGTGGAGTTTGAGGGCCGTTCCAGGTGGAGTTTGAGGGCGAGTTTGAGGTCGTTCCAGGTGGAGTTTGAGGGCTGTTCCAGGTGGAGTTTAAGGGTGAGTTTGAGGTCGTTCCAGGTGGAGTTTGAGGGTCGTTCCAGGTGGAGTTTGAGGGCCGTTCCAGGTGGAGTTTGAGGGCCGTTCCAGGTGGAGTTTGAGGCCGTTCCAGGTGGAGTTTGTGGTCATTCCAGGTGGAGTTTGAGGGCGTTCGAGGTGGAGTTTGAGGTCTTTCCAGGTGGAGTTTGAGGGCCGTTCCAAGTGGAGTTTGAGGGACGTTCCAGGTGGAGTTTGAGGGCCGTTCCAGGTGGAGTTTGAGGGCGAGTTTGAGGTCGTTCCAGGTGGAGTTTGAGGGTCGTTCCAGGTGGAGTTTGAGGTCGTTCCAGGTGGAGTTTGAGGTCGTTCCAGGTGGAGTTTGAGGTCGTTCCAGGTGGAGTTTGAGGGCCGTTCCAGGTGGAGTTTGAGGGCCGTTCCAGGTGGAGTTTGAGGGTCGTTCCAGGTGGAGTTTGAGGGTCGTTCCAGGTGGAGTTTGAGGTCGTTCCAGGTGGAGTTTGAGGGTCGTTCCAGGTGGAGTTTGAGGGTCGTTCCAGGTGGAGTTTGAGGGCCGTTCCAGGTGGAGTTTGAGGGTCGTTCCAGGTGGAGTTTGAGGGCCGTTCCAGGTGGAGTTTGAGGGCCGTTCCAGGTGGAGTTTGAGGTCGTTCCAGGTGGAGTTTGAGGTCGTTCCAGGTGGAGTTTGAGGGCAGTTCCAGGTGGAGTTTGAGGGTCGTTCCAGGTGGAGTTTGAGTGCCGTTCCAGGTGGAGTTTGAGGGCAGTTCCAGGTGGAGTTTGAGGCCGTTCAAGGTGGAGTTTGAGGGCAGTTCCAGGTGGAGTTTGAGGCTGTTCCAGGTGGAGTTTGTGGTCATTCCAGGTGGAGTTTGAGGGCGTTCGAGGTGGAGTTTGAGGTCGTTCCAGGTGGAGTTTGAGGGCCGTTCCAAGTGGAGTTTGAGGGACGTTCCAGGTGGAGTTTGAGGGCCGTTCCAGGTGGAGTTTGAGGTCGTTCCAGGTGGAGTTTGAGGGTCGTTCCAGGTGGAGTTTGAGGGTCGTTCCAGGTGGAGTTTGAGGGCCGTTCCAGGTGGAGTTTGAGGGTCGTTCCAGGTGGAGTTTGAGGGTCGTTCCAGGTGGAGTTTGAGGCCGTTCCAGGTGGAGTTTGAGGGCCGTTCCAGGTGGAGTTTGAGGCCGTTCCAGGTGGAGTTTGTGGGCGTTCGAGGTGGAGTTTGAGGTCTTTCCAGGTGGAGTTTGAGGTCGTTCCAGGTGGAGTTTGAGGGTCGTTCCAGGTGGAGTTTGAGTACCGTTCCAGGTGGAGTTTGAGGGCCGTTCCAGGAGGAGTTTGAGGGCCGTTCCAAGTGGAGTTTGAGGGACGTTCCAGGTGGAGTTTGAGGGCCGTTCCAGGTGGAGTTTGAGGGCGAGTTTGAGGTCGTTCCAGGTGGAGTTTGAGGGCTGTTCCAGGTGGAGTTTAAGGGCGAGTTTGAGGTCGTTCCAGGTGGAGTTTGAGGGTCGTTCCAGGTGGAGTTTGAGGGCCGTTCCAGGTGGAGTTTGAGGGCCGTTCCAGGTGGAGTTTGAGGCCGTTCCAGGTGGAGTTTGTGGTCATTCCAGGTGGAGTTTGAGGGCGTTCGAGGTGGAGTTTGAGGTCTTTCCAGGTGGAGTTTGAGGGCCGTTCCAAGTGGAGTTTGAGGGACGTTCCAGGTGGAGTTTGAGGGCCGTTCCAGGTGGAGTTTGAGGGCGAGTTTGAGGTCGTTCCAGGTGGAGTTTGAGGGTCGTTCCAGGTGGAGTTTGTGGTCATTCCAGGTGGAGTTTGAGGGCGTTCCAGGTGGAGTTTGAGGTCTTTCCAGGTGGAGTTTGAGGGCCGTTCCAAGTGGAGTTTGAGGGACGTTCCAGGTGGAGTTTGAGGGCCGTTCCAGGTGGAGTTTGAGGGCGAGTTTGAGGTCGTTCCAGGTGGAGTTTGAGGGTCGTTCCAGGTGGAGTTTGAGGTCGTTCCAGGTGGAGTTTGAGGTCGTTCCAGGTGGAGTTTGAGGTCGTTCCAGGTGGAGTTTGAGGGCCGTTCCAGGTGGAGTTTGAGGGCCGTTCCAGGTGGAGTTTGAGGGTCGTTCCAGGTGGAGTTTGAGGGTCGTTCCAGGTGGAGTTTGAGGTCGTTCCAGGTGGAGTTTGAGGGTCGTTCCAGGTGGAGTTTGAGGGTCGTTCCAGGTGGAGTTTGAGGGCCGTTCCAGGTGGAGTTTGAGGGTCGTTCCAGGTGGAGTTTGAGGGCCGTTCCAGGTGGAGTTTGAGGGCCGTTCCAGGTGGAGTTTGAGGTCGTTCCAGGTGGAGTTTGAGGTCGTTCCAGGTGGAGTTTGAGGGCAGTTCCAGGTGGAGTTTGAGGGTCGTTCCAGGTGGAGTTTGAGTGCCGTTCCAGGTGGAGTTTGAGGGCAGTTCCAGGTGGAGTTTGAGGCCGTTCAAGGTGGAGTTTGAGGGCAGTTCCAGGTGGAGTTTTAGGCTGTTCCAGGTGGAGTTTGTGGTCATTCCAGGTGGAGTTTGAGGGCGTTCGAGGTGGAGTTTGAGGTCGTTCCAGGTGGAGTTTGAGGGCCGTTCCAAGTGGAGTTTGAGGGACGTTCCAGGTGGAGTTTGAGGGCCGTTCCAGGTGGAGTTTGAGGTCGTTCCAGGTGGAGTTTGAGGGTCGTTCCAGGTGGAGTTTGAGGGTCGTTCCAGGTGGAGTTTGAGGGCCGTTCCAGGTGGAGTTTGAGGGTCGTTCCAGGTGGAGTTTGAGGGTCGTTCCAGGTGGAGTTTGAGGACCGTTCCAGGTGGAGTTTGAGGGCCGTTCCAGGAGGAGTTTGAGGGCCGTTCCAAGTGGAGTTTGAGGGACGTTCCAGGTGGAGTTTGAGGGCCGTTCCAGGTGGAGTTTGAGGGCGAGTTTGAGGTCGTTCCAGGTGGAGTTTGAGGGCTGTTCCAGGTGGAGTTTAAGGGCGAGTTTGAGGTCGTTCCAGGTGGAGTTTGAGGGTCGTTCCAGGTGGAGTTTGCGGGCCGTTCCAGGTGGAGTTTGAGGGCCGTTCCAGGTGGAGTTTGAGGCCGTTCCAGGTGGAGTTTGTGGTCATTCCAGGTGGAGTTTGAGGGCGTTCGAGGTGGAGTTTGAGGTCTTTCCCGGTGGAGTTTGAGGGCCGTTCCAAGTGGAGTTTGAGGGACGTTCCAGGTGGAGTTTGAGGGCCGTTCCAGGTGGAGTTTGAGGGCGAGTTTGAGGTCGTTCCAGGTGGAGTTTGAGGGTCGTTCCAGGTGGAGTTTGAGGTCGTTCCAGGTGGAGTTTGAGGTCGTTCCAGGTGGAGTTTGAGGTTGTTCCAGGTGGAGTTTGAGGGCCGTTCCAGGTGGAGTTTGAGGGCCGTTCCAGGTGGAGTTTGAGGGTCGTTCAAGGTGGAGTTTGAGGGTCGTTCCAGGTGGAGGTTGAGGTCGTTCCAGGTGGAGTTTGAGGGTCGTTCCAGGTGGAGTTTGAGGGTCGTTCCAGGTGTAGTTTGAGGGCCGTTCCAGGTGGAGTTTGAGGGTCGTTCCAGGTGGAGTTTGAGGGCCGTTCCAGGTGGAGTTTGAGGTCGTTCCAGGTGGAGTTTGAGGTCGTTCCAGGTGGAGTTTGAGGGCAGTTCCAGGTGTAGTTTGAGGGTCGTTCCAGGTGGAGTTTGAGTGCCGTTCCAGGTGGAGTTTGAGGGCAGTTCCAGGTGGAGTTTGAGGCCGTTCCAGGTGGAGTTTGAGGGCAGTTCCAGGTGGAGTTTGAGGGTCGTTCCAGGTGGAGTTTGAGGTCGTTCCAGGTGGAGTTTGAGGCCGTTCCAGGTGGAGTTTGAGGGCCGTTCCAGGTGGAGTTTGAGGTCATTCCAGGTGGAGTTTGAGGGTCGTTCCAGGTGGAGTTTGAGGTCGTTCCAGGTGGAGTTTGAGGTCGTTCCAGGTGGAGTTTGAGGTCGTTCCAGGTGGAGTTCGAGGTCGTTCCAGGTGGAGTTTGAGGCCGTTCCAGGTGGAGTTTGAGGGCCGTTCCAGGTGGAGTTTGAGGGTCGTTCCAGGTGGAGTTTGAGGGTCGTTCCAGGTGGAGTTTGAGGCCGTTCCAGGTGGAGTTTGAGGTCGTTCCAGGTGGAGTTCGAGGTCGTTCCAGGTGGAGTTTGAGGGCCGTTCCAGGTGGAGTTTGAGGGTCGTTCCAGGTGGAGTTTGAGGGCCGTTCCAGGTGGAGTTTGAGGGCCGCTCCAGGTGGAGTTTGAGGGTCTTTCCAGGTGGAGTTTGAGGGCAGTTCCAGGTGGAGTTTGAGGCCGTTCCAGGTGGAGTTTGAGGGCAGTTCCAGGTGGAGTTTGAGGGTCGTTCCAGGTGGAGTTTGAGGTCGTTCCAGGTGGAGTTTGAGGCCGTTCAAGGTGGAGTTTGAGGGCCGTTCCAGGTGGAGTTTGAGGCCGTTCCAGGTGGAGTTTGAGGGCCGTTCCAGGTGGAGTTTGAGGCCGTTCCAGGTGGAGTTTGTGGGCGTTCGAGGTGGAGTTTGAGGTCTTTCCAGGTGGAGTTTGAGGTCGTTCCAGGTGGAGTTTGAGGGTCGTTCCAGGTGGAGTTTGAGTACCGTTCCAGGTGGAGTTTGAGGGCCGTTCCAGGAGGAGTTTGAGGGCCGTTCCAAGTGGAGTTTGAGGGACGTTCCAGGTGGAGTTTGAGGGCCGTTCCAGGTGGAGTTTGAGGGCGAGTTTGAGGTCGTTCCAGGTGGAGTTTGAGGGCTGTTCCAGGTGGAGTTTAAGGGCGAGTTTGAGGTCGTTCCAGGTGGAGTTTGAGGGTCGTTCCAGGTGGAGTTTGAGGGCCGTTCCAGGTGGAGTTTGAGGGCCGTTCCAGGTGGAGTTTGAGGCCGTTCCAGGTGGAGTTTGTGGTCATTCCAGGTGGAGTTTGAGGGCGTTCGAGGTGGAGTTTGAGGTCTTTCCAGGTGGAGTTTGAGGGCCGTTCCAAGTGGAGTTTGAGGGACGTTCCAGGTGGAGTTTGAGGGCCGTTCCAGGTGGAGTTTGAGGGCCGTTCCAGGTGGAGTTTGAGGGCGAGTTTGAGGTCGTTCCAGGTGGAGTTTGAGGGTCGTTCCAGGTGGAGTTTGAGGTCGTTCCAGGTGGAGTTTGAGGTCGTTCCAGGTGGAGTTTGAGGTCGTTCCAGGTGGAGTTTGAGGGCCGTTCCAGGTGGAGTTTGAGGGCCGTTCCAGGTGGAGTTTGAGGGTCGTTCCAGGTGGAGTTTGAGGGTCGTTCCAGGTGGAGTTTGAGGTCGTTCCAGGTGGAGTTTGAGGGTCGTTCCAGGTGGAGTTTGAGGGTCGTTCCAGGTGGAGTTTGAGGGCCGTTCCAGGTGGAGTTTGAGGGTCGTTCCAGGTGGAGTTTGAGGGCCGTTCCAGGTGGAGTTTGAGGGCCGTTCCAGGTGGAGTTTGAGGTCGTTCCAGGTGGAGTTTGAGGTCGTTCCAGGTGGAGTTTGAGGGCAGTTCCAGGTGGAGTTTGAGGGTCGTTCCAGGTGGAGTTTGAGTGCCGTTCCAGGTGGAGTTTGAGGGCAGTTCCAGGTGGAGTTTGAGGCCGTTCAAGGTGGAGTTTGAGGGCAGTTCCAGGTGGAGTTTGAGGCTGTTCCAGGTGGAGTTTGTGGTCATTCCAGGTGGAGTTTGAGGGCGTTCGAGGTGGAGTTTGAGGTCGTTCCAGGTGGAGTTTGAGGGCCGTTCCAAGTGGAGTTTGAGGGACGTTCCAGGTGGAGTTTGAGGGCCGTTCCAGGTGGAGTTTGAGGGCGAGTTTGAGGTCGTTCCAGGTGGAGTTTGAGGGCTGTTCCAGGTGGAGTTTAAGGGCGAGTTTGAGGTCATTCCAGGTGGAGTTTGAGGGTCGTTCCAGGTGGAGTTTGAGGGCCGTTCCAGGTGGAGTTTGAGGGCCGTTCCAGGTGGAGTTTGAGGCCGTTCCAGGTGGAGTTTGAGGGCAAGTTTGAGGTCGTTCCAGGTGGAGTTTGAGGGCTGTTCCAGGTGGAGTTTAAGGGCGAGTTTGAGGTCGTTCCAGGTGGAGTTTGAGGGTCGTTCCAGGTGGAGTTTGAGGGCCGTTCCAGGTGGAGTTTGAGGGCCGTTCCAGGTGGAGTTTGAGGCCGTTCCAGGTGGAGTTTGTGGTCATTCCAGGTGGAGTTTGAGGGCGTTCGAGGTGGAGTTTGAGGTCTTTCCAGGTGGAGTTTGAGGCCATTCCATGTGGAGTTCGAGGTCGTTCCAGGTGGAGTTTGAGGGTCGTTCCAGGTGGAGTTTGAGGGCCGTTCCAGGTGGAGTTTGAGGGCCGTTCCAAGTGGAGTTTGAGGGACGTTCCAGGTGGAGTTTGAGGGCCGTTCCAGGTGGAGTTTAAGGGCGAGTTTGAGGTCGTTCCAGGTGGAGTTTGAGTGCTGTTCCAGGTGGAGTTTAAGGGCGAGTTTGAGGTCGTTCCAGGTGGAGTTTGAGGGTCGTTCCAGGTGGAGGTTGAGGTCGTTCCAGGTGGAGTTTGAGGGCCGTTCCAGGTGGAGTTTGAGGGCCGTTCCAGGTGGGGTTTGAGATCGTTCCAGGTGGAGTTTGAGGGTCGTTCCAGGTGGAGTTTGAGGGCCGTTCCAGGTGGAGTTTGAGGGCCGTTCCAGGTGGGGTTTGAGGGTCGTTCCAGGTGGAGTTTGAGTGCCGTTCCAGGTGGAGTTTGAGGGCAGTTCCAGGTGGAGTTTGAGGCCGTTCCAGGTGGAGTTTGAGGGTCGTTCCAGGTGGAGTTTGAGGTCTTTCCAGGTGAAGTTTAATGCCATTCCAGGTGGAGTTTGACGTAGTTCCAGGTGGAGTTTGAGGGCCGTTCCAGGTGGAGTTTGAGGCCGTTCCAGGTGGAGTTTGTGGTCATTCCAGGTGGAGTTTGAGGGCGTTCGAGGTGGAGTTTGAGTGCCGTTCCAGGTGGAGTTTGAGGGCAGTTCCAGGTGGAGTTTGAGGCCGTTCCAGCTGGAGTTTGAGGCCGTTCCAGGTGGAGTTTGTGGTCGTTCCAGGTGGAGTTTGAGAGCGTTCGAGGTGGAGTTTGAGGTCTTTCCAGTTGGAGTTTGAGGCCATTCCAGGTGGAGTTTGAGGTCGTTCCAGGTGGAGTTTGAGGGTCGTTCCAGGTGGAGTTTGAGGGCCGTTCCAGGTGGAGTTTGAGGTCGTTCCAGGTAGAGTTTGAGGTCGTTCCAGGTGGAGTTTGCGGGTCGTTCCAGGTGGAGTTTGAGGCCGTTCCAGGTGGAGTTTGAGGTCGTTCCAGGTAGAGTTTGAGGTCGTTCCAGGTGGAGTTTGAGGCCGTTCCAGGTGGAGTTTGAGGCCGTTCCAGGTGGAGTTTGAGGGCCGTTCCAGGTGGAGTTTGAGGGTCGTTCCAGGTGGAGTTTGAGGCCGTTCCAGGTGGAGTTTGAGGCCGTTCCAGGTGGAGTTTGAGGTCGTTCCAGGTGGAGTTTGAGGTCGTTCCAGGTGGAGTTTGAGGGTCGTTCCAGGTGGAGTTTGAGGCCGTTCCAGGTGTAGTTTGAGGCCGTTCCAGGTGGAGTTTGAGGTCGTTCCAGGTGGAGTTTGAGGTCGTTCCAGGTGGAGTTTGAGGGTCGTTCCAGGTGGAGTTTGAGGTCGTTCCAGGTGGAGTTTGAGGGTCGTTCCAGGTGGAGTTTGAGGGCCGTTCCAGGTGGAGTTTGAGGCCGTTCCAGGTGGAGTTTGAGGGCCGTTCCAGGTGGAGTTTGAGGGCCGTTCCAGGTGGAGTTTGAGGGTCGTTCCAGGTGGAGTTTGAGGTCGTTCCAGGTGGAGTTTGAGGGCCGTTCCAGGTGGAGTTTGAGGGTCGTTCCAGGTGGAGTTTGAGGGCCGTTCCAGGTGGAGTTTGAGGGCCGTTCCAGGTGGAGTTTGAGGTCGTTCCAGGTGGAGTTTGAGGTCGTTCCAGGTGGAGTTTGAGGTCGTTCCAGGTGGAGTTTGAGGGTCGTTCCAGGTGGAGTTTGAGGGCCGTTCCAGGTGGAGTTTGAGGTCGTTCCAGGTGGAGTTTGAGGGTCGTTCCAGGTGGAGTTTGAGGGTCGTTCCAGGTGGAGTTTGAGGTCGTTCCAGGTGGAGTTTGAGGGTCGTTCCAGGTGGAGTTTGAGGGCCGTTCCAGGTGGAGTTTGAGGCCGTTCCAGGTGGAGTTTGAGGGCCGTTCCAGGTGGAGTTTGAGGGCCGTTCCAGGTGGAGTTTGAGGGTCGTTCCAGGTGGAGTTTGAGTGCCGTTCCAGGTGGAGTTTGAGGGCAGTTCCAGGTGGAGTTTGAGGCCGTTCCAGGTGGAGTTTGAGGGCAGTTCCAGGTGGAGTTTGAGGGTCGTTCCAGGTGGAGTTTGAGGTCGTTCCAGGTGGAGTTTGAGGCCGTTCCAGGTGGAGTTTTACGTAGTTCCAGGTGGAGTTTGAGGGCCGTTCCAGGTGGAGTTTGAGGCCGTTCCAGGTGGAGTTTGTGGTCATTCCAGGTGGAGTTTGAGGGCGTTCGAGGTGGAGTTTGAGTGCCGTTCCAGGTGGAGTTTGAGGGCAGTTCCAGGTGGAGTTTGAGGCCGTTCCAGCTGGAGTTTGAGGCCGTTCCAGATGGAGTTTGTGGTCGTTCCAGGTGGAGTTTAAGGGCGAGTTTGAGGTCGTTCCAGGTGGAGTTTGAGTGCTGTTCCAGGTGGAGTTTAAGGGCGAGTTTGAGGTCGTTCCAGGTGGAGTTTGAGGGTCGTTCCAGGTGGAGGTTGAGGTCGTTCCAGGTGGAGTTTGAGGGCCGTTCCAGGTGGAGTTTGAGGGCCGTTCCAGGTGGGGTTTGAGATCGTTCCAGGTGGAGTTTGAGGGTCGTTCCAGGTGGAGTTTGAGGGCCGTTCCAGGTGGAGTTTGAGGGCCGTTCCAGGTGGGGTTTGAGGGTCGTTCCAGGTGGAGTTTGAGTGCCGTTCCAGGTGGAGTTTGAGGGCAGTTCCAGGTGGAGTTTGAGGCCGTTCCAGGTGGAGTTTGAGGGTCGTTCCAGGTGGAGTTTGAGGTCTTTCCAGGTGAAGTTTAATGCCATTCCAGGTGGAGTTTGACGTAGTTCCAGGTGGAGTTTGAGGGCCGTTCCAGGTGGAGTTTGAGGCCGTTCCAGGTGGAGTTTGTGGTCATTCCAGGTGGAGTTTGAGGGCGTTCGAGGTGGAGTTTGAGTGCCGTTCCAGGTGGAGTTTGAGGGCAGTTCCAGGTGGAGTTTGAGGCCGTTCCAGCTGGAGTTTGAGGCCGTTCCAGGTGGAGTTTGTGGTCGTTCCAGGTGGAGTTTGAGAGCGTTCGAGGTGGAGTTTGAGGTCTTTCCAGGTGGAGTTTGAGGCCATTACAGGTGGAGTTTGAGGTCGTTCCAGGTGGAGTTTGAGGGTCGTTCCAGGTGGAGTTTGAGGGCCGTTCCAGGTGGATTTTGAGGTCGTTCCAGGTGGAGTTTGAGGGTCGTTCCAGGTGGAGTTTGAGGGCCGTTCCAGGTGGAGTTTGAGGTCGTTCCAGGTAGAGTTTGAGGTTGTTCCAGGTGGAGTTTGCGGGTCGTTCCAGGTGGAGTTTGAGGCCGTTCCAGGTGGAGTTTGAGGTCGTTCCAGGTAGAGTTTGAGGTCGTTCCAGGTGGAGTTTGAGGCCGTTCCAGGTGGAGTTTGAGGCCGTTCCAGGTGGAGTTTGAGGGCCGTTCCAGGTGGAGTTTGAGGGTCGTTCCAGGTGGAGTTTGAGGGCCGTTCCAGGTGGAGTTTGAGGTCGTTCCAGGTGGAGTTTGAGGGTCGTTCCAGGTGGAGTTTGAGGGTCGTTCCAGGTGGAGTTTGAGGTCGTTCCAGGTGGAGTTTGAGGGTCGTTCCAGGTGGAGTTTGAGGGCCGTTCCAGGTGGAGTTTGAGGCCGTTCCAGGTGGAGTTTGAGGGCCGTTCCAGGTGGAGTTTGAGGGCCGTTCCAGGTGGAGTTTGAGGGTCGTTCCAGGTGGAGTTTGAGTGCCGTTCCAGGTGGAGTTTGAGGGCAGTTCCAGGTGGAGTTTGAGGCCGTTCCAGGTGGAGTTTGAGGGCAGTTCCAGGTGGAGTTTGAGGGTCGTTCCAGGTGGAGTTTGAGGTCGTTCCAGGTGGAGTTTGAGGCCGTTCCAGGTGGAGTTTTACGTAGTTCCAGGTGGAGTTTGAGGGCCGTTCCAGGTGGAGTTTGAGGCCGTTCCAGGTGGAGTTTGTGGTCGTTCCAGGTGGAGTTTGAGGGCGTTCGAGGTGGAGTTTGAGTGCCGTTCCAGGTGGAGTTTGAGGGCAGTTCCAGGTGGAGTTTGAGGCCGTTCCAGCTGGAGTTTGAGGCCGTTCCAGATGGAGTTTGTGGTCGTTCCAGGTGGAGTTTAAGGGCGAGTTTGAGGTCGTTCCAGGTGGAGTTTGAGTGCTGTTCCAGGTGGAGTTTAAGGGCGAGTTTGAGGTCGTTCCAGGTGGAGTTTGAGGGTCGTTCCAGGTGGAGGTTGAGGTCGTTCCAGGTGGAGTTTGAGGGCCGTTCCAGGTGGAGTTTGAGGGCCGTTCCAGGTGGGGTTTGAGATCGTTCCAGGTGGAGTTTGAGGGTCGTTCCAGGTGGAGTTTGAGGGCCGTTCCAGGTGGAGTTTGAGGGCCGTTCCAGGTGGGGTTTGAGGGTCGTTCCAGGTGGAGTTTGAGTGCCGTTCCAGGTGGAGTTTGAGGGCAGTTCCAGGTGGAGTTTGAGGCCGTTCCAGGTGGAGTTTGAGGGTCGTTCCAGGTGGAGTTTGAGGTCTTTCCAGGTGAAGTTTAATGCCATTCCAGGTGGAGTTTGACGTAGTTCCAGGTGGAGTTTGAGGGCCGTTCCAGGTGGAGTTTGAGGCCGTTCCAGGTGGAGTTTGTGGTCATTCCAGGTGGAGTTTGAGGGCGTTCGAGGTGGAGTTTGAGTGCCGTTCCAGGTGGAGTTTGAGGGCAGTTCCAGGTGGAGTTTGAGGCCGTTCCAGCTGGAGTTTGAGGCCGTTCCAGGTGGAGTTTGTGGTCGTTCCAGGTGGAGTTTGAGAGCGTTCGAGGTGGAGTTTGAGGTCTTTCCAGGTGGAGTTTGAGGCCATTACAGGTGGAGTTTGAGGTCGTTCCAGGTGGAGTTTGAGGGTCGTTCCAGGTGGAGTTTGAGGGCCGTTCCAGGTGGATTTTGAGGTCGTTCCAGGTGGAGTTTGAGGGTCGTTCCAGGTGGAGTTTGAGGGCCGTTCCAGGTGGAGTTTGAGGTCGTTCCAGGTAGAGTTTGAGGTCGTTCCAGGTGGAGTTTGCGGGTCGTTCCAGGTGGAGTTTGAGGCCGTTCCAGGTGGAGTTTGAGGTCGTTCCAGGTAGAGTTTGAGGTCGTTCCAGGTGGAGTTTGAGGCCGTTCCAGGTGGAGTTTGAGGCCGTTCCAGGTGGAGTTTGAGGGCCGTTCCAGGTGGAGTTTGAGGGTCGTTCCAGGTGGAGTTTGAGGGCCGTTCCAGGTGGAGTTTGAGGTCGTTCCAGGTGGAGTTTGAGGGTCGTTCCAGGTGGAGTTTGAGGGTCGTTCCAGGTGGAGTTTGAGGTCGTTCCAGGTGGAGTTTGAGGGTCGTTCCAGGTGGAGTTTGAGGGCCGTTCCAGGTGGAGTTTGAGGCCGTTCCAGGTGGAGTTTGAGGGCCGTTCCAGGTGGAGTTTGAGGGCCGTTCCAGGTGGAGTTTGAGGGTCGTTCCAGGTGGAGTTTGAGTGCCGTTCCAGGTGGAGTTTGAGGGCAGTTCCAGGTGGAGTTTGAGGCCGTTCCAGGTGGAGTTTGAGGGCAGTTCCAGGTGGAGTTTGAGGGTCGTTCCAGGTGGAGTTTGAGGTCGTTCCAGGTGGAGTTTGAGGCCGTTCCAGGTGGAGTTTTACGTAGTTCCAGGTGGAGTTTGAGGGCCGTTCCAGGTGGAGTTTGAGGCCGTTCCAGGTGGAGTTTGTGGTCGTTCCAGGTGGAGTTTGAGGGCGTTCGAGGTGGAGTTTGAGTGCCGTTCCAGGTGGAGTTTGAGGGCAGTTCCAGGTGGAGTTTGAGGCCGTTCCAGCTGGAGTTTGAGGCCGTTCCAGATGGAGTTTGTGGTCGTTCCAGGTGGAGTTTAAGGGCGAGTTTGAGGTCGTTCCAGGTGGAGTTTGAGTGCTGTTCCAGGTGGAGTTTAAGGGCGAGTTTGAGGTCGTTCCAGGTGGAGTTTGAGGGTCGTTCCAGGTGGAGGTTGAGGTCGTTCCAGGTGGAGTTTGAGGGCCGTTCCAGGTGGAGTTTGAGGGCCGTTCCAGGTGGGGTTTGAGATCGTTCCAGGTGGAGTTTGAGGGTCGTTCCAGGTGGAGTTTGAGGGCCGTTCCAGGTGGAGTTTGAGGGCCGTTCCAGGTGGGGTTTGAGGGTCGTTCCAGGTGGAGTTTGAGTGCCGTTCCAGGTGGAGTTTGAGGGCAGTTCCAGGTGGAGTTTGAGGCCGTTCCAGGTGGAGTTTGAGGGTCGTTCCAGGTGGAGTTTGAGGTCTTTCCAGGTGAAGTTTAATGCCATTCCAGGTGGAGTTTGACGTAGTTCCAGGTGGAGTTTGAGGGCCGTTCCAGGTGGAGTTTGAGGCCGTTCCAGGTGGAGTTTGTGGTCATTCCAGGTGGAGTTTGAGGGCGTTCGAGGTGGAGTTTGAGTGCCGTTCCAGGTGGAGTTTGAGGGCAGTTCCAGGTGGAGTTTGAGGCCGTTCCAGCTGGAGTTTGAGGCCGTTCCAGGTGGAGTTTGTGGTCGTTCCAGGTGGAGTTTGAGAGCGTTCGAGGTGGAGTTTGAGGTCTTTCCAGGTGGAGTTTGAGGCCATTACAGGTGGAGTTTGAGGTCGTTCCAGGTGGAGTTTGAGGGTCGTTCCAGGTGGAGTTTGAGGGCCGTTCCAGGTGGATTTTGAGGTCGTTCCAGGTGGAGTTTGAGGGTCGTTCCAGGTGGAGTTTGAGGGCCGTTCCAGGTGGAGTTTGAGGTCGTTCCAGGTAGAGTTTGAGGTCGTTCCAGGTGGAGTTTGCGGGTCGTTCCAGGTGGAGTTTGAGGCCGTTCCAGGTGGAGTTTGAGGGCCGTTCCAGGTGGAGTTTGAGGGCCGTTCCAGGTGGAGTTTGAGGGTCGTTCCAGGTGGAGTTTGAGTGCCGTTCCAGGTGGAGTTTGAGGGCAGTTCCAGGTGGAGTTTGAGGCCGTTCCAGGTGGAGTTTGAGGCCGTTCCAGGTGGAGTTTGACGTAGTTCCAGGTGGAGTTTGAGGGCCGTTCCAGGTGGAGTTTGAGGGCCGTTCCAGGTGGAGTTTGAGGGCCGTTCCAGGTGGAGTTTGAGGTCGTTCCAGGTGGAGTTTGAGGTCGTTCCAGGTGGAGTTTGAGGTCGTTCCAGGTGGAGTTTGAGGGTCGTTCCAGGTGGAGTTTGAGGGCCGTTCCAGGTGGAGTTTGAGGTCGTTCCAGGTGGAGTTTGAGGGTCGTTCCAGGTGGAGTTTGAGGGTCGTTCCAGGTGGAGTTTGAGGTCGTTCCAGGTGGAGTTTGAGGGTCGTTCCAGGTGGAGTTTGAGGGCCGTTCCAGGTGGAGTTTGAGGCCGTTCCAGGTGGAGTTTGAGGGCCGTTCCAGGTGGAGTTTGAGGGCCGTTCCAGGTGGAGTTTGAGGGTCGTTCCAGGTGGAGTTTGAGTGCCGTTCCAGGTGGAGTTTGAGGGCAGTTCCAGGTGGAGTTTGAGGCCGTTCCAGGTGGAGTTTGAGGGCAGTTCCAGGTGGAGTTTGAGGGTCGTTCCAGGTGGAGTTTGAGGTCGTTCCAGGTGGAGTTTGAGGCCGTTCCAGGTGGAGTTTGACGTAGTTCCAGGTGGAGTTTGAGGGCCGTTCCAGGTGGAGTTTGAGGCCGTTCCAGGTGGAGTTTGTGGTCATTCCAGGTGGAGCTTGAGGGCGTTCGAGGTGGAGTTTGAGTGCCGTTCCAGGTGGAGTTTGAGGGCAGTTCCAGGTGGAGTTTGAGGCCGTTCCAGCTGGAGTTTGAGGCCGTTCCAGATGGAGTTTGTGGTCGTTCCAGGTGGAGTTTAAGGGCGAGTTTGAGGTCGTTCCAGGTGGAGTTTGAGTGCTGTTCCAGGTGGAGTTTAAGGGCGAGTTTGAGGTCGTTCCAGGTGGAGTTTGAGGGTCGTTCCAGGTGGAGGTTGAGGTCGTTCCAGGTGGAGTTCGAGGGCCGTTCCAGGTGGAGTTTGAGGGCCGTTCCAGGTGGGGTTTGAGATCGTTCCAGGTGGAGTTTGAGGGTCGTTCCAGGTGGAGTTTGAGGGCCGTTCCAGGTGGAGTTTGAGGGCCGTTCCAGGTGGGGTTTGAGGGTCGTTCCAGGTGGAGTTTGAGTGCCGTTCCAGGTGGAGTTTGAGGGCAGTTCCAGGTGGAGTTTGAGGCCGTTCCAGGTGGAGTTTGAGGGTCGTTCCAGGTGGAGTTTGAGGTCTTTCCAGGTGAAGTTTAATGCCATTCCAGGTGGAGTTTGACGTAGTTCCAGGTGGAGTTTGAGGGCCGTTCCAGGTGGAGTTTGAGGCCGTTCCAGGTGGAGTTTGTGGTCATTCCAGGTGGAGTTTGAGGGCGTTCGAGGTGGAGTTTGAGTGCCGTTCCAGGTGGAGTTTGAGGGCAGTTCCAGGTGGAGTTTGAGGCCGTTCCAGCTGGAGTTTGAGGCCGTTCCAGGTGGAGTTTGTGGTCGTTCCAGGTGGAGTTTGAGAGCGTTCGAGGTGGAGTTTGAGGTCTTTCCAGGTGGAGTTTGAGGCCATTACAGGTGGAGTTTGAGGTCGTTCCAGGTGGAGTTTGAGGGTCGTTCCAGGTGGAGTTTGAGGGCCGTTCCAGGTGGATTTTGAGGTCGTTCCAGGTGGAGTTTGAGGGTCGTTCCAGGTGGAGTTTGAGGGCCGTTCCAGGTGGAGTTTGAGGTCGTTCCAGGTGGAGTTTGCGGGTCGTTCCAGGTGGAGTTTGAGGCCGTTCCAGGTGGAGTTTGAGGTCGTTCCAGGTAGAGTTTGAGGTCGTTCCAGGTGGAGTTTGAGGCCGTTCCAGGTGGAGTTTGAGGCCGTTCCAGGTGGAGTTTGAGGGCCGTTCCAGGTGGAGTTTGAGGGTCGTTCCAGGTGGAGTTTGAGGCCGTTCCAGGTGGAGTTTGAGGCCGTTCCAGGTGGAGTTTGAGGTCGTTCCAGGTGGAGTTTGAGGTCGTTCCAGGTGGAGTTTGAGGGTCGTTCCGGGTGGAGTTTGAGGTCGTTCCAGGTGGAGTTTGAGGGTCGTTCCAGGTGGAGTTTGAGGGCCGTTCCAGGTGGAGTTTGAGGCCGTTCCAGGTGGAGTTTGAGGGCCGTTCCAGGTGGAGTTTGAGGGCCGTTCCAGGTGGAGTTTGAGGTCGTTCCAGGTGGAGTTTGAGGGCAGTTCCAGGTGGAGTTTGAGGGTCGTTCCAGGTGGAGTTTGAGGCCGTTCCAGGTGGAGTTTGAGGCCGTTCCAGGTGGAGTTTGAGGGCCGTTCCAGGTGGAGTTTGAGGGTCGTTCCAGGTGGAGTTTGAGGCCGTTCCAGGTGGAGTTTGAGGCCGTTCCAGGTGGAGTTTGAGGTTGTTCCAGGTGGAGTTTGAGGGTCGTTCCAGGTGGAGTTTGAGGTCGTTCCAGGTGGAGTTTGAGGGTCGTTCCAGGTGGAGTTTGAGGGCCGTTCCAGGTGGAGTTTGAGGCCGTTCCAGGTGGAGTTTGAGGGTCGTTCCAGGTGGAGTTTGAGGTCGTTCCAGGTGGAGTTTGAGGGTCGTTCCAGGTGGAGTTTGAGGGCCGTTCCAGGTGGAGTTTGAGGCCGTTCCAGGTGGAGTTTGAGGGCCGTTCCAGGTGGAGTTTGAGGGCCGTTCCAGGTGGAGTTTGAGGGTCGTTCCAGGTGGAGTTTGAGGTCGTTCCAGGTGGAGTTTGAGGGCCGTTCCAGGTGGAGTTTGAGGGCCGTTCCAGGTGGAGTTTGAGGGTCGTTCCAGGTGGAGTTTGAGTGCCGTTCCAGGTGGAGTTTGAGGGCAGTTCCAGGTGGAGTTTGAGGCCGTTCCAGGTGGAGTTTGAGGGCAGTTCCAGGTGGAGTTTGAGGGTCGTTCCAGGTGGAGTTTGAGGTCGTTCCAGGTGGAGTTTGAGGCCGTTCCAGGTGGAGTTTGACGTAGTTCCAGGTTGAGTTTGAGGGCCGTTCCAGGTGGAGTTTGAGGCCGTTCCAGGTGGAGTTTGTGGTCGTTCCAGGTGGAGTTTGAGGGCGTTCGAGGTGGAGTTTGAGTGCCGTTCCAGGTGGAGTTTGAGGGCAGTTCCAGGTGGAGTTTGAGGCCGTTCCAGCTGGAGTTTGAGGCCGTTCCAGGTGGAGTTTGTGGTCGTTCCAGGTGGAGTTTGAGAGCGTTCGAGGTGGAGTTTGAGGTCTTTCCAGGTGGAGTTTGAGGCCATTCCAGGTGGAGTTTGAGGTCGTTTCAGGTGGAGTTTGAGGGTCGTTCCAGGTGGAGTTTGAGGGTCGTTCCAGGTGGATTTTGAGGTCGTTCCAGGTGGAGTTTGAGGGTCGTTCCAGGTGGAGTTTGAGGGCCGTTCCAGGTGGAGTTTGAGGTCGTTCCAGGTAGAGTTTGAGGTCGTTCCAGGTGGAGTTTGCGGGTCGTTCCAGGTGGAGTTTGAGGCCGTTCCAAGTGGAGTTTGAGGTCGTTCCAGGTGGAGTTTGAGGTCGTTCCAGGTGGAGTTTGAGGCCGTTCCAGGTGGAGTTTGAGGCCGTTCCAGGTGGAGTTTGAGGGCCGTTCCAGGTGGAGTTTGAGGGTCGTTCCAGGTGGAGTTTGAGGCCGTTCCAGGTGGAGTTTGAGGCCGTTCCAGGTGGAGTTTGAGGTCGTTCCAGGTGGAGTTTGAGGTCGTTCCAGGTGGAGTTTGAGGGTCGTTCCAGGTGGAGTTTGAGGTCGTTCCAGGTGGAGTTTGAGGGCCGTTCCAGGTGGAGTTTGAGGGCCGTTCCAGGTGGAGTTTGAGGGCCGTTCCAGGTGGAGTTTGAGGTCGTTCCAGGTGGAGTTTGAGGGCAGTTCCAGGTGGAGTTTGAGGGCCGTTCCAGGTGGAGTTTGAGGCCGTTCCAGGTGGAGTTTGAGGCCGTTCCAGGTGGAGTTTGAGGGCCGTTCCAGGTGGAGTTTGAGGGTCGTTCCAGGTGGAGTTTGAGGCCGTTCCAGGTGGAGTTTGAGGCCGTTCCAGGTGGAGTTTGAGGTCGTTCCAGGTGGAGTTTGAGGGTCGTTCCAGGTGGAGTTTGAGGTCGTTCCAGGTGGAGTTTGAGGTCGTTCCAGGTGGAGTTTGAGGGCCGTTCCAGGTGGAGTTTGAGGTCGTTCCAGGTGGAGTTTGAGGGTCGTTCCAGGTGGAGTTTGAGGGCCGTTCCAGGTGGAGTTTGAGGTCGTTCCAGGTGGAGTTTGAGGTCGTTCCAGGTGGAGTTTGAGGGCCGTTCCGGGTGGAGTTTGAGGGCCGTTCCAGGTGGAGTTTGAGGTCGTTCCAGGTGGAGTTTGAGGCCGTTCCAGGTGGAGTTTGAGGGCGTTCCAGGTGAAGTTTGAGGCCATTCCAGGTGGAGTTTGAGGTCGTTCCAGGTGGAGTTTGAGGGTCGTTCCAGGTGGAGTTTGAGGGCCGTTTCAGGTGGAGTTTGAGGGCCGTTCCAGGTGGAGTTTGAGGCCATTCCAGGTGGAGTTTGAGGGTCGTTCCAGGTGGAGTTTGAGGGCCGTTCCAGGTGGAGTTTAAGGCCGTTCCAGCTGGAGTTTAAGGCCGTTCCAGCTGGAGTTTGAGGCCGTTCCAGGTGGAGTTTGTGGTCGTTCCAGGTGGAGTTTGAGGTCTTTCCAGGTGGAGTTTGAGGCCATTCCAGGTGGAGTTTGAGGTCGTTCCAGGTGGAGTTTGAGGGTCGTTCCAGGTGGAGTTTGAGGGCCGTTCCAGGTGGAGGTTGAGGTCGTTCCAGGTGGAGTTTGAGGCCGTTCCAGGTGGAGTTTGAGGGCCGTTCCAGGTGGAGGTTGAGGTCGTTCCAGGTGGAGTTTGAGGCCGTTCCAGGTGGAGTTTGAGGTCGTTCCAGGTGGAGTTTGAGGTAGTTCCAGGTGGAGTTTGAGGGTCGTTCCAGGTGGAGTTTGAGGTCGTTCCAGGTGGAGTTTGAGGGTCGTTCCAGGTGGAGTTTGAGGGCCGTTCCAGGTGGAGTTTGAGGCCGTTCCAGGTGGAGTTTGAGGGCCGTTCCAGGTGGAGTTTGAGGGCCGTTCCAGGTGGAGTTTGAGGGTCGTTCCAGGTGGAGTTTGAGGTCGTTCCAGGTGGAGTTTGAGGGCAGTTCCAGGTGGAGTTTGAGGGTCGTTCCAGGTGGAGTTTGAGGTCTTTCCAGGTGGAGTTTGAGGCCATTCCAGGTGGAGTTTGAGGGTCGTTCCAGGTGGAGTTTGAGGGCCGTTCCAGGTGGAGTTTGAGGTCGTTCCAGGTGGAGTTTGAGGTCGTTCCAGGTGGAGTTTGAGGGCCGTTCCAGGTGGAGTTTGAGGTCGTTCCAGGTGGAGTTTGAGGGTCGTTCCAGGTGGAGTTTGAGGTCGTTCCAGGTGGAGTTTGAGGGTCGTTCCAGGTGGAGTTTGAGGGCCGTTCCAGGTGGAGTTTGAGGTCGTTCCAGGTGGAGTTTGAGGGTCGTTCCAGGTGGAGTTTGAGGTCGTTCCAGGTGGAGTTTGAGGTCGTTCCAGGTGGAGTTTGAGGGCCGTTCCAGGTGGAGTTTGAGGGCCGTTCCAGGTGGAGTTTGAGGTCGTTCCAGGTGGAGTTTGAGGGTCGTTCCAGGTGGAGTTTGAGGGCCGTTCCAGGTGGAGTTTGAGGTCGTTCCAGGTGGAGTTTGAGGTCGTTCCAGGTGGAGTTTGAGGGCCGTTCCAGGTGGAGTTTGAGGGCCGTTCCAGGTGGAGTTTGAGGTCGTTCCAGGTGGAGTTTGAGGCCGTTCCAGGTGGAGTTTGAGGGCGTTCCAGGTGAAGTTTGAGGCCATTCCAGGTGGAGTTTGAGGTCGTTCCAGGTGGAGTTTGAGGGTCGTTCCAGGTGGAGTTTGAGGGCCGTTTCAGGTGGAGTTTGAGGGCCGTTCCAGGTGGAGTTTGAGGCCATTCCAGGTGGAGTTTGAGGGTCGTTCCAGGTGGAGTTTGAGGGCCGTTCCAGGTGGAGTTTAAGGCCGTTCCAGCTGGAGTTTGAGGCCGTTCCAGGTGGAGTTTGTGGTCGTTCCAGGTGGAGTTTGAGAGTGTTCGAGGTGGAGTTTGAGGTCTTTCCAGGTGGAGTTTGAGGCCATTCCAGGTGGAGTTTGAGGTCGTTCCAGGTGGAGTTTGAGGGTCGTTCCAGGTGGAGTTTGAGGGCCGTTCCAGGTGGAGTTTGAGGTCGTTCCAGGTGGAGTTTGAGGGTCGTTCCAGGTGGAGTTTGAGGGCAGTTCCAGGTGGAGTTTGAGGGTCGTTCCAGGTGGAGTTTGCGGGCCGTTCCAGGTGGAGTTTGAGGCCGTTCCAGGTGGAGTTTGAGGGCCGTTCCAGGTGGAGTTTGAGGGTCGTTCCAGGTGGAGTTTGAGGGCCGTTCCAGGTGGAGTTTGAGGTCGTTCCAGGTGGAGTTTGAGGGCAGTTCCAGGTGGAGTTTGAGGGTCGTTCCAGGTGGAGTTTGAGGCCGTTCCAGGTGGAGTTTGAGGCCGTTCCAGGTGGAGTTTGAGGGCCGTTCCAGGTGGAGTTTGAGGGTCGTTCCAGGTGGAGTTTGAGGCCGTTCCAGGTGGAGTTTGAGGCCGTTCCAGGTGGAGTTTGAGGTCGTTCCAGGTGGAGTTTGAGGTCGTTCCAGGTGGAGTTTGAGGGTCGTTCCAGGTGGAGTTTGAGGTCGTTCCAGGTGGAGTTTGAGGGTCGTTCCAGGTGGAGTTTGAGGGCCGTTCCAGGTGGAGTTTGAGGCCGTTCCAGGTGGAGTTTGAGGGCCGTTCCAGGTGGAGTTTGAGGGCCGTTCCAGGTGGAGTTTGAGGGTCGTTCCAGGTGGAGTTTGAGGTCGTTCCAGGTTGAGTTTGAGGGCAGTTCCAGGTGGAGTTTGAGGGTCGTTCCAGGTGGAGTTTGAGGTCTTTCCAGGTGGAGTTTGAGGCCATTCCAGGTGGAGTTTGAGGGTCGTTCCAGGTGGAGTTTGAGGGCCGTTCCAGGTGGAGTTTGAGGTCGTTCCAGGTGGAGTTTGAGGTCGTTCCAGGTGGAGTTTGAGGGCCGTTCCAGGTGGAGTTTGAGGGCCGTTCCAGGTGGAGTTTGAGGTCGTTCCAGGTGGAGTTTGAGGGTCGTTCCAGGTGGAGTTTGAGGTCGTTCCAGGTGGAGTTTGAGGTCGTTCCAGGTGGAGTTTGAGGGCCGTTCCAGGTGGAGTTTGAGGGCCGTTCCAGGTGGAGTTTGAGGTCGTTCCAGGTGGAGTTTGAGGCCGTTCCAGGTGGAGTTTGAGGGCGTTCCAGGTGAAGTTTGAGGCCATTCCAGGTGGAGTTTGAGGTCGTTCCAGGTGGAGTTTGAGGGTCGTTCCAGGTGGAGTTTGAGGGCCGTTTCAGGTGGAGTTTGAGGGCCGTTCCAGGTTGAGTTTGAGGCCATTCCAGGTGGAGTTTGAGGGTCGTTCCAGGTGGAGTTTGAGGGCCGTTCCAGGTGGAGTTTAAGGCCGTTCCAGCTGGAGTTTGAGGCCGTTCCAGGTGGAGTTTGTGGTCGTTCCAGGTGGAGTTTGAGAGTGTTCGAGGTGGAGTTTGAGGTCTTTCCAGGTGGAGTTTGAGGCCATTCCAGGTGGAGTTTGAGGTCGTTCCAGGTGGAGTTTGAGGGTCGTTCCAGGTGGAGTTTGAGGGCCGTTCCAGGTGGAGGTTGAGGTCGTTCCAGGTGGAGTTTGAGGCCGTTCCAGGTGGAGTTTGAGGGCCGTTCCAGGTGGAGTTTGAGGGCCGTTCCAGGTGGAGTTTGAGGGTCGTTCCAGGTGGAGTTTGAAGTCGTTCCAGGTGGAGTTTGAGGGCAGTTCCAGGTGGAGTTTGAGGGTCGTTCCAGGTGGAGTTTGCGGGCCGTTCCAGGTGGAGTTTGAGGCCGTTCCAGGTGGAGTTTGAGGGCCGTTCCAGGTGGAGTTTGAGGGTCGTTCCAGGTGGAGTTTGAGGGCCGTTCCAGGTGGAGTTTGAGGGCCGTTCCAGGTGGAGTTTGAGGTCGTTCCAGGTGGAGTTTGAGGTCGTTCCAGGTGGAGTTTGAGGTCGTTCCAGGTGGAGTTTGAGGGCCGTTCCAGGTGGAGTTTGAGGGCGTTCCAGGTGGAGTTTGAGGGTCGTTCCAGGTGGAGTTTGAGGGTCGTTCCAGGTGGAGTTTGAGGTCGTTCCAGGTGGAGTTTGAGGGTCGTTCCAGGTGGCGTTTGAGGGCCGTTCCAGGTGGAGTTTGAGGCCGTTCCAGGTGGAGTTTGAGGGCCGTTCCAGGTGGAGTTTGAGGGCCTTTCCAGGTGGAGTTTGAGGGTCGTTCCAGGTGGAGTTTGAGGGCCGTTCCAGGTGGAGTTTGAGGGCCGTTCCAGGTGGAGTTTGAGGGTCGTTCCAGGTGGAGTTTGAGTGCCGTTCCAGGTGGAGTTTGAGGGCAGTTCCAGGTGGAGTTTGAGGCCGTTCCAGGTGGAGTTTGAGGGCAGTTCCAGGTGGAGTTTGAGGGTCGTTCCAGGTGGAGTTTGAGGTCGTTCCAGGTGGAGTTTGAGGCCGTTCCAGGTGGAGTTTGACGTAGTTCCAGGTGGAGTTTGAGGGCCGTTCCAGGTGGAGTTTGAGGCCGTTCCAGCTGGAGTTTGAGGCCGTTCCAGGTGGAGTTTGTGGTCGTTCCAGGTGGAGTTTGAGAGCGTTCGAGGTGGAGTTTGAGGTCTTTCCAGGTGGAGTTTGAGGCCATTCCAGGTGGAGTTTGAGGTCGTTCCAGGTGGAGTTTGAGGGTCGTTCCAGGTGGAGTTTGAGGGCCGTTCCAGGTGGAGGTTGAGGTCGTTCCAGGTGGAGTTTGAGGGCCGTTCCAGGTGGAGTTTGAGGGCCGTTCCAGGTGGAGTTTGAGGTCTTTCCAGGTGAAGTTTGAGGCCATTCCAGGTGGAGTTTGAGGTCGTTCCAGGTGGAGTTTGAGGGCCGTTCCAGGTGGAGTTTGAGGGTCGTTCCAGGTGGAGTTTGAGGTCGTTCCAGGTGGAGTTTGAGGGCAGTTCCAGGTGGAGTTTGAGGGTCGTTCCAGGTGGAGTTTGAGGTCTTTCCAGGTGGAGTTTGAGGCCATTCCAGGTGGAGTTTGAGGGTCGTTCCAGGTGGAGTTTGAGGGCCGTTCCAGGTGGAGTTTGAGGTCGTTCCAGGTGGAGTTTGAGGTCGTTCCAGGTGGAGTTTGAGGGCCGTTCCAGGTGGAGTTTGAGGGCCGTTCCAGGTGGAGTTTGAGGTCGTTCCAGGTGGAGTTTGAGGGTCGTTCCAGGTGGAGTTTGAGGTCGTTCCAGGTGGAGTTTGAGGTCGTTCCAGGTGGAGTTTGAGGGCCGTTCCAGGTGGAGTTTGAGGGCCGTTCCAGGTGGAGTTTGAGGTCGTTCCAGGTGGAGTTTGAGGCCGTTCCAGGTGGAGTTTGAGGGCGTTCCAGGTGAAGTTTGAGGCCATTCCAGGTGGAGTTTGAGGTCGTTCCAGGTGGAGTTTGAGGGTCGTTCCAGGTGGAGTTTGAGGGCCGTTTCAGGTGGAGTTTGAGGGCCGTTCCAGGTTGAGTTTGAGGCCATTCCAGGTGGAGTTTGAGGGTCGTTCCAGGTGGAGTTTGAGGGCCGTTCCAGGTGGAGTTTAAGGCCGTTCCAGCTGGAGTTTGAGGCCGTTCCAGGTGGAGTTTGTGGTCGTTCCAGGTGGAGTTTGAGAGTGTTCGAGGTGGAGTTTGAGGTCTTTCCAGGTGGAGTTTGAGGCCATTCCAGGTGGAGTTTGAGGTCGTTCCAGGTGGAGTTTGAGGGTCGTTCCAGGTGGAGTTTGAGGGCCGTTCCAGGTGGAGGTTGAGGTCGTTCCAGGTGGAGTTTGAGGCCGTTCCAGGTGGAGTTTGAGGGCCGTTCCAGGTGGAGTTTGAGGGCCGTTCCAGGTGGAGTTTGAGGGTCGTTCCAGGTGGAGTTTGAAGTCGTTCCAGGTGGAGTTTGAGGGCAGTTCCAGGTGGAGTTTGAGGGTCGTTCCAGGTGGAGTTTGCGGGCCGTTCCAGGTGGAGTTTGAGGCCGTTCCAGGTGGAGTTTGAGGGCCGTTCCAGGTGGAGTTTGAGGGTCGTTCCAGGTGGAGTTTGAGGGCCGTTCCAGGTGGAGTTTGAGGGCCGTTCCAGGTGGAGTTTGAGGTCGTTCCAGGTGGAGTTTGAGGTCGTTCCAGGTGGAGTTTGAGGTCGTTCCAGGTGGAGTTTGAGGGCCGTTCCAGGTGGAGTTTGAGGGCGTTCCAGGTGGAGTTTGAGGGTCGTTCCAGGTGGAGTTTGAGGGTCGTTCCAGGTGGAGTTTGAGGTCGTTCCAGGTGGAGTTTGAGGGTCGTTCCAGGTGGCGTTTGAGGGCCGTTCCAGGTGGAGTTTGAGGCCGTTCCAGGTGGAGTTTGAGGGCCGTTCCAGGTGGAGTTTGAGGGCCTTTCCAGGTGGAGTTTGAGGGTCGTTCCAGGTGGAGTTTGAGGGCCGTTCCAGGTGGAGTTTGAGGGCCGTTCCAGGTGGAGTTTGAGGGTCGTTCCAGGTGGAGTTTGAGTGCCGTTCCAGGTGGAGTTTGAGGGCAGTTCCAGGTGGAGTTTGAGGCCGTTCCAGGTGGAGTTTGAGGGCAGTTCCAGGTGGAGTTTGAGGGTCGTTCCAGGTGGAGTTTGAGGTCGTTCCAGGTGGAGTTTGAGGCCGTTCCAGGTGGAGTTTGACGTAGTTCCAGGTGGAGTTTGAGGGCCGTTCCAGGTGGAGTTTGAGGCCGTTCCAGCTGGAGTTTGAGGCCGTTCCAGGTGGAGTTTGTGGTCGTTCCAGGTGGAGTTTGAGAGCGTTCGAGGTGGAGTTTGAGGTCTTTCCAGGTGGAGTTTGAGGCCATTCCAGGTGGAGTTTGAGGTCGTTCCAGGTGGAGTTTGAGGGTCGTTCCAGGTGGAGTTTGAGGGCCGTTCCAGGTGGAGGTTGAGGTCGTTCCAGGTGGAGTTTGAGGGCCGTTCCAGGTGGAGTTTGAGGGCCGTTCCAGGTGGAGTTTGAGGTCTTTCCAGGTGAAGTTTGAGGCCATTCCAGGTGGAGTTTGAGGTCGTTCCAGGTGGAGTTTGAGGGTCGTTCCAGGTGGAGTTTGAGGGCCGTTTCAGTTGGAGTTTGAGGGCCGTTCCAGGTGGAGTTTGAGGCCATTCCAGGTGGAGTTTGAGGGTCGTTCCAGGTGGAGTTTGAGGGCCGTTCCAGGTGGAGTTTAAGGCCGTTCCAGCTGGAGTTTGAGGCCGTTCCAGGTGGAGTTTGTGGTCGTTCCAGGTGGAGTTTGAGAGCGTTCGAGGTGGAGTTTGAGGTCTTTCCAGGTGGAGTTTGAGGTCATTCCAGGTGGAGTTTGAGGTCGTTCCAGGTGGAGTTTGAGGGTCGTTCCAGGTGGAGTTTGAGGGCCGTTCCAGGTGGAGTTTGAGGTCGTTCCAGGTGGAGTTTGAGGGTCGTTCCAGGTGGAGTTTGAGGGCCGTTCCAGGTGGAGTTTGAGGTCGTTCCAGGTGGAGTTTGCGGGTCGTTCCAGGTGGAGTTTGAGGGTCGTTCCAGGTGGAGTTTGAGGGTCGTTCCAGGTGGAGTTTGAGGGCCGTTCCAGGTAGAGTTTGAGGTCGTTCCAGGTGGAGTTTGCGGGTCGTTCCAGGTGGAGTTTGAGGCCGTTCCAGGTAGAGTTTGAGGTCGTTCCAGGTGGAGTTTGCGGGTCGTTCCAGGTGGAGTTTGAGGCCGTTCCAGGTGGAGTTTGAGGTCGTTCCAGGTAGAGTTTGAGGTCGTTCCAGGTGGAGTTTGAGGCCGTTCCAGGTGGAATTTGAGGCCGTTCCAGGTGGAGTTTGAGGGCCGTTCCAGGTGGAGTTTGAGGGTCGTTCCAGGTGGAGTTTGAGGGCCGTTCCAGGTGGAGTTTGAGGGCCGTTCCAAGTGGAGTTTGAGGGACGTTCCAGGTGGAGTTTGAGGTCGTTCCAGGTGGAGTTTGAGGTCGTTCCAGGTGGAGTTTGAGGTCGTTCCAGGTGGAGTTTGAGGCCGTTCCAGGTGGAGTTTGAGGGTCGTTCCAGGTGGAGTTTGAGGTCGTTCCAGGTGGAGTTTGAGGGTCGTTCCAGGTGGAGTTTAAGGCCGTTCCAGCTGGAGTTTGAGGCCGTTCCAGGTGGAGTTTGTGGTCGTTCCAGGTGGAGTTTGAGAGCGTTCGAGGTGGAGTTTGAGGTCTTTCCAGGTGGAGTTTGAGGCCATTCCAGGTGGAGTTTGAGGTCGTTCCAGGTGGAGTTTGAGGGTCGTTCCAGGTGGAGTTTGAGGGCCGTTCCAGGTGGAGGTTGAGGTCGTTCCAGGTGGAGTTTGAGGGCCGTTCCAGGTGGAGTTTGAGGGCCGTTCCAGGTGGAGTTTGAGGTCTTTCCAGGTGAAGTTTGAGGCCATTCCAGTTGGAGTTTGAGGTCGTTCCAGGTGGAGTTTGAGGGTCGTTCCAGGTGGAGTTTGAGGGCCGTTTCAGGTGGAGTTTGAGGGCCGTTCCAGGTGGAGTTTGAGGGCCGTTCCAGGTGGAGTTTAAGGCCGTTCCAGCTGGAGTTTGAGGCCGTTCCAGGTGGAGTTTGTGGTCGTTCCAGGTGGAGTTTGAGAGCGTTCGAGGTGGAGTTTGAGGTCGTTCCAGGTGGAGTTTGAGAGCGTTCGAGGTGGAGTTTGAGGTCTTTCCAGGTGGAGTTTGAGGTCATTCCAGGTGGAGTTTGAGGTCGTTCCAGGTGGAGTTTGAGGGTCGTTCCAGGTGGAGTTTGAGGGCCGTTCCAGGTGGAGTTTGAGGTCGTTCCAGGTGGAGTTTGAGGGTCGTTCCAGGTGGAGTTTGAGGGCCGTTCCAGGTGGAGTTTGAGGTCGTTCCAGGTGGAGTTTGCGGGTCGTTCCAGGTGGAGTTTGAGGGTCGTTCCAGGTGGAGTTTGAGGGTCGTTCCAGGTGGAGTTTGAGGGCCGTTCCAGGTAGAGTTTGAGGTCGTTCCAGGTGGAGTTTGAGGGTCGTTCCAGGTGGAGTTTGAGGGCCGTTCCAGGTGGAGTTTGAGGCCGTTCCAGGTAGAGTTTGAGGTCGTTCCAGGTGGAGTTTGCGGGTCGTTCCAGGTGGAGTTTGAGGCCGTTCCAGGTGGAGTTTGAGGTCGTTCCAGGTAGAGTTTGAGGTCGTTCCAGGTGGAGTTTGAGGCCGTTCCAGGTGGAATTTGAGGCCGTTCCAGGTGGAGTTTGAGGGCCGTTCCAGGTGGAGTTTGAGGGTCGTTCCAGGTGGAGTTTGAGGGCCGTTCCAGGTGGAGTTTGAGGGCCGTTCCAAGTGGAGTTTGAGGGACGTTCCAGGTGGAGTTTGAGGTCGTTCCAGGTGGAGTTTGAGGTCGTTCCAGGTGGAGTTTGAGGTCGTTCCAGGTGGAGTTTGAGGCGGTTCCAGGTGGAGTTTGAGGGTCGTTCCAGGTGGAGTTTGAGGTCGTTCCAGGTGGAGTTTGAGGGTCGTTCCAGGTGGAGTTTAAGGCCGTTCCAGCTGGAGTTTGAAGCCGTTCCAGGTGGAGTTTGTGGTCGTTCCAGGTGGAGTTTGAGAGCGTTCGAGGTGGAGTTTGAGGTCTTTCCAGGTGGAGTTTGAGGCCATTCCAGGTGGAGTTTGAGGTCGTTCCAGGTGGAGTTTGAGGGTCGTTCCAGGTGGAGTTTGAGGGCCGTTCCAGGTGGAGGTTGAGGTCGTTCCAGGTGGAGTTTGAGGGCCGTTCCAGGTGGAGTTTGAGGGCCGTTCCAGGTGGAGTTTGAGGTCTTTCCAGGTGAAGTTTGAGGCCATTCCAGTTGGAGTTTGAGGTCGTTCCAGGTGGAGTTTGAGGGTCGTTCCAGGTGGAGTTTGAGGGCCGTTTCAGGTGGAGTTTGAGGGCCGTTCCAGGTGGAGTTTGAGGGCCGTTCCAGGTGGAGTTTAAGGCCGTTCCAGCTGGAGTTTGAGGCCGTTCCAGGTGGAGTTTGTGGTCGTTCCAGGTGGAGTTTGAGAGCGTTCGAGGTGGAGTTTGAGGTCGTTCCAGGTGGAGTTTGAGAGCGTTCGAGGTGGAGTTTGAGGTCTTTCCAGGTGGAGTTTGAGGTCATTCCAGGTGGAGTTTGAGGTCGTTCCAGGTGGAGTTTGAGGGTCGTTCCAGGTGGAGTTTGAGGGCCGTTCCAGGTGGAGTTTGAGGTCGTTCCAGGTGGAGTTTGAGGGTCGTTCCAGGTGGAGTTTGAGGGCCGTTCCAGGTGGAGTTTGAGGTCGTTCCAGGTGGAGTTTGCGGGTCGTTCCAGGTGGAGTTTGAGGGTCGTTCCAGGTGGAGTTTGAGGGTCGTTCCAGGTGGAGTTTGAGGGCCGTTCCAGGGAGAGTTTGAGGTCGTTCCAGGTGGAGTTTGAGGGTCGTTCCAGGTGGAGTTTGAGGGCCGTTCCAGGTGGAGTTTGAGGCCGTTCCAGGTAGAGTTTGAGGTCGTTCCAGGTGGAGTTTGCGGGTCGTTCCAGGTGGAGTTTGAGGCCGTTCCAGGTGGAGTTTGAGGTCGTTCCAGGTAGAGTTTGAGGTCGTTCCAGGTGGAGTTTGAGGCCGTTCCAGGTGGAATTTGAGGCCGTTCCAGGTGGAGTTTGAGGGCCGTTCCAGGTGGAGTTTGAGGGTCGTTCCAGGTGGAGTTTGAGGGCCGTTCCAGGTGGAGTTTGAGGGCCGTTCCAAGTGGAGTTTGAGGGACGTTCCAGGTGGAGTTTGAGGTCGTTCCAGGTGGAGTTTGAGGTCGTTCCAGGTGGAGTTTGAGGTCGTTCCAGGTGGAGTTTGAGGCGGTTCCAGGTGGAGTTTGAGGGTCGTTCCAGGTGGAGTTTGAGGTCGTTCCAGGTGGAGTTTGAGGGGCGTTCCAGGTGGAGTTTAAGGCCGTTCCAGCTGGAGTTTGAGGCCGTTCCAGGTGGAGTTTGTGGTCGTTCCAGGTGGAGTTTGAGAGCGTTCGAGGTGGAGTTTGAGGTCTTTCCAGGTGGAGTTTGAGGCCATTCCAGGTGGAGTTTGAGGTCGTTCCAGGTGGAGTTTGAGGGTCGTTCCAGGTGGAGTTTGAGGGCCGTTCCAGGTGGAGGTTGAGGTCGTTCCAGGTGGAGTTTGAGGGCCGTTCCAGGTGGAGTTTGAGGGCCGTTCCAGGTGGAGTTTGAGGTCTTTCCAGGTGAAGTTTGAGGCCATTCCAGGTGGAGTTTGAGGTCGTTCCAGGTGGAGTTTGAGGGTCGTTCCAGGTGGAGTTTGAGGGCCGTTTCAGGTGGAGTTTGAGGGCCGTTCCAGGTGGAGTTTGAGGCCATTCCAGGTGGAGTTTGAGGGTCGTTCCAGGTGGAGTTTGAGGGCCGTTCCAGGTGGAGTTTAAGGCCGTTCCAGCTGGAGTTTGAGGCCGTTCCAGGTGGAGTTTGTGGTCGTTCCAGGTGGAGTTTGAGAGCGTTCGAGGTGGAGTTTGAGGTCTTTCCAGGTGGAGTTTGAGAGCGTTCGAGGTGGAGTTTGAGGTCTTTCCAGGTGGAGTTTGAGGTCATTCCAGGTGGAGTTTGAGGTCGTTCCAGGTGGAGTTTGAGGGTCGTTCCAGGTGGAGTTTGAGGGCCGTTCCAGGTGGAGTTTGAGGTCGTTCCAGGTGGAGTTTGAGGGTCGTTCCAGGTGGAGTTTGAGGGCCGTTCCAGGTGGAGTTTGAGGTCGTTCCAGGTGGAGTTTGCGGGTCGTTCCAGGTGGAGTTTGAGGGTCGTTCCAGGTGGAGTTTGAGGGTCGTTCCAGGTGGAGTTTGAGGGCCGTTCCAGGTAGAGTTTGAGGTCGTTCCAGGTGGAGTTTGCGGGTCGTTCCAGGTGGAGTTTGAGGCCGTTCCAGGTAGAGTTTGAGGTCGTTCCAGGTGGAGTTTGCGGGTCGTTCCAGGTGGAGTTTGAGGCCGTTCCAGGTGGAGTTTGAGGTCGTTCCAGGTAGAGTTTGAGGTCGTTCCAGGTGGAGTTTGAGGCCGTTCCAGGTGGAATTTGAGGCCGTTCCAGGTGGAGTTTGAGGGCCGTTCCAAGTGGAGTTTGAGGGTCGTTCCAGGTGGAGTTTGAGGGCCGTTCCAGGTGGAGTTTGAGGGCCGTTCCAAGTGGAGTTTGAGGTCGTTCCAGGTGGAGTTTGAGGTCGTTCCAGGTGGAGTTTGAGGTCGTTCCAGGTGGAGTTTGAGGCCGTTCCAGGTGGAGTTTGAGGGTCGTTCCAGGTGGAGTTTGAGGTCGTTCCAGGTGGAGTTTGAGGGTCGTTCCAGGTGGAGTTTGAGGGCCGTTCCAGGTGGAGTTTGAGGCCGTTCCAGGTGGAGTTTGAGGGCCATTCCAGGTGGAGTTTGAGGGCCGTTCCAGGTGGAGTTTGAGGGTCGTTCCAGGTGGAGTTTGAGGTCGTTCCATGTGGAGTTTGAGGGCAGTTCCAGGTGGAGTTTGAGGGTCGTTCCAG
Organism: Eucyclogobius newberryi; assembly: GCF_026437365.1. Taxonomy (NCBI): domain Eukaryota; kingdom Metazoa; phylum Chordata; class Actinopteri; order Gobiiformes; family Gobiidae; genus Eucyclogobius; species Eucyclogobius newberryi. The sequence continues at coordinate 37,301,572 of NW_027315724.1, forward strand.
GTGGAGTTTGAGGTCTTTCCAGGTGGAGTTTGAGGCCATTCCAGGTGGAGTTTGAGGGTCGTTCCAGGTGGAGTTTGAGGGTCGTTCCAGGTGGAGTTTGCGGGCCGTTCCAGGTGGAGTTTGAGGCCGTTCCAGGTGGAGTTTTAGGGCCGTTCCAGGTGGAGTTTGAGGTCGTTCCAGGTGGAGTTTGAGGGTCGTTCCAGGTGGAGTTTGAGGGCCGTTCCAGGTGGAGTTTGAGGTCGTTCCAGGTGGAGTTTGAGGTCGTTCCAGGTGGAGTTTGAGCTCGTTCCAGGTGGAGTTTGAGGGCCGTTCCAGGTGGAGTTTGAGGGCCGTTCCAGGTGGAGTTTGAGGTCGTTCCAGGTGGAGTTTGAGGGTCGTTCCAGGTGGAGTTTGAGGGTCGTTCCAGGTGGCGTTTGAGGTCGTTCCAGGTGGAGTTTGAGGGTCGTTCCAGGTGGAGTTTGAGGGCCGTTCCAGGTGGAGTTTGAGGCCGTTCCAGGTGGAGTTTGAGGGCCGTTCCAGGTGGAGTTTGAGGGCCTTTCCAGGTGGAGTTTGAGGGTCGTTCCAGGTGGAGTTTGAGGGCCGTTCCAGGTGGAGTTTGAGGGCCGTTCCAGGTGGAGTTTGAGGGTCGTTCCAGGTGGAGTTTGAGGGCAGTTCCAGGTGGAGTTTGAGGCCGTTCCAGGTGGAGTTTGAGGGCAGTTCCAGGTGGAGTTTGAGGGTCGTTCCAGGTGGAGTTTGAGGTCGTTCCAGGTGGAGTTTGAGGCCGTTCCAGGTGGAGTTTGACGTAGTTCCAGGTGGAGTTTGAGGGCCGTTCCAGGTGGAGTTTGAGGCCGTTCCAGGTGGAGTTTGTGGTCATTCCAGGTGGAGTTTGAGGGCGTTCGAGGTGGAGTTTGAGGTCGTTCCAGGTGGAGTTTGAGGGCCGTTCCAAGTGGAGTTTGAGGGACGTTCCAGGTGGAGTTTGAGGGCCGTTCCAGGTGGAGTTTGAGGGCGAGTTTGAGGTCGTTCGAGGTGGAGTTTGAGGGCCGTTCCAGGTGGAGTTTAACGGCGAGTTTGAGGTCGTTCCAGGTGGAGTTTGAGGGTCGTTCCAGGTGGAGTTTGAGGGCCGTTCCAGGTGGAGTTTGAGGGCCGTTCCAGGTGGAGTTTGAGGCCGTTCCAGGTGGAGTTTGTGGTCATTCCAGGTGGAGTTTGAGGGCGTTCGAGGTGGAGTTTGAGGTCTTTCCAGGTGGAGTTCGAGGTCGTTCCATGTGGAGTTCGAGGTCGTTCCAGGTGGAGTTTGAGGGTCGTTCCAGGTGGAGTTTGAGGGACGTTCCAGGTGGAGTTTAGGGCCGTTCCAGGTGGAGTTTAAGGGCGAGTTTGAGGTCGTTCCAGGTGGAGTTTGAGGGCTGTTCCAGGTGGAGTTTAAGGGCGAGTTTGAGGTCGTTCCAGGTGGAGTTTGAGGGTCGTTCCAGGTGGAGGTTGAGGTCGTTCCAGGTGGAGTTTGAGTGCCGTTCCAGGTGGAGTTTGAGGGCCGTTCCAGGTGGGGTTTGAGATCGTTCCAGGTGGAGTTTGAGGGTCGTTCCAGGTGGAGTTTGAGGGCCGTTCCAGGTGGAGTTTGAGGGCCGTTCCAGGTGGGGTTTGAGGGTCGTTCCAGGTGGAGTTTGAGTGCCGTTCCAGGTGGAGTTTGAGGGCAGTTCCAGGTGGAGTTTGAGGCCGTTCCAGGTGGAGTTTGAGGGCGTTCCAGGTGGAGTTTGAGGTCTTTCCAGGTGAAGTTTGAGGCCATTCCAGGTGGAGTTTGAGGTCGTTCCAGGTGGAGTTTGAGGGTCGTTCCAGGTGGAGTTTGAGGGCTGTTTCAGGTGGAGTTTGAGGGCCGTTCCAGGTGGAGTTTGAGGCCATTCCAGGTGGAGTTTGAGGGTCGTTCCAGGTGGAGTTTGAGGGCCGTTCCAGGTGGAGTTTAAGGCCGTTCCAGCTGGAGTTTGAGGCCGTTCCAGGTGGAGTTTGTGGTCGTTCCAGGTGGAGTTTGAGACCGTTCGAGGTGGAGTTTGAGGTCTTTCCAGGTGGAGTTTGAGGCCATTCCAGGTGGAGTTTGAGGTCGTTCCAGGTGGAGATTGAGGGTCGTTCCAGGTGGAGTTTGAGGGCCGTTCCAGGTGGAGTTTGAGGTCGTTCCAGGTGGAGTTTGAGGGTCGTTCCAGGTGGAGTTTGAGGGCAGTTCCAGGTAGAGTTTGAGGTCGTTCCAGGTGGAGTTTGCAGGTCGTTCCAGGTGGAGTTTGAGGTCGTTCCAGGTAGAGTTTGAGGTCGTTCCAGGTGGAGTTTGAGGCCGTTCCAGGTGGAGTTTGAGGCCGTTCCAGGTGGAGTTTGAGGGCCGTTCCAGGTGGAGTTTGAGGGTCGTTCCAGGTGGAGTTTGAGGGCCGTTCCAGGTGGAGTTTGAGGGCCGTTCCAAGTGGAGTTTGAGGGACGTTCCAGGTGGAGTTTGAGGTCGTTCCAGGTGGAGTTTGAGGTCGTTCCAGGTGGAGTTTGAGGTCGTTCCAGGTGGAGTTTGAGGCCGTTCCAGGTGGAGTTTGAGGGTCGTTCCAGGTGGAGTTTGAGGTCGTTCCAGGTGGAGTTTGAGGGTCGTTCCAGGTGGAGTTTGAGGGCCGTTCCAGGTGGAGTTTGAGGCCGTTCCAGGTGGAGTTTGAGGGCCGTTCCAGGTGGAGTTTGAGGGCCGTTCCAGGTGGAGTTTGAGGGTCGTTCCAGGTGGAGTTTGAGGGCCGTTCCAGGTGGAGTTTGAGGGCAGTTCAAGGTGGAGTTTGAGGCCGTTCCAGGTGGAGTTTGAGGGTCGTTCCAGGTGGAGTTTGAGGGCCGTTCCAGGTGGAGTTTGAGGTCGGTCCAGGTGGAGTTTGAGGGTCGTTCCAGGTGGAGTTTGAGGGCCGTTCCAGGTGGAGTTTGAGGGTCGTTCCAGGTGGAGTTTGAGGGTCGTTCCAGGTGGAGTTTGAGGCCGTTCCAGATGGAGTTTGTGGTCGTTCCAGGTGGAGTTTGAGGGCGTTCGAGGTGGAGTTTGAGGTCGTTCCAGGTGGAGTTTGAGGGCCGTTCCAGGTGGAGTTTGAGGGTCGTTCCAGGTGGAGTTTGAGGGCCGTTCCAGGTGGAGTTTGAGGGTCGTTCCAGGTGGAGTTTGAGGTCGTTCCAGGTGGAGTTTGAGGTCTTTCCAGGTGGAGTTTGAGGCCATTCCATGTGTAGTTTGAGGGTCGTTCCAGGTGGAGTTTGAGGGCCGTTCCAGGTGGAGTTTGAGGCCGTTCCAGGTGGAGTTTGAGGGCCGTTCCAGGTGGAGTTTGAGGGCCGTTCCAGGTGGAGTTTGAGGGTCGTTCCAGGTGGAGTTTGAGGGTCGTTCCAGGTGGAGTTTGAGTGCCGTTCCAGGTGGAGTTTGAGGGCAGTTCCAGGTGGAGTTTGAGGCCGTTCCAGGTGGAGTTTGAGGGCAGTTCCAGGTGGAGTTTGAGGGTCGTTCCAGGTGGAGTTTGAGGTCGTTCCAGGTGGAGTTTGAGGCTTTTCCAAGTGGAGTTTGAGGGCCGTTCCAGGTGGAGTTTGAGGGCCGTTCCAGGTGGAGTTTGAGGGCCGTTCCAGGTGGAGTTTGAGGGTCGTTCCAGGTGGAGTTTGAGGGCCGTTCCAGGTGGAGTTTGAGGTCGGTCCAGGTGGAGTTTGAGGTCTTTCCAGGTGAAGTTTGAGGCCATTCCAGGTGGAGTTTGAGGTCGTTCCAGGTGGAGTTTGAGGGTCGTTCCAGGTGGAGTTTGAGGGCCGTTCCAGGTGGAGTTTGAGGGCCGTTCCAGGTGGAGTTTGAAGGTCGTTCCCGGTGGAGTTTGAGGGCCGTTCCAGGTGGAGTTTTAGGGCAGTTCCAGGTGGAGTTTTAGGCCGTTCCAGGTGGAGTTTGAGGGCGTTCGAGGTGGAGTTTGAGGTCTTTCCAGGTGGAGTTTGAGGCCATTCCAGGTGGAGTTTGAGGTCGTTCCAGGTGGAGTTTGAGGGTCGTTCCAGCTGGAGTTTGAGGGCCGTTCCAGGTGGAGTTTGAGGGCCTTTCCAGGTGGAGTTTGAGGGCCGTTCCAGGTGGAGTTTGAGGGCGAGTTTGAGGTCGTTCCAGGTGGAGTTTGAGGTCGTTCCAGGTGGAGTTTGAGGCCGTTCCAGGTGGAGTTTGAGGGCCGTTCCAGGTGGAGTTTGAGGGCTGTTCCAGGTGGAGTTTGAGGGCCGTTCCAAGTGGAGTTTGAGGGCCGTTCCAGGTGGAATTTGAGGCCGTTCCAGATGGAGTTTGTGGTCGTTCCAGGTGGAGTTTGAGGGCGTTCGAGGTGGAGTTTGAGGGCCGTTCCAGGTGGAGTTTGAGGGCCGTTCCAGGTGGAGTTTGAGGGCCGTTCCAGGTGGAGTTTGAGGGTCGTTCCAGGTGGAGTTTGAGGGCCGTTCCAGGTGGAGTTTGAGGTCGGTCCAGGTGGAGTTTGAGGTCTTTCCAGGTGAAGTTTGAGGCCATTCCAGGTGGAGTTTGAGGTCGTTCCAGGTGGAGTTTGAGGGTCGTTCCAGGTGGAGTTTGAGGGCCGTTCCAGGTGGAGTTTGAGGGCCGTTCCAGGTGGAGTTTGAAGGTCGTTCCCGGTGGAGTTTGAGGGCCGTTCCAGGTGGAGTTTTAGGGCAGTTCCAGGTGGAGTTTTAGGCCGTTCCAGGTGGAGTTTGAGGGCGTTCGAGGTGGAGTTTGAGGTCTTTCCAGGTGGAGTTTGAGGCCATTCCAGGTGGAGTTTGAGGTCGTTCCAGGTGGAGTTTGAGGGTCGTTCCAGCTGGAGTTTGAGGGCCGTTCCAGGTGGAGTTTGAGGGCCTTTCCAGGTGGAGTTTGAGGGCCGTTCCAGGTGGAGTTTGAGGGCGAGTTTGAGGTCGTTCCAGGTGGAGTTTGAGGTCGTTCCAGGTGGAGTTTGAGGCCGTTCCAGGTGGAGTTTGAGGGCCGTTCCAGGTGGAGTTTGAGGGCTGTTCCAGGTGGAGTTTGAGGGCCGTTCCAAGTGGAGTTTGAGGGCCGTTCCAGGTGGAATTTGAGGCCGTTCCAGATGGAGTTTGTGGTCGTTCCAGGTGGAGTTTGAGGGCGTTCGAGGTGGAGTTTGAGGTCGTTCCAGGTGGAGTTTGAGGGTCGTTCCAGCTGGAGTTTGAGGGCCGTTCCAGGTGGAGTTTGAGGGCCTTTCCAGCTGGAGTTTGAGGGCCGTTCCAGGTGGAGTTTGAGGGCGAGTTTGAGGTCGTTCCAGGTGGAGTTTGAGGTCGTTCCAGGTGGAGTTTGAGGCCGTTCCAGGTGGAGTTTGAGGGCCGTTCCAGGTGGAGTTTGAGGGCTGTTCCAGGTGGAGTTTGAGGGCCGTTCCAAGTGGAGTTTGAGGGCCGTTCCAGGTGGAATTTGAGGCCGTTCCAGATGGAGTTTGTGGTCGTTCCAGGTGGAGTTTGAGGGCGTTCGAGGTGGAGTTTGAGGTCGTTCCAGGTGGAGTTTGAGGGCCGTTCCAGGTGGAGTTTGAGGGTCGTTCCAGGTGGAGTTTGAGGGCCGTTCCAGGTGGAGTTTGAGGGTCGTTCCAGGTGGAGTTTGAGGTTGTTCCAGGTGGAGTTTGAGGTCTTTCCAGGTGGAGTTTGAGGCCATTCCAGTTGGAGTTTGAGGTCGTTCTATGTGGAGTTTGAGGTCGAACCAGGTGGAGTTTGAGGCCGTTCCAGGTGGAGTTTGAGGCCGTTCCATGTGGAGTTTGAGGTCGAACCATGTGGAGTTTTAGGCCGTTCCAGGTGGAGTTTGAGGCCGTTCCAGGTGCAATTTGAGGGTCGTTCCAGGTGGAGTTTGAGGGTCGTTCCAGGTGGAGTTTGAGGGCAGTTCCAGGTGGAGTTTGAGGCCGTTCCAGGTGGAGTTTGACGTAGTTCCAGGTGGAATTTGAGGGTCGTTCCAGGTGGAGTTTGAGGGCAGTTCCAGGTGGAGTTTGAGGCCGTTCCAGGTGGAGTTTGAGGCCGTTCCAGGTGGAGTTTGAGGGCCGTTCCAGGTGGAGTTTGAGGGTCGTTCCAGGTGGAGTTTGAGGGCCGTTCCAGGTGGAATTTGAGGGCCGTTCCAAGTGGAGTTTGAGGGACGTTCCAGGTGGAGTTTGAGGTCGTTCCAGGTGGAGTTTGAGGTCGTTCCAGGTGGAGTTTGAGGTCGTTCCAGGTGGAGTTTGAGGCCGTTCCAGGTGGAGTTTGAGGGTCGTTCCAGGTGGAGTTTGAGGTCGTTCCAGGTGGAGTTTGAGGGTCGTTCCAGGTGGAGTTTGAGGGCCGTTCCAGGTGGAGTTTGAGGCCGTTCCAGGTGGAGTTTGAGGGCCGTTCCAGGTGGAGTTTGAGGGTCGTTCCAGGTGGAGTTTGAGGGCCGTTCCAGGTGGAGTTTGAGGTCGGTCCAGGTGGAGTTTGAGGTCTTTCCAGGTGAAGTTTGAGGCCATTCCAGGTGGAGTTTGAGGTCGTTCCAGGTGGAGTTTGAGGGTCGTTCCAGGTGGAGTTTGAGGGCCGTTCCAGGTGGAGTTTGAGGGCCGTTCCAGGTGGAGTTTGAAGGTCGTTCCAGGTGGAGTTTGAGGGCCGTTCCAGGTGGAGTTTTAGGGCAGTTCCAGGTGGAGTTTTAGGCCGTTCCAAGTGGAGTTTGAGGGCGTTCGAGGTGGAGTTTGAGGTCTTTCCAGGTGGAGTTTGAGGCCATTCCAGGTGGAGTTTGAGGTCGTTCCAGGTGGAGTTTGAGGTCGTTCCAGGTGGAGTTTGAGGTCGTTCCAGGTGGAGTTTGAGGCCGTTCCAGGTGGAGTTTGAGGGTCGTTCCAGGTGGAGTTTGAGGTCGTTCCAGGTGGAGTTTGAGGGTCGTTCCAGGTGGAGTTTGAGGGCCGTTCCAGGTGGAGTTTGAGGCCGTTCCAGGTGGAGTTTGAGGGCCGTTCCAGGTGGAGTTTGAGGGTCGTTCCAGGTGGAGTTTGAGGGCCGTTCCAGGTGGAGTTTGAGGTCGGTCCAGGTGGAGTTTGAGGTCTTTCCAGGTGAAGTTTGAGGCCATTCCAGGTGGAGTTTGAGGCCGTTCCAGGTGGAGTTTGAGGGCCGTTCCAGGTGGAGTTTGAGGGTCGTTCCAGGTGGAGTTTGAGGGCCGTTCCAGGTGGAGTTTGAGGGCCGTTCCAAGTGGAGTTTGAGGGACGTTCCAGGTGGAGTTTGAGGTCGTTCCAGGTGGAGTTTGAGGTCGTTCCAGGTGGAGTTTGAGGTCGTTCCAGGTGGAGTTTGAGGCGGTTCCAGGTGGAGTTTGAGGGTCGTTCCAGGTGGAGTTTGAGGTCGTTCCAGGTGGAGTTTGAGGGGCGTTCCAGGTGGAGTTTAAGGCCGTTCCAGCTGGAGTTTGAGGCCGTTCCAGGTGGAGTTTGTGGTCGTTCCAGGTGGAGTTTGAGAGCGTTCGAGGTGGAGTTTGAGGTCTTTCCAGGTGGAGTTTGAGGCCATTCCAGGTGGAGTTTGAGGTCGTTCCAGGTGGAGTTTGAGGGTCGTTCCAGGTGGAGTTTGAGGGCCGTTCCAGGTGGAGGTTGAGGTCGTTCCAGGTGGAGTTTGAGGGCCGTTCCAGGTGGAGTTTGAGGGCCGTTCCAGGTGGAGTTTGAGGTCTTTCCAGGTGAAGTTTGAGGCCATTCCAGGTGGAGTTTGAGGTCGTTCCAGGTGGAGTTTGAGGGTCGTTCCAGGTGGAGTTTGAGGGCCGTTTCAGGTGGAGTTTGAGGGCCGTTCCAGGTGGAGTTTGAGGCCATTCCAGGTGGAGTTTGAGGGTCGTTCCAGGTGGAGTTTGAGGGCCGTTCCAGGTGGAGTTTAAGGCCGTTCCAGCTGGAGTTTGAGGCCGTTCCAGGTGGAGTTTGTGGTCGTTCCAGGTGGAGTTTGAGAGCGTTCGAGGTGGAGTTTGAGGTCTTTCCAGGTGGAGTTTGAGAGCGTTCGAGGTGGAGTTTGAGGTCTTTCCAGGTGGAGTTTGAGGTCATTCCAGGTGGAGTTTGAGGTCGTTCCAGGTGGAGTTTGAGGGTCGTTCCAGGTGGAGTTTGAGGGCCGTTCCAGGTGGAGTTTGAGGTCGTTCCAGGTGGAGTTTGAGGGTCGTTCCAGGTGGAGTTTGAGGGCCGTTCCAGGTGGAGTTTGAGGTCGTTCCAGGTGGAGTTTGCGGGTCGTTCCAGGTGGAGTTTGAGGGTCGTTCCAGGTGGAGTTTGAGG
>NW_027315724.1:37309806-37344806 GCF_026437365.1 Eucyclogobius newberryi
AGAGAAGAGAGAAGAGAGAGAGAAGAGAGAGGAGAGAAGAGAGAAGAGAGAGGAGAGAAGAGAGAGGAGAGAAGAGAGAGAGAAGAGAGAGGAGAGAAGAGAGAAGAGAGAGGAGAAGGGAAAGAATGTGAAAGTGAAGAAGGGGAGAGAGGGAGAGCAAGCGGCTGTGACCAGATGGAAGCAGCGGAATCCTGCTGAGAAGACTGTCATTTACACACAAAACAGGGTTTTCCTGGGGGGGAGGGGATAGGGGGAGGGGATAGGGGGAGGGGATAGGGGGAGGGGATAGGGGGAGGGGATAGGGGGAGGGGATAGGGGGGAGGGGGAGGAAAGAGTTGTAATAAAGATCAGCTGTAATCTTGGGGGTGATAGACTGTGTAGTGGAGACACTTATGTCATAATGACTATTTGCTGAATGTCTCGCCCTCTGCTCTCCACATCGACACTGTTATGTCTAATAAAGTTCTTCATTTAATATTCTTCATAATAATAACCAGTGTCTGAGACTCGTATATGATAAGGACGTGTGACATAATGACGGGGGCGTGACATCAGTGGCCACGCCTCTGTCCGACCTTTGAACTCTAGACGTTGTTGTGAAATTCACGTTGAACCCGCAGCTGGAAGTGGGCGGGGCCTTTCAGTCCAAACTCCGGGCCGGGACCGTCTCACGGGACAGTCTCACGGGACCGTCCTGAACGCAGAGCCACGTGTCCAGTGCCTCCTCTGAGCGGGCGACCCGGGCTGACCGCCACCGCAGACATGTCCACGTCCAGAGAGAGTGACCTCTACGACTGCATCGTGATCGGAGCCGGCGTCCAGGGCTCGTTCACGGCCTACAGCCTGTCCAAGAGGGGACAGAGGACACTGCTGCTGGAGCAGGTGGGACGGGGACATGTGATCACACTGCACAGTGTGTGTGTGAATGTATTGCGCAAACACACACAGCGTGCATGCACGTTTGTGTGTGTTTGTGTAAAGTGTGTGTTTGTGTAAAGTGTGTGTTTGTGTAAAGTGTGTGTTTGTGTAAAGTGTGTGTTTGCGTAAAGTGTGTGTTTGTGTAAAGTGTGTATTTGTGTACAGTGTGTGTTTGTGTACAGTGTGTGTTTGTGTAAAGTGTGTATTTGTGTACAGTGTGTGTTTGTGTAAAGTGTGTGTTTGTGTACAGTGTGTGTTTGTGTAAAGTGTGTGTTTGTGTACAGTGTGTGTTTGTGTAAAGTGTGTGTTTGTGTAAAGTGTGTGTTTGTGTAAAGTGTGTGTTTGTGTAAAGTGTGTGTTTGTGTAAAGTGTGTGTTTGTGTACAGTGTGTGTTTGTGTAAAGTGTGTGTTTGAGTAAAGTGTGTGTTTGTGTAAAGTGTGTGTTTGTGTACAGTGTGTGTTTGTGTAAAGTGTGTGTTTGTGTAAAGTGTGTGTTTGTGTACAGTGTGTGTTTGTGTAAAGTGTGTGTTTGTGTAAAGTGTGTGTTTGAGTAAAGTGTGTGTTTGTGTAAAGTGTGTGTTTGTGTAAAGTGTGTGTTTGTGTAAAGTGTGTGTTTGTGTACAGTGTGTGTTTGTGTAAAGTGTGTGTTTGTGTAAAGTGTGTGTTTGTGTAAAGTGTGTGTTTGTGTAAAGTGTGTGTTTTTGTGGTTGGTTTATTTGTGGAGCACGTTTCAGACAAAAAGCTTCACAACAGGAAAAATGCAATAAAATCACAAAGACAAACATGAAAGAGAAAAGTGCAAATGAAAAACTTTCAGTGGCAGAAGCTGAAAACACACATGTTATAGTATGTTAAAGTGACTGCACATGTGTTATAGTAAAGTGACTGCACATGTGTTATAGTATGTTAAAGTGACTGCACATGTGTTATAGTATGTTAAAGTGACTGCACATGTGTTATAGTATGTTAAAGTGACTGCACATGTGTTATAGTATGTTAAAGTGACTGCACATGTGTTATAGTATGTTAAAGTGACTGCACATGTGTTATAGTATGTTAAAGTGACTGCACATGTGTTATAGTATGTTAAAGTGACTGCACATGTGTTATAGTATGTTAAAGTGACTGCACATGTGTTATAGCATGTTAAAGTGACTGCACATGTGTTATAGTATGTTAAAGTGACTGCACACATGTTATAGTATGTTAAATTGACTGCACATGTGTTATAGTATGTTAAAGTGACTGCACATGTGTTATAGTATGTTAAAGTGACTGCACATGTGTTATAGTATGTTAAAGTGACTGCACATGTGTTATAGTATGTTAAAGTGACTGCACATGTGTTATAGCATGTTAAAGTGACTGCACATGTGTTATAGTATGTTAAAGTGACTGCACACATGTTATAGTATGTTAAAGTGACTGCACATGTGTTATAGTATGTTAAAGTGACTGCACACGTGTTATAGTATGTTAAAGTGACTGCACATGTGTTATAGCATGTTAAAGTGACTGCACATGTGTTATAGTATGTTAAAGTGACTGCACATGTGTTATAGCATGTTAAAGTGACTGCACACATGTTATAGTATGTTAAAGTGACTGTACATGTGTTATAGTATGTTAAAGTGACTGCACACATGTTATAGTATGTTAAAGTGACTGCACATGTGTTATAGTATGTTAAAGTGACTGCACATGTGTTATAGTATGTTAAAGTGACTGCACATGTGTTATAGCATGTTAAAGTGACTGCACACATGTTATAGTATGTTAAAGTGACTGTACATGTGTTATAGCATGTTAAAGTGACTGCACACATGTTATAGTATGTTAAAGTGACTGCACATGTGTTATAGTATGTTAAAGTGTCTGTACACACGTGTTATAGTATGTTAAAGTGACTGCACATGTGTTATAGCATGTTAAAGTGACTGCACACGTGTTATAGTATGTTAAAGTGACAGTAGACACATTTTATAGCATGTTAAAGTGACTGCACATGTGTCATAGCATGTTAAAGTGACTGCACACGTGTTATAGTATGTTAAAGTGACAGTAGACACATTTTATAGCATGTTAAAGTGACTGCACATGTGTCATAGCATGTTAAAGTGACTGCACATGTGTTATAGTATGTTAAAGTGACAGTAGACACATTTTATAGCATGTTAAAGTGACTGTACACAAGTGTCATAGCATGTTAAAGTGACTGCACATGTGTTATAGTATGTTAAAGTTACTGTACACACGTGTTATAGCATGTTAAAGTGACTGTACACACATGTTATAGTATGTTAAAGTGACTGCACCCACGTGTTATAGTATGTTAAAGTGACTGCACAGACGTGTTATAGTATGTTAAAGTGACTGTACACACATGTTAGAGCATGTTAAAGTGACTGCACATGTGTTATAGTATGTTAAAGTGACTGCACACGTGCTATAGTATGTTAAAGTGACTGCACACGTGTTATAGTATGTTTAAGTGACTGTACACACGTGTTATAGTATGTTAAAGTGACTGCACACGTGCTATAGTATGTTAAAGTGACTGCACACGTGTTATAGTATGTTAAAGTGACTGCACACGTGCTATAGTATGTTAAAGTGACTGCACACGTGTTATAGTATGTTTAAGTGACTGTACACAAGTGTCATAGCATGTTAAAGTGACTGCACATGTGTTATAGTATGTTAAAGTTACTGTATATATGTGTTATAGCATGTTAAAGTAACTGCACACGTGTTATAGTATGTTAAAGTGACTGTACAGACGTGTTATAGTATGTTAAAGTGACTGTACACACGTGTTATAGTATGTTAAAGTAACTGCACATGTGTTATAGCATCTTAAAGTGACTGTACACACATGTTATAGCATGTTAAAGTGACTGCGCATGTGTTATAGCATGTTAAAGTGACTGTACACACGTGTTATAGCATGTTAAAGTGACTGTACACACTTGTTATAGTATGTTAAAGTGACTGCACCCACGTGTTATAGTATGTTAAAGTGACTGCACACGTGTTATAGTATGTTAAAGTGACTGCACATGTGTTATTGCATGTTAAAGTGACTGCACACACGTGTTATAGTATGTTAAAATGACTGTACACACATGTTAGAGCATGTTAAAGTGACTGCACACGTGTTATAGTATGTTAAAGTGACTGCAAACGTGTTATAACATGTTAAAGTTACTGTACACATGTGTTATAGGATGTTGTAATGACTGAACACGTGTTATAGTATGTTAAAGTGACTGCACATGTGTTATAGCATGTTAAAGTGACTGTACACACATGTTATAGCATGTTAAAGTGACTATACACACATGTTAGAGCATGTTAAAGTGACTGCACACGTGTTATAGTATGTTAAAGTGACTGTACACACATGTTAGAGCATGTTAAAGTGACTGCACACGTGTTATAGTATGTTAAAGTTACTGCACACGTGTTATAGTATGTTAAGGTGACTGCACATGTGTTATAGCATGTTAAAGTTACTGTAAACACGTGTTATAGCATGTTAAAGTGACTGTACACGCGTGTCATAGCATGTTAAAGTGACTGCAGACGTGTTATAGCATGTTAAAGTGACTGTACACGCGTGTCATAATAATAATAATAATAATAACTTTTATTTATATAGCGCTTTTCAGTGACCCAAAGACGCTGAGCATATATAAAAAAGGGGGGTGTATTTACAGACGGGGGGGACAACACGTACAGAACACATTAATATACAGATAAAATGAAGAAGACAGAAGAAGTAGAGAGAAAAAGATGGGGATGTAACAGGGGGTAGAAGAGTAGGCAATGGGGTAGAGGAGGCTAGGGGTAGGGGAGGTCATAGGCTTGGGTGAAGAGGTATGTTTTTAGGCGGGATTTGAATGTTGTGAGTGAGGGAGAGTGGCGGACAGGTTGGGGGAGGGAGTTCCAGAGTCGGGGTGCTGTTCGGGAGAATGCTCTGTCGCCAAAAGTTTTGAGTCGGGATGTTGGTGCAGTCAGGGTGAGAGAGGAGGAGGATCGGAGAGCTCGGGTGGGGCGGTGGGGGATGAGGAGGTCAGACAGGTAGGGGGGGCAAGGTGGTGAAGAGCTTTGAAGGTGAGGAGGAGTATTTTAAAGTTTATGCGCTGCTTGATGGGGAGCCAGTGGAGAGAGCGGAGAACGGGAGTGATGTGATCACGGGACCGGGTGTGGGTGAGGAGGCGGGCAGCGGAGTTTTGGACCATTTGGAGTCTATGGAGGGAATGGGAGGAGATGAAGGCATGGATGAGGGATTCAGCAGCGGGGAGGGTGAGGCAGTGTCGGATTTTGGCGATGCGGCGGAGGTGGAAGTATGAGGTCTTGACGATGTGGCTGACATGGGGAGTGAAGGAGAGGGTGGGGTCCATGATGACACCGAGATTGCGTACCAGGGTAGAGGGGGTGATGGTCGAGGTGTCGATGCTGAGTGAGAAGGGACCAGTTTTATTGAGAGTGGATTTGGTGCCAATGAGGAGGAGCTCTGTTTTGTCACTGTTCAGTTTGAGGAAGTTGAGAGTGAGCCATGATTTTATTGTAGAGATGCAGGTTTCAATGTGGCTGAGGAGAGGGTTTTGGGTGGATTTGGTGGTGAGGTATATCTGGGTGTCGTCAGCGTAGCAGTGGAAGTCCAGGTTGAGTTGGCGGAGGATGTGACCAAGGGGGAAGATGTAGCAGATGAAGAGGAGGGGGCCGAGGACTGAGCCCTGGGGGACCCCTGCGTTACTGGGGAGAGGGTGGATGAGTGACCGGAGAGGGAAATGAACTCTTGCCTGTTGGTGAGGTAGGATGTGAGCCAGTCAAGTGCAGAGCCCTCAACACCCAGTTGGCGCAGCCTTTGTAGGAGGATGGAATGGTTTATAGTGTCAAAGGCTGCGCTGAGGTCTAGTAGTAACAGGATGTTGAGGGCCCCGGAGTCTGCAGAGGTGAGGAGATCGTTGAGTACTTTGACCAGGGCTGTTTCAGTGCTGTGAAGTGGGCGAAAGCCAGATTGGAGGGGTTCATAGAGGTTGTTTGACTGGAGGTGGGTGTGAAGTTGGGCGGCGACGATGCGTTCCAGCGTTTTTGAGAGGAACGGCAGGTTGGAGATGGGGCGGTAGTTGGAGAGGTTGGCGGAGTCTAGGGTGGGTTTTTTGAGGATGGGGGTGATGGAGGCCAGTTTGTAGATGGAAGGAACATGGCCGAGGGATAAAGACTGGTTGAAGAGGGTGGTGAGATGGGGGATGAGAGCAGGGAGGCAGGCCTTGGTTAGAGTCGTTGGGAGGGGGTCGAGAGAGCAGGTGGTGGTTTTGGAAGCGGTGATGAGGTCTATGATATGAGAGGAGTTAACAGAGGAGAAGGTGGTGAGGGGAGGGAAGGGTGGGTGGTCAGGGAGAGGAGGGGGGGCAGGGGTGGGGGTGGTGATGGAGCTAATGGAGACGGCAGTCATGGAGCTGTTGATTTTGGAAATTTTGTCATTGAAGGCAAGGAGGAAAGAGTTGCAGAGGTCAGGGGAGGAGGGTGGAGTGATGTCCGGTGGCTGGAGCAGCTTGTTGACGGTGGAGAACAGGGTGCGAGGGCTCCGGTGGGAGCTGTTGATGAGGGTGGAGAGGTGGGCAGATTTGGCGGCTTGGAGAGCGTCACGGTAGGAGGAGATGTGTAATTTGAAAGCTTCGGCGTGGACGGTGAGGCGGGTTCTTTTGAGGAGTCGTTCGAGTTGGCGGCCAGTCTGCTTCATGGTGCGGAGTTCAGGGGTGTACCAGGGGGCGGGGTTGATGTATGAGACGGAGGAGGTTTTCCAGGGGGCTAGGGAGTCAAGGGAGTCGGAGAGGGTGGTGTTGAGCATGACAGCATAGTCGTCGGGGGAAGAGGGGGGGGAGTCAGGGGGGAAAGCAGAGGATATGAGCTGGGAGAGCGTGAGGGGGTTGACTGACTTGATATTGCGGTAGGTGATGGTGCATTTTTTGGGGTTGTGGGGCGAGGGTAGGGGGGCGGAGAAAATGATGCAGAGATGATCAGAGAGTGGGAAGGGGAGGGGGTGGGGCTTAGATATGGGTAGGAGAGAGGAACAGACTAAGTCCAGAGTGTGGCCTTTGGTATGGGTGGGGAAGTCAATATGTTGGGTGAGATGGAAGCAGTCCAGGAGAGAGAGGAAGTGGGATGTCAGTGGGGCGTTGGGGCAGTCAATGTGGATGTTGAAGTCACCAGTGAGTAGGAGGCGGGCAGAGAGAGAGGATGCGATGGTGAGGAGTTCAGACAATTCAGTGAGGAAAGAGGGGTGGGGCTTTGGGGGACGATAGATCAGGATAGCGGTGATAGAGTTGGGGAGGGAGAAGGCGAGGTATTCAAATGATGAGATGGATGGAAGGTTGAGGTTCAGTTCAGTGATGGATGTAGATTTTTTATGAATAAGAGCAAGACCTCCCCCACGCCCGGAGAGGCGGGGTTTGGCAGTGTAAGTGTAGTTGGAGGGAGTGGCTAGGTCATAGCATGTTAAAGTGACTGCAGACGTGTTATAGCATCTAGGAGAGTCTAAGGACAGAGGACCCTGGGACATCGTCCCTCGCCACCACAGACATTGTTGATTCGGCCCTCAGAGGCGACTGTTGTTGTGATTTTGGGCCTTACAAAAATAAATTGATTTGATGATTTAATTTATAGCATGTTAAAGTGACTGCACACGTGTTATAGTATGTTAAAGTGACTGCACACGTGTTATAGTAAGTTGAAGTGACTGCATACGTGTCATAGCATGTTAAAGTGACTGCACACACGTGTTATAGTGTGTTAAAGTGACTGTACACACGTGTTATAGTATATCGAAGTGACTGCATACGTGTTCTAATTTGTTAAAGTGACTGTACACACGTGTTGAAGTATGTTAAAGTGACTGCAAACATGTTATAGTATGTTAAAGTGACTGTACACACGTGTCATAGCATGTTAAAGTGACTTCACACGTGTTATAATTTGTAAAAGTGACTGTACACGCATGTCATAGCATGTTCAAGTTACTGCACATGTGTTATAGCATGTTCAAGTGACTGCACACGTGTTATAGTATGTTAAAGTGACTGTACACAAGTGTCATAGCATGTTAAAGTGACTGCACATGTGTTATAGCATGTTAAAGTGAATGCACATGTGTTATAGCATGTTAAAGTGACTGCACATGTGTTATAGCATGTTAAAGTGACTGCACATGTGTTATAGCATGTTAAAGTGACTGCACACGCGTGTAGAGCTCTAAACGTGCTGCTGTTTGCAGTTTGTGCTGCCGCACACTCGGGGCAGCTCTCACGGACAGTCGAGGATCATCCGTAAAGCGTACGAGCAGGACTTCTACACACGCATGATGGAGGAGTGCTACGGGCTGTGGGCGGAGCTGGAGCGGGAGGGCGGAGTCACGCTCTACAGGTACGACATGTGTGGGCGGAGCTGGAGCGGGAGGGCGGAGTCACGCTCTACAGGTACGACACGTGTCCTGGAGCGGGAGGGCGGAGTCACGCTCTCCAGGTACGACACGTGTGGGCGGAGCTGGAGAGGGAGGGCGGAGTCACGTGTGGGACTCGTCAGAGCGGTTTTTCATGGTTCTTCTGTTCACACACTTCAAATCCTCATTCTGCTTTATTTGTGGTGTTATTGCAAGTCCAGTTGAAGTCCGGTCGAAGTCCGGTTGAAGTCTAGTCGAAGTCCAGTTGAAGTCCGGTTGAAGTCCGGATGAAGTCCAGTCGAAGTCCAGTTGAAGTCTAGTCGAAGTCCAGTCGAAGTCCGGTTCAAGTCCAGTTGAAGTCCGGTTGAAGTCCAGTTGAAGTCCAGTCGAAGTCCGGTCGAAGTCCGGTCGAAGTCCAGTTGAAGTCCAGTCGAAGTCCAGTTGAAGTCTAGTCGAAGTCCAGTCGAAGTCCGGTTCAAGTCCAGTTGAAGTCCGGTTGAAGTCCGGTTGAAGTCCGGTCGAAGTCCAGTTGAAGTCCGGTTGAATTCCGGTCGAAGTCCAGTTGAAGTCCAGTTGAAGTCCAGTCGAAGTCCGGTCGAAGTCCGGTCGAAGTCCAGTTGAAGTCCAGTCGAAGTCCAGTTGAAGTCTAGTCGAAGTCCAGTCGAAGTCCGGTTCAAGTCCAGTTGAAGTCCGGTTGAAGTCCGGTTGAAGTCCAGTCGAAGTCCGGTCGAAGTCCGGTCGAAGTCCAGTTGAAGTCCAGTTGAAGTCCGGTTGAATTCCGGTCGAAGTCCGGTCGAAATCCAGTTGAAGTCCAGTTGAAGTCCGGTCAGAAGAAGCTTTTTTAGCGTTAGCATCTTGTTAGCATTCTCCTCTGTGTTCTACTCTGTGTTCCCCTCAGTGTTCTCCTCAGTGTTCTCCTCTGTGTTCTCCTCAGTGTTCCTCCTCAGTGTTCTCCTCAGTGTTCCTCCTCAGTGTTCTCCTCTGTGTTCTCCTCAGTGTTCTCCTCAGTGTTCTCCTCTGTGTTCTCCTCAGTGTCCTCCTCACTGTTCCCCTCAGTGTTCTCCTCTGTGTTCTCCTCAGTGTTCTCCTCAGTGTTGTCCTCAGTGTTCTCCTCTGTGTTCTCCTCCCTCTACTCCTCAGTGTTCTCCTCAGTGTTCTCCTCACTGTTCCCCTCAGTGTTCTCCTCTGTGTTCTCCTCAGTGTTCTCCTCAGTGTCCTCCTCACTGTTCCCCTCAGTGTTCTCCTCTGTGTTCTCCTCTGTGTTCTCCTCAGTGTTCTCCTCAGTGTCCTCCTCAGTGTCCTCCTCACTGTTCCCCTCAGTGTTCTCCTCTGTGTTCTCCTCAGTGTTCTCCTCAGTGTTCTCCTCAGTGTTCCTCCTCAGTGTTCTCCTCTGTGTTCTCCTCAGTGTTCTCCTCTGTGTTCTCCTCAGTGTTTTCCTCAGTGTTCCTCCTCAGTGTTCTCCTCTGTGTTCTCCTCAGTGTTCCTCCTCAGTGTTCTCCTCTGTGTTCTCCTCAGTGTTCTCCTCAGTGTTCTCCTCAGTGTTCTCCTCTGTGTTCCCCTCAGTGTTCTCCTCAGTGTTCTCCTCTGTGTTCTCCTCAGTGTTCCTCCTCAGTGTTCTCCTCTGTGTTCTCCTCAGTGTTCTCCTCTGTGTTCTCCTCTGTGTTCTCCTCAGTGTTCTCCTCAGTGTTCTCCTCAGTGTTGTCCTCAGTGTTCTCCTCTGTGTTCTCCTCCCTCTACTCCTCAGTGTTCTCCTCAGTGTTCTCCTCACTGTTCCCCTCAGTGTTCTCCTCTGTGTTCTCCTCAGTGTTCTCCTCAGTGTCCTCCTCAGTGTCCTCCGCACTGTTCCCCTCAGTGTTCTCCTCAGTGTTCTCCTCAGTGTCCTCCTCAGTGTCCTCCTCACTGTTCCCCTCAGTGTTCTCCTCTGTGTTCTCCTCAGTGTTCCCCTCAGTGTCCTCGTCAGTGTCCTCCTCAGTGTTCCACTCAGTGTTCTCCTCTGTGTTCTCCTCATTGTTCTCCTCTGTGTTCTCCTCAGTGTTCTCCTCAGTGTCCTCCTCAGTGTCCTCCTCACTGTTCCCCTCAGTGTTCTCCTCTGTGTTCTCCTCAGTGTTCTCCTCAGTGTTCCTCCTCAGTGTTCTCCTCTGTGTTCTCCTCAGTGTTCTCCTCAGTGTTCCTCCTCAGTGTTCTCCTCTGTGTTCTCCTCAGTGTTCGCCTCAGTGTTCTCCTCAGTGTTCTCCTCTGTGTTCCCCTCACTGTTCTCCTCTGTGTTCTCCTCAGTGTCCTCGTCAGTGTCCTCCTCAGTGTTCCACTCAGTGTTCTCCTCTGTGTTCTCCTCATTGTTCTCCTCTGTGTTCTCCTCAGTGTTCTCCTCAGTGTCCTCCTCAGTGTCCTCCTCACTGTTCCCCTCAGTGTTCTCCTCTGTGTTCTCCTCAGTGTTCTCCTCAGTGTTCCTCCTCAGTGTTCTCCTCTGTGTTCTCCTCAGTGTTCTCCTCAGTGTTCCTCCTCAGTGTTCTCCTCTGTGTTCTCCTCAGTGTTCGCCTCAGTGTTCTCCTCAGTGTTCTCCTCTGTGTTCCCCTCAGTGTTCTCCTCAGTGTTCTCCTCTGTGTTCTCCTCAGTTTTCCCCTCAGTTTTCTCCTCAGTGTTCTCCTCAGTGTTCTCCTCTGTGTTCTCCTTAGTGTTCCCCTCAGTGTTCTCCTCAGTGTTGTCCTCAGTGTTCTCCTCTGTGTTCTCCTCCCTCTACTCCTCAGTGTTCTCCTCAGTGTTCTCCTCACTGTTTCCCTCAGTGTTCTCCTCTGTGTTCTCCTCAGTGTTCTCCTCAGTGTCCTCCTCAGTGTCCTCCTCACTGTTTCCCTCAGTGTTCTCCTCTGTGTTCTCCTCTGTGTTCTCCTCAGTGTTCTCCTCTGTGTCCTCCTCACTGTTCCCCTCAGTGTTCTCTTCTTTGTTCTCCTCAGTGTTCCACTCAGTGTTCTCCTCTGTGTTCTCCTCCCTGTTCCCCTCAGTGTTCTCCTCTGTGTTCTCCTCCCTGTTCCCCTCAGTGTTCTCCTCTGTGTTCTCCTCAGTGTTCTCCTCAGTGTTCTCCTCAGTGTTCTCCTCTGTGTTCTCCTCAGTGTTCTCCTCAGTGTTCTCCTCAGTGTCCTCCTTACTGTTCCCCTCATTGTTCTCCTCTGTGTTCTCCTCAGTGTTCTCCTCAGTGTTCTCCTCTGTGTTCTCCTCAGTGTTCCTCCTCAGTGTTCTCCTCAGTGTCCTCCTTACTGTTCCCCTCATTGTTCTCCTCTGTGTTCTCCTCAGTGTTCTCCTCAGTGTTCTCCTCAGTGTTCTCCTCTGTGTTCTCCTCAGTGTTCCCCTCAGTGTTCTCCTAAGTGTTCTCCTCAGTGTTCTCCTCCCTCTCCTCCTCAGTGTTCTCCTCAGTGTTCTCCTCAGTGTTCTCCTCAGTGTTCTCCTCCCTCTCCTCCTCAGTGTTCTCCTCAGTGTTCTCCTCTGTGTTTTCCTCAGTGTTCCCCTCAGTGTTCTCCTCAGTGTTCTCCTAAGTGTTCTCCTCAGTGTTCTCCTCCCTCTCCTCCTCAGTGTTCTCCTCAGTGTTCTCCTAAGTGTTCTCCTCCCTCTCCTCCTCAGTGTTCTCCTCAGTGTTCTCCTAAGTGTTCTCCTCAGTGTTCTCCTCCCTCTCCTCCTCAGTGTTCTCCTCAGTATTCTCCTCAGTGTTCTCCTCAGTGTTCTCCTCCCTCTCCTCCTCAGTGTTCTCCTCAGTGTTCTCCTCTGTCTTCTCCTCAGTGTTCTCCTCAGTGTTCCCCTCAGTGTTCTCCTAAGTGTTCTCCTCAGTGTTCTCCTCCCTCTCCTCCTCAGTGTTCTCCTCAGTGTTCTCCTCAGTGTTCTCCTCAGTGTTCTCCTCAGTGTTCTCCTCAGTTTTCCCCTCAGTTTTCTCCTCAGTGTTCTCCTCAGTGTTCTCCTCTGTGTTCTCCTTAGTGTTCCCCTCAGTGTTCTCCTCAGTGTTGTCCTCAGTGTTCTCCTCTGTGTTCTCCTCCCTCTACTCCTCAGTGTTCTCCTCAGTGTTCTCCTCACTGTTTCCCTCAGTGTTCTCCTCTGTGTTCTCCTCAGTGTTCTCCTCAGTGTCCTCCTCAGTGTCCTCCTCACTGTTTCCCTCAGTGTTCTCCTCTGTGTTCTCCTCAGTGTCCTCCTCAGTGTCCTCCTCACTGTTCCCCTCAGTGTTCTCTTCTTTGTTCTCCTCAGTGTTCCACTCAGTGTTCTCCTCCCTGTTCCCCTCAGTGTTCTCCTCTGTGTTCTCCTCAGTGTTCTCCTCAGTGTTCTCCTCTGTGTTCTCCTCAGTGTTCTCCTCAGTGTTCTCCTCAGTGTCCTCCTTACTGTTCCCCTCATTGTTCTCCTCTGTGTTCTCCTCAGTGTTCTCCTCAGTGTTCTCCTCTGTGTTCTCCTCAGTGTTCCTCCTCAGTGTTCTCCTCAGTGTCCTCCTTACTGTTCCCCTCATTGTTCTCCTCTGTGTTCTCCTCAGTGTTCTCCTCAGTGTTCTCCTCAGTGTTCTCCTCTGTGTTCTCCTCAGTGTTCCCCTCAGTGTTCTCCTAAGTGTTCTCCTCAGTGTTCTCCTCCCTCTCCTCCTCAGTGTTCTCCTCAGTGTTCTCCTCAGTGTTCTCCTCAGTGTTCTCCTCCCTCTCCTCCTCAGTGTTCTCCTCAGTGTTCTCCTCTGTGTTTTCCTCAGTGTTCCCCTCAGTGTTCTCCTCAGTGTTCTCCTAAGTGTTCTCCTCAGTGTTCTCCTCCCTCTCCTCCTCAGTGTTCTCCTCAGTGTTCTCCTAAGTGTTCTCCTCAGTGTTCTCCTCCCTCTCCTCCTCAGTGTTCTCCTCAGTGTTCTCCTAAGTGTTCTCCTCAGTGTTCTCCTCCCTCTCCTCCTCAGTGTTCTCCTCAGTATTCTCCTCAGTGTTCTCCTCAGTGTTCTCCTCCCTCTCCTCCTCAGTGTTCTCCTCAGTGTTCTCCTCAGTGTTCCCCTCAGTGTTCTCCTAAGTGTTCTCCTCAGTGTTCTCCTCCCTCTCCTCCTCAGTGTTCTCCTCAGTGTTCTCCTCAGTGTTCTCCTCAGTGTTCTCCTCAGTGTTCTCCTCAGTGTTCTCCTCTGTGTTCATCAGGCAAACTGGGCTCCTGGTGATGGGGCCCGAGCACAGTGACTCCTTCACTCAGATGAAGTCCACTCTCCTGCAGAGTGAGGTCCCCACAGTGAGTCTGACCCCGGAGGACTTCAGCTCTCACGTCCCTCAAATGCTGCTGGTCCCTGGGGACGGGGCCATCGTGGACGTGACGGCCGGAGTGTTGTATGCTGACCGCGCCCTAAGGACTGCACAGGCAAGTGACCCTGATGACCTCACACCATGACCTTGTGTGACCTCATGTGACCTCATGTAGACTTAATGTAGACCTCATGTAGACCTCATGTAGACTTCATGTAGACCTCATGTAGACTTCATGTAGACCTCATGTAGACTTCATGTAGACTTCATGTATACTTCATGTAGACTTCATGTATACTTCATGTAGACTTCATGTATACTTCATGTAGACTTCATGTAGACTTCATGTATACTTCATGTAGACCTCATGTAGACTTCATGTAGACCTCATGTAGACTTCATGTAGACTTCATGTATACTTCATGTAGACTTCATGTATACTTCATGTAGACTTCATGTAGACTTCATGTAGACTTCATGTATACTTCATATAGACCTCATGTAGACTTCATGCAGACCTCATCATGACCTCATGCAAACTTCCTGTAGACTTCCTGTAGATTTCATGTAGACCTCGTGTAGACCTCATGTAGACCCCATGTAGACTTCATGTAGACCTCATGTAGACTTTGTGTAGACCTCATGTAGACCCCATGTAGACTTCATGTAGACTTCATGTAGACCTCATCATGACCTCATGTAGACTTCATGTAGACCTCATGTAGACTTCATGTAGACTTCATGTAGACTTCCTGTAGGCCTCATCATGACCTCATGTAGACTTCATGTAGAGCTCATGTAGACCTCATATAGGCCTCATGTAAACCTCATGTAGACTTCATGTAGACCTCATGTAGACTTCATGTAGACTTCATGTAGACCTGATGTAGACCTCATGTAGACTTCATGTACACCTCATATAGGCCTCATATAGACCTCATACAGGCCTCTAGTAGGCCTCATCATGACCTCATGTAGACTTCATGTAGACCTCATATAGGCCTCGTGTAGGCCTCATATAGACCTCATGTAGACTTCATGCAGACCTCATCATGACCTCATGCAAACTTCCTGTAGACTTCATGTAGATTTCATGTAGACATCATGTAGACCCCATGTAGACTTAATGTAGACCTCATCATGACCTCATGTAAACTTCATGTAGACTTCATGTAGACCTCATGTATACTTCATGTAGACTTCATGTAGACCTCATTTAGACCTCATGTAGACTTAATGTAGACTTCATGTAGACCTCATGTAGAATTCATGTAGACCGCATGTACACTTCATGTAGACTTCTTGTAGACTTCATCATGACCTCATGTAGACTTCATGTAGACCTCATTATGACCTCATGTAGAGCTCATGTAGACCTCATATAGGCCTCATGTAGACCTCATGTAGACTTCATATAGACCTCATGTAGACTTTATGTAGGCCTCATCATGACCTCATGTAGACTTTATGTAGGCCTCATCATGACCTCATGTAAACCTCATGTAGACCTCATGTAAACTTCATGTAGACTTTATGTAGACCTCATTTAGGCCTCATCATGACCTCATGTAGACATCATGTAGACCTCATGTAGACCTGACATAGACCTCATATAGGCCTCATGTAGGCCTCATCATGACCTCATGTAGACTTCATGCAGACCTCATCATGACCTCATGTAGACTTCATGTAGACCTCATGTAGACTTCGTGTAGACCTCATGTAGACTTCATGTAGACCTCATGTAGACCTCATACAGGCCTCATGTAGACCTCATATAGGCCTCATGTGGGACCTCATCATGACCTCATGTACACTTCATGTAGACCTCATGTAGACCTCATGTAGACTTCATGTAGACTTCATGCAGACTTCATGTAGACCTCATGTAGACTTCGTGTAGACCTTATGTAGACCTCATACATGCCTCATGTAGACCTCATAAAGGCCTCATGTAGACCTAATATGGGCCTCATCATGACCTCATGTAGACTTCATGTAGACTTCATGTAGACCTCATGTAGACTTCATGTAGACTTCATGTAGACTTCATGTAGACCTCATATAGACCTCATGTAGGCTTCATCATGACCTCATGTAGACTTCATGTAGACCTCATGTAGACTTCATGTAGACTTCATGTAGACCTCATGTAGACTTCATGTAGACTTCATCTAGACTTCATGTTGACCTCATGTAGACTTCATGTAGACCTCATGTAGACTTCATGTAGACTTCATGTATACCTCATGTAGACTTCATGTAGACTTCATGTAGACCTCATGTAGACTTTATGTAGACTTCATGTAGACTTCATGTAGACCTGATGTAGACTTCATGTAGACCTGATGTAAACTTCATGTATACCTTATATAGACTTCATGTAGACTTCCTGTAGGCCTCATCATGACCTCATGTACACCTCATATAGGCCTCATCATGACCT
The DNA here is from genome assembly GCF_026437365.1 of Eucyclogobius newberryi. Lineage (NCBI taxonomy): Eukaryota > Metazoa > Chordata > Actinopteri > Gobiiformes > Gobiidae > Eucyclogobius > Eucyclogobius newberryi. The sequence continues at coordinate 37,325,837 of NW_027315724.1, forward strand.
CATGTAGACTTCATGTAGACCTCATCATGACCTCATGTAGACTTCATGTAGACTTCATGTAGACCTCATGTAAACTTCGTGTAGACCTCATGTAGACTTAATCTAGACCTTGTGTTGACCTCATAGAGGCCTCATGTAGTTCTCATCATGACCTCATGTAGACCTCATGTAGTTCTCATCATGACCTCATGTAGACTTCATGTAGACCTCATCATGACCTCATGTAGACTTCATGTAGACCTCATCATGACCTCATGTAGACTTCATGTAGACTTCATGTAGACTTCATGTAGACCTCATCATGACCTCATGTAGACTTCATGTAGACCTCATCATGACCTCATGTAGACTTCATGTAGACTTCATGTAGACTTCATGTAGACTTCATGTAGACTTCATGTAGACCTCATCATGACCTCATGTAGACTTCATGTAGACCTCATCATGACCTCATGTAGACTTCATGTAGACCTCATCATGACCTCATGTAGACTTCATGTAGACTTCATGTAGACTTCATGTAGACTTCATGTAGACTTCATGTAGACTTCATGTTGACCTCATCATGACTTCATGTAGGCCTTATGTAGACCTCATATAGACATCTTGTAGACCTCATGTAGGCCCCATGTAGGCCTCATGTAGACATCTTGTAGACCTCATGTAGGCCTCATGTAGGCCTCATGTAGACTTTGAGGAGAAAGCTAGCTTACCTTGACGTGCTCACGTGAAAACAGCTGTGAAGGACGTGATCTGAGGAAGAGAACAGAGTCACGTTTACATAAACATTTAATTCTCTACTTTTGGATATTTCAGCCAACGCAGTAACGTCTCCATGGAGACAAGCGTGTGCTGCACCTCCAACCACAAGTTACAGGAGTTTTTGTGTTTTGAACCCAAGAGAAACGACACGACTTCAGCGTTAAAACGTGTAAACAATTAAAAACAAGAATAAAGCTTTTCATTGCGTGTAACGTGAGACGAGCTCATTGTGTCGCACATAAAAGGATCAAAGTGGAACATGTCAAAACGAGGCGTGAAATGGTTTGATTAGTCACCGCGTGTTCTCCAAACCACAAAATAATGAGATTTAAAACACATGAAAGGTTTAATCTGTCGCCTGCAGGTCGAGACGTTTAGGTTCATCACGAGACGTTTGGCATTCGGCTTCAGGACAAACTTTGATCTGTGGAAATGACAAAAGATTTACATTTTCTATTACGCGACAGCCGAGTGTGACAATGACATGAAGTGAACAACAGAAACGGTTTTATACTGTTGCTATGGCAAATATTGACTTTAATGTAATAAAATCAGTGTTGAACATGAAAAGAAGAAGAAATAAAGATATGACAATGTTTTCTTTGTGATTTGCTGGTTCAGTCTGAGACTTATTATTGAACTCATTTAAACACATTTTTATTTGTCAAATTGTAAACTATTGTGTGCATGTATTTGCAAGAATATTGAAAAACAGGAGATGATCAATATTCATGTTGTTTACGTATATTAAGTCATGTGCTCGGGGGCCTCATTTGCATAAACATGATGTAATAATGTAAATAATTGATGAGTCATGCCTTTCACTGTCGAGGAGTTAAAACATCATTATTATATTTTTAGCAAGCTTATTTTATACTGCCAGCGATTTAATATTTAATTAAATATTACATTTTTAGTATTTACAGTAGAAAGACACGATCAGACACAAGATCGAGCGGTAAAGATCGGTATCGGATGTTTTTGCAGGACATGTTTAAGAAGTTTGGGGGCGTCGTCCGGGACCAAGAGAAGGTTGTGGACATTACGCCGGGCCCTGTCGTCACGGTAACGACCTCGGCCAGATCGTACCGGGCGCGGAGTGTGGTGATCACGGCTGGGCCCTGGGCCAACCGGCTGCTGGCCCCGACCGGACTGCAGCTCCCCCTGGAGGTGAGAGGTTGAAGTGATGATGCTAACGAGGAGGTGGGCCGCGCCACGCTAGCTAAACGCAATATATGGACTCTTTATTAGGCCTGAGCTGGCAAGAGGCCTATTAGTTCCGTAAGGCCGTGGCCACGGCTACGAAAGTGCGCACGTATTAGGAAAATTAGTAGTAGAAAAATGGAACATTACCGTTGTAAACGGGCGAAGTGCGCACTAAACGAGCACTTTACATCCCAATGTAAAGCGCTCTAAGTAGCTCACGAATATGTTCCCCATCTCTTGCATGTTCCGTGCATATAAGCATGTAATGCAAAAAATTGAACATTATTACTGTATAGAGGGCCAAAAACACAAAGTGGGCGGAGCCCACTCAAAATTAACGAAAGTACCCGTCAGTGACCAGGGACCCAACACCATGAGGGATGTATAGTTTATGATATTTGAAAAATGGGAAACATTGTTTGCGCATCGGAATATTCTTCTTCTTTCTTCTTTTTTCTTTTTTCTCAGGACCAACCCCCCTATGTTTCACCCAGTGAACATTGACGAAAAGTCACAAAAATTTGCTAAATCGTACCTCTCCGCATTCTGGCTTTTCCTTCTTCTCTGCTTTTTCTAAAATTAAAAAAAATTGGCGCGTCAGCGCCCCCAAATGTACCAAAAATGCATTGAGAGATAGGAAATGACCCAAAAAAATCTGATCGTAGAATCATGAAATTTGGCGCAGAGGTAGATGGTGACAAGAGAAGTAAAAAATATTATCGCGGCAACGCCGTCCGCCCAACCAAATGTCGGCCATATTGGTTCAAAAATGGCTAAACATGACTCCGGAGTTTTTCCAAACGTCGTACTTTTACAAACTCCTCCCCCTTTGCCCTAAAAAGCTGAAATTTGGTGAAAATGGTGCTGAAGAGTGGGACATCAAAAGTTATTCAAATGACTTTGACCCTGTCACGGTCTCTGAGCGACGAAGCCGCAAACTGTAGCAAGAATTTCAGAAATGTCCCAAATTTTAAATCTGCTGCCGTTTGCGCAGATAAAGTCTGAATTGTGTAAAATTTAAATAATTCGTCAAACCCTTTGCCCTAAACCTACTGTAAGTGAAATCAATTAATTTGGCACGACAGCGCCCCCTACAGAGTGACATAAAATTTTATATGGAGGTAAAATGTTTAATTTTTTAAAATGTTACAAAATTGGCAAAAAAATCCATTGCGGCTTCCCAATCAAAAAAGTCAATGAGACTCATGTCATATTTATTAGGTTGTAGCTGTAGCGATGACACAAACCTCCCATGTTATTCCAATGAGAAAATTGCCAAAACTCTGAAATGTGAACATGCTGAAACTTTATACTTTTACGAACTCCTCCAAAGGCGTTAGCCTGATTAACCTAACATTTAGTGAGACTCATCAAAAGATATCAAAATTTTTATTCTAAGATTCATGGACTTTGTGCGTTGGAGCTGCAAACTTTTCCCTTCATATGTAAAGCAAAGGGAAGAAGACGCGACAGCGTCACAGATTCAGCAGTAGGTGGAATAAGTGGGGGCCGATCGGCGAGGCCCATCATCGCCGCTTGCGGCTATATTTATCATTCTGATTTATTCTCGATAACAACAATGTTCAGACATATTTGAACAAAGCATAATAAATGTGCTGCAAAACGAAACATGACACCAGAGTTTTGTTTTCGCATGATCTTCACAAAGCTTCAGGAATGTTCCAGAATGGGTCTTTAAATGTCTTTGTCGAGGTTCAAATGAACCACTAAAGTGCAAAAACGTCACTTTGAACCGTCGCTGCAGAAACAACACTAAAGACAAGACGGTCGTTATTCTGATGTTCTATCTCTAAAACAACGATGGGAAAGTCGTGCGGTTTCTAATGTGATTTCTCGTTTGACGCACGTCACAAAACAAACTGCTGATCGCGGCAGGAGAACGAGCCAAATCCAACCCTGAGCGAACCAAACATGAGCCACAGCTGCACTTTTGTGTCAAACGCTGAATAAAACATGTAGTTTCTGTTTAAACTCAAATAATGCTCTTTTCTATTTTTAAACCGCTCTGAGCCGAGTCAGCAGGGCCGGCCCAAGCCTTCAGGGGGCCCTAAGTGAAAACATTTTTGGGGGCCCCTCACCACGTCATCAGAATCAGTTTTATTGCCATTGTCAGTAAACAATTCACATATAGGAACTTTCTTCAACGCAAACAAAGCGCAACAAAACTCCAGGGCATCCGTTTGCCAGTTAGTTTATTCTCAACACCTCACAAGCTCAAATATTGATGACTTAAATCCCACAATGCAACTTGGTATTCCGCTGACATCACCTCTACTCCCTGTACAAATAACACACGTCCCAGATATGTTTTTGGGCGTATTTGTGGGCGTTAAGGGTCGACAGCCACATTAGCACATTAGTTTAAATTAATGAACAGGGGGGGTCTGGGGGCCCTCCCCCAGAGATTTTCAGACCTTTTTTGGGTCTTCTGCTGCATTTTAATGTGGCCCAGCCGGCTAAAATAAGAGTAAAATGTTGAGGTTGTAATGCTATAAAATGATGATGTGATGAAACTGTGCCAGGAGAAAATGACTAAAGCCAGTTATTAATACATTAGTGTACTTAATTACTCAATACAATATTGGCTATGAAAAATAATTATGATCAAATTGATTCATTTTAACTGAAAATGTAAAAGTAATAGTTATCCTTACTAATTTATCTTTTACAGCTCCCAACTGTTCCTTCTTGCTAAAGTGACAAAACAAGTTATATTAAATTAAATAAATGGCATAAGCGTTGCTTGATTAACAATTAACACTGATAAAACAAACATGTTATTCCCAGAGAATGAACAGAACGAGAAGTGAAGGTCCAAACCTCGCTCTAGTGAAGAGACTGTGTTTCTGCAACTTTGCCACTTTTATATAAAAATATATAGTATTATTCTATAACAGACGTAATTATAATATGTCTGGTTATGTTTCACTATCAATTTATTATAATTTATAACAAATAGTCTAATGATGCTTTTTAAATGAATTGAAATGTTTTATTGCTCTTATTAAAAGTTAATTACAATATAAATGTTTGTTCTGATCTGAACATCACACACTGGACTCCTGCATGAAACAATGCTGCGATGTGATTGGCTGATGGACCTGACGTGCATAAACCTTTACGTTCCTCTTATTGCACGTTAAGAAGTCAAACAGACATCACGAGTCACGAGTGATCTCACACATGGTGATGTGTGAGAGAGGGACGCAAACTCAAACCCGCTCATCTCTGACTGAGGCTGCACAGGCGCCCTGCACAGGGGCCCTGCACAGGGGCCCTGCACAGGGGCCCGGCACAGGGGCCCGGCACAGGGGCCCGGGACAGGGGCCCGGGACAGGGGCCCGGGACAGGGCCGCACAATGTTCACTCCAAAGTCTCACGTCAGAGGTTCTGGACGAGACGGTGCTCGTCCGGACCGGATCTCCGCCTCTTAGTGACCCGGGGCATAGAGGCCCCTCACCGGCCTCACCTGCAGCTGACACTACGGGGCTGGTGTAAATGTTAAGCTTATTATCTTTCATTCAGACACATATTATGCGCGGGGCAGAGCTCTCGTCGCCTCCAGCCTGAGCGAACTAACGTGACAGAATCGTGTTGTTTCAAACAGCAGCATTAACCGTCTCTTTGTAAGAGAAGTTCAATACCTGGAGAGTGTTGTTGAGTTTGCAGTTTCATTACATCGTCAAGAAGTTTCTTCTTTCGTTTTTCGGCTTCGGGGGGATATATTCCTCTGGACATGAGGACCACGCAGGGACCAGGTTGTGTTGTGTTTATGTTTTGCTCTCGTTCTGCTCGCGCACAATGAAGTTGACCAATCAGAGCAGGTTTGGTGTCTTGGTTGCCAGATTGTCATTACAAATAAATGTGGTTTGTGCGTTATATGTTCCCGCTGTGTGCGCTGCCGCGCCAGCAGCGCTACTACACTAGTGGAGCACGCTGCGCTTGCACTTCGCATAAGACGGGTTGCCAGATTGGGGGCCCTATTAACGCCTCGGGGCCCTACGCGGCTGCTTAGTTCGCTTATAGGCGGGGCCGGCCCTGCGAGTCAGCTCTGTTCAGCGGCCCACACACACCGGCCTGGTCCTGAAGCCTCTGGTCCTGAAGCCCCTGATCCTGAAGCCCCTGATCCTGAAGCCCCTGATCCTGAAGCCCCTGATCCTGAAGCCTCTGGTCCTGAAGCCCCTGGTCCTGAAGCCTCTGGTCCTGAAGCCCCTGGTCCTGAAGCCCCTGATCCTGAAGCCTCTGGTCCTGAAGCCTCTGGTCCTGAAGCCTCTGGTCCTGAAGCCTCTGGTCCTGAAGCCCCTGGTCCTGAAGCCCCTGATCCTGAAGCCCCTGGTCCTGAAGCCTCTGGTCCTGAAGCCTCTGGTCCTGAAGCCCCTGGTCCTGAAGCCTCTGGTCCTGAAGCCTCTGGTCCTGAAGCCTCTGGTCCTGAAGCCCCTGGTCCTGAAGCCTCTGGTCCTGAAGCCTCTGGTCCTGAAGCCCCTGGTCCTGAAGCTTCAGGACTTGGGTCTTTGTTCAGGATCTGATCCAGGTTTAGATTTGGGTTTAATTAAATGTGATGAACATTTTAAACACTTTTGTCATTATTTTCTTGGCCAAAAGTCCAAACATTTGGAGATGTTTTCTTTTTGTGATGTAACAAAGTACATTTCTGTGTGCGGCTCATGTGGCTCATATTATGGCTCATGTAATGGCTCATGTTGTGGCTCATGTTGTGGCTCATGTTGTGGCTCATGTTGTGGCTCATGTGGCTCATGTTGTGGCTCATGTTGTGGATCATGTTGTGGCTCATGTGTGGCTCATGTTGTGGCTAGTGTGTGGCTCATGTTGTGGCTCATGTTGTGGCTCATGTTGTGGCTCATGTGGCTCATGTTGTGGCTCATGTGGCTCATGTTGTGGCTCATGTTGTGGCTCATGTGGCTCATGTTGTGGCTCATGTGGCTCATGTGTGGCTCATGTGGCTCATGTTGTGGCTCATGTTGTGGCTCATGTGGCTCATGTTGTGGCTCATGTGGCTCATGTGTGGCTCATGTTGTGGCTCATGTGCAGCTCCTGTGAGGCTCATATTGTGGCTCATGTTGTGGCTCATGTGTGGCTCATATTGTGGCTCATGTTGTGGCTCATGTGGCTCATGTTGTGGCTCATGTTGTGGCTCATGTTGTGGCTCATGTGTGGCTCATGTTGTGGCTCATGTTGTGGCTCATGTGGCTCATGTGGCTCATGTTGTGGCTCATGTGGCTCATGGTGTGGCTCATGTGTGGCTCATGTTGTGGCTCATGTTGTGGCTCATGTTGTGGCTCATTTGGCTCATGTTGTGGCTCATGTGGCTCATGTTGTGGCTCATGTTGTGGCTCATGTGGCTCATGTTGTGGCTCATGTGGCTCATGTGTGGCTCATGTTGTGGCTCATGTGCAGCTCCTGTGAGGCTCATATTGTGGCTCATGTTGTGGCTCATGTGTGGCTCATATTGTGGCTCATGTTGTGGCTCATGTGGCTCATGTTGTGGCTCATGTTGTGGCTCATGTTGTGGCTCATGTGTGGCTCATGTTGTGGCTCATGTTGTGGCTCATGTTGTGGCTCATGTGGCTCATGTGGCTCATGTTGTGGCTCATGTGGCTCATGTTGTGGCTCATGTGGCTCATGTGGCTCATGTGTGGCTCATGTTGTGGCTCATGTGCAGCTCCTGTGAGGCTCATATTGTGGCTCATGTTGTGGCTCATGTGTGGCTCATGTTGTGGCTCATGTTGTGGCTCATGTGGCTCATGTGGCTCATGTTGTGGCTCATGTGCAGCTCCTGTGAGGCTCATATTGTGGCTCATGTTGTGGCTCATGTGTGGCTCATGTTGTGGCTCATGTTGTGGCTCATGTGGCTCATGTGGCTCATGTTGTGGCTCATGTGGCTCATGTTGTGGCTCATGTTGTGGATCATGTTGTGGCTCATGTGTGGCTCATGTTGTGGCTAGTGTGTGGCTCATGTTGTGGCTCATGTTGTGGCTCATGTTGTGGCTCATGTGGCTCATGTTGTGGCTCATGTGGCTCATGTTGTGGCTCATGTTGTGGCTCATGTGGCTCATGTTGTGGCTCATGTGGCTCATGTGTGGCTCATGTTGTGGCTCATGTGCAGCTCCTGTGAGGCTCATATTGTGGCTCATGTTGTGGCTCATGTGTGGCTCATATTGTGGCTCATGTTGTGGCTCATGTGGCTCATGTTGTGGCTCATGTTGTGGCTCATGTTGTGGCTCATGTGTGGCTCATGTTGTGGCTCATGTTGTGGCTCATGTGGCTCATGTTGTGGCTCATGTGGCTCATGGTGTGGCTCATGTTGTGGATCATGTTGTGGCTCATGTGTGGCTCATGTTGTGGCTCATGTGTGGCTCATGTTGTGGCTCATGTTGTGGCTCATGTTGTGGCTCATTTGGCTCATGTTGTGGCTCATGTGGCTCATGTTGTGGCTCATGTTGTGGCTCATGTGGCTCATGTTGTGGCTCATGTGGCTCATGTGTGGCTCATGTTGTGGCTCATGTGCAGCTCCTGTGAGGCTCATATTGTGGCTCATGTTGTGGCTCATGTGTGGCTCATATTGTGGCTCATGTTGTGGCTCATGTGGCTCATGTTGTGGCTCATGTTGTGGCTCATGTTGTGGCTCATGTGTGGCTCATGTTGTGGCTCATGTTGTGGCTCATGTTGTGGCTCATGTGTGGCTCATGTTGTGGCTCATGTGTGGCTCATGTTGTGGCTCATGTGTGGCTCATGTTGTGGCTCATGTGTGGCTCATGTTGTGGCTCATGTTGTGGCTCATGTGTGGCTCATGTTGTGGCTCATGTTGTGGCTCATGTTGTGGCTCATGTGTGGCTCATGTGTGGCTCATGTGTGGCTCATGTGGCTCATGTTGTGGCTCATGTTGTGGCTCATGTTGTAGCTCATGTTGTGGCTCATGTTGTGGCTCATGTTGTGGCTCATGTTGTGGCTCAAGTGTGGCTCATGTGTGGCTCATGTTGTGGCTCATGTGTGGCTCATGTGGATCATGTTGTGGCTCATGTGTGGCTCATTATGTGGCTTATGTTGTGGCTCATGTGTGGCTCATGTTGTGGCTCAAGTGTGGCTCATGTGTGGCTCATGTTGTGGCTCATGTTGTGGCTCATGTTGTGGCTCATGTGGATCATGTTGTGGCTCATGTGTGGCTCATGTTGTGGCTCATGTTGTGGCTCATGTGTGGCTCATGTTGTGGCTCATGTTGTGGCTCATGTTGTGGCTCAAGTGTGGCTCATGTGTGGCTCATGTTGTGGCTCATGTTGTGGCTCATGTGTGGCTCATGTGTGGCTCATGTTGTGGCTCATGTTGTGGCTCATGTTGTGGATCATGTTGTGGCTCATGTGTGGCTCATGTGTGGCTCATGTTGTGGCTCATGTGTGGCTCATGTGTGGCTCATGTTGTGGCTCATGTTGTGGCTCATGTTGTGGCTCATGTGTGGCTCATGTTGTGGCTCATGTTGTGGCTCATGTTGTGGCTCATGTGGCTCATGTGTGGCTCATGTTGTGGCTCAAGTGTGGCTCATGTGTGGCTCATGTTGTGGCTCATGTGGCTCATGTTGTGGCTCATGTGGCTCATGTTGTGGCTCATGTTGTGGCTCATGTTGTGGCTCATGTTGTGGCTCATGTGGCTCATGTTGTGGCTCATGTTGTGGCTCATGTTGTGGCTCATGTGTGGCTCATGTTGTGGCTCATGTTGTGGCTCATGTGGATCATGTTGTGGATCATGTTGTGGCTCATGTGTGGCTCATGTTGTGGCTCATGTTGTGGCTCATGTGTGGCTCATGTGTGGCTCATGTTGTGGCTCATGTTGTGGCTCATGTTGTGGCTCAAGTGTGGCTCATGTGTGGCTCATGTTGTGGCTCATGTTGTGGCTCATGTTGTGGCTCATGTTGTGGCTCATGTTGTGGCTAATGTTGTGGCTCATGTGGCTCATGTGTGGCTCATGTTGTGGCTAGTGTGTGGCTCATGTTGTGGCTCATGTTGTGGCTCATGTTGTGGCTCATGTTGTGGCTCATGTTGTGGCTCATGTTGTGGCTCATGTGGCTCATGTTGTGGCTCATGTTGTGGCTCATGTTGTGGCTCATGTTGTGGCTCAAGTTGTGGCTCATGTTGTGGCTCATGTTGTGGCTCATGTGTGGCTCATGTTGTGGCTCATGTTGTGGCTCATGTTGTGGCTCATGTTGTGGCTCATGTGGATCATGTTGTGGCTCATGTGTGGCTCATGTTGTGGCTCATGTTGTGGCTCATGTGTGGCTCATGTTGTGGCTCATGTTGTGGCTCATGTTGTGGCTCAAGTGTGGCTCATGTTGTGGCTCATGTTGTGGCTCATGTTGTGGCTCATGTGTGGCTCATGTGTGGCTCATGTTGTGGCTCATGTGTGGCTCATGTTGTGGCTCATGTTGTGGCTCATGTTGTGGATCATGTTGTGGCTCATGTGTGGCTCATGTTGTGGCTCATGTTGTGGCTCATGTGTGGCTCATGTTGTGGCTCATGTTGTGGCTCATGTGTGGCTCATGTGTGGCTCATGTTGTGGCTCATGTTGTGGCTCATGTTGTGGCTCATGTGTGGCTCATGTTGTGGCTCATGTTGTGGCTCATGTGTGGCTCATGTGTGGCTCATGTGTGGCTCATGTGTGGCTCATGTGGCTCATGTTGTGGCTCATGTTGTGGCTCATGTTATGGCTCATGTTGTGGCTCATGTGGCTAATGTTGTGGCTCATGTGGCTCATGTGTGGCTCATGTTGTGGCTCAAGTGTGGCTCATGTGTGGCTCATGTTGTGGCTCATGTGGCTCATGTTGTGGCTCATGTTGTGGCTCATGTTGTGGCTCATGTTGTGGCTCATGTTGTGGCTCATGTTATGGCTCATGTTGTGGCTCATGTGGCTAATGTTGTGGCTCATGTGGCTCATGTGTGGCTCATGTTGTGGCTCATCTTGTGGCTCATGTGTGGCTCATGTGTGGCTCATGTTGTGGCTCATGTTGTGGCTTATGTTGTGGCTCATGTGGCTCATGTTGTGGCTCATGTGGCTCAAGTGTGGCTCATGTGTGGCTCATGTTGTGGCTCATGTTGTGGCTCATGTGGCTCATGTTGTGGCTCATGTGTGGCTTATGTTGTGGCTCATGTGGCTCATGTTGTGGCTCATGTTGTGGCTCATGTTGTGGCTCATGTGGCTCATGTTGTGGCTCATGTTGTGGCTCATGTGTGGCTCATGTGTGGCTCATGTGCAGCTTCTGTGAGGCTCATATTGTGGCTCATGTTGTGGCTCATGTTGTGGCTCATGTTGTGGCTCATGTTGTGGCTCATGTGTGGCTCATGTTGTGGCTCATGTTGTGGCTCAAGTGTGGCTCATGTGTGGCTCATGTTGTGGCTCATGTTGTGGCTCATGTTGTGGCTCATGTTGTGGCTCATGTTGTGGCTCATGTTGTGGCTGATGTTGTGGATCATGTGTGGCTCATATTGTGGCTCATGTTGTGGCTCATATTGTGGCTCATATTGTGGCTCATGTGTGGCTCATGTTGTGGCTCAAGTGTGGCTCATGTGTGGCTCATGTTGTGGCTCATGTGTGGCTCATGTTGTGGCTTATGTTGTGGCTCATGTGTGGCTCATGTTGTGGCTCATGTTGTGGCTCATGTTGTAGCTCATGTGGCTCATGTTGTGGCACGTGTGTGGCTCATGTTGTGGCTCATGTTGTGGCTCATGTGTGGCTCATGTGCACCTCCTGTTAGGCTCATATTGTGGCTCATGTTGTGGCTCATATTGTGGCTCATGTTGTGGTTCATGTGTGGCTCATGTTGTGGCTCATGTGGCTCATGTTGTGGCTCATGTTGTGGCTCATGTGGCTCATGTGGCTCATGTTGTGGCTCATGTGGCTCATGTGGCTCATGTTGTGGCTCATGTTGTGGCTCATGTTGTGGCTCATGTGTGGCTCATGTTGTGGCTCATGTGTGGCTCATGTTGTGGCTCATGTGTGGCTCATATTGTGGCTCAAGTTGTGGCTCATGTGTGGCTCATGTTGTGGCTCAAGTGTGGCTCATGTGTGGCTCATGTTGTGGCTCATGTGTGGCTCATGTGGATCATGTTGTGGCTCATGTGTGGCTCATGTTGTGGCTCATGTTGTGGCTCAAGTGTGGCTCATGCGTGGCTCATGTTTGTGGCTCATGTTGTGGCTCATGTTGTGGCTCATTTGGATCATGTTGTGGCTCATGTTGTGGCTCATGTTGTGGCTCATGTGTGGCTCATCTGTGGCTCATGTGGATCATGTTGTGGCTCATGTTGTGGCTCATGTGGATCATGTTGTGGTTCATGTGTGACTCATGTTGTGGCTCATGTTGTGGCTCATGTGTGGCTCATATGTGGCTCATGTTGTGGCTCATGTTGTGGCTCATGTTGTGGCTCATGTGGATCATGTTGTGGCTCATGTGTGGCTCATGTTGTGGCTCATGTTGTGGCCCATGTGTGGCTCATGTTGTGGCTCATGTTGTGGCTCATGTGTGGCTCATGTTGTGGCTCATGTTGTGGCTCATGTGTGGCTCATGTTGTGGCTCATGTTGTGGCTCATGTGTGGCTCATGTGGATCATGTTGTGGCTCATGTTGTGGTTCATGTTGTGGCTCATCTGTGGCTCATGTTGTGGCTCATGTGGCTCATGTTGTGTCTCATGTGTGGCTCATGTGGATCATGTTGTGGCTCATGTTGTGGCTCATGTGTGGCTCATGTTCTGGCTCATGTTGTGGCTTATGTTGTGGCTCATGTGTGGCTCATGTTGTGGCTCATGTTGTGGCTCAAGTGTGGCTCATGTGTGGCTCATGTTGTGGCTCATGTTGTGGCTCATGTGGATCATGTTGTGGCTCATGTGTGGCTCATGTTGTGGCTCATGATGTGGCTCATTTGGATCATGTTGTGGCTCATGTTGTGGCTCATGTTGTGGCTCATGTTGTGGCTCATGTTGTGGCTCATGTGTGGCTCATGTGGATCATGTTGTGGTTCATGTTGTGGCTCATGTGGCTCATGTTGTGGCTCATGTTATGGCTCATGTGTGGCTCATGTGGATCATGTTGTGGCTCATGTTGTGGCTCATGTGTGGCTCATGTTCTGCCTCATGTTGTGGCTTATGTTGTGGCTCATGTGTGGCTCATGTTGTGGCTCATGTTGTGGCTCAAGTGTGGCTCATGTGTGGCTCAGGTTGTGGCTCATGTTGTGGCTCATGTGGATCATGTTGTGGCTCATGTGTGGCTCATGTTGTGGCTCATGTGTGGCTCATGTTGTGGCTTATGTTGTGGCTCATGTGTGGCTCATGTTGTGGCCCATGTTGTGGCTCAAGTGTGGCTCATGTGTGGCTCATGTTGTGGCTCATGTTGTGGCTCATGTGGATCATGTTGTGGTTCATGTTGTGGCTCATGTGTGGCTCATGTTGTGGCTCATGTGGCTCATGTTGTGGCTCATGTTGTGGCTCATGTTGTGGCTCATATTGTGGCTCATATTGTGGCTCATGTGTGGCTCATGTTGTGGCTCAAGTGTGGCTCATGTGTGGCTCATGTTGTGGCTCATGTGTGGCTCATGTTGTGGCTTATGTTGTGGCTCATGTGTGGCTCATGTTGTGGCTCATGTTGTGGCTCATGTTGTAGCTCATGTGGCTCATGTTGTGGCACGTGTGTGGCTCATGTTGTGGCTCATGTTGTGGCTCATGTGTGGCTCATGTGCACCTCCTGTTAGGCTCATATTGTGGCTCATGTTGTGGCTCATATTGTGGCTCATGTTGTGGTTCATGTGTGGCTCATGTTGTGGCTCATGTGGCTCATGTTGTGGCTCATGTTGTGGCTCATGTGGCTCATGTGGCTCATGTTGTGGCTCATGTGGCTCATGTGGCTCATGTTGTGGCTCATGTTGTGGCTCATGTTGTGGCTCATGTGTGGCTCATGTTGTGGCTCATGTGTGGCTCATGTTGTGGCTCATGTGTGGCTCATATTGTGGCTCAAGTTGTGGCTCATGTGTGGCTCATGTTGTGGCTCAAGTGTGGCTCATGTGTGGCTCATGTGTGGCTCATGTTGTGGCTCATGTGTGGCTCATGTGGATCATGTTGTGGCTCATGTGTGGCTCATGTTGTGGCTCATGTTGTGGCTCAAGTGTGGCTCATGCGTGGCTCATGTTTGTGGCTCATGTTGTGGCTCATGTTGTGGCTCATTTGGATCATGTTGTGGCTCATGTTGTGGCTCATGTTGTGGCTCATGTGTGGCTCATCTGTGGCTCATGTGGATCATGTTGTGGCTCATGTTGTGGCTCATGTGGATCATGTTGTGGTTCATGTGTGACTCATGTTGTGGCTCATGTTGTGGCTCATGTTGTGGCTCATGTGGATCATGTTGTGGCTCATGTGTGGCTCATGTTGTGGCTCATGTTGTGGCCCATGTGTGGCTCATGTTGTGGCTCATGTTGTGGCTCATGTGTGGCTCATGTTGTGGCTCATGTTGTGGCTCATGTGTGGCTCATGTTGTGGCTCATGTTGTGGCTCATGTGTGGCTCATGTGGATCATGTTGTGGCTCATGTTGTGGTTCATGTTGTGGCTCATCTGTGGCTCATGTTGTGGCTCATGTGGCTCATGTTGTGTCTCATGTGTGGCTCATGTGGATCATGTTGTGGCTCATGTTGTGGCTCATGTGTGGCTCATGTTCTGGCTCATGTTGTGGCTTATGTTGTGGCTCATGTGTGGCTCATGTTGTGGCTCATGTTGTGGCTCAAGTGTGGCTCAAGTGTGGCTCATGTTGTGGCTCATGTTGTGGCTCATGTGGATCATGTTGTGGCTCATGTGTGGCTCATGTTGTGGCTCATGATGTGGCTCATTTGGATCATGTTGTGGCTCATGTTGTGGCTCATGTTGTGGCTCATGTTGTGGCTCATGTGTGGCTCATGTGGATCATGTTGTGGTTCATGTTGTGGCTCATGTGTGGCTCATGTTGTGGCTCATGTGGCTCATGTTGTGGCTCATGTTATGGCTCATGTGTGGCTCATGTGGATCATGTTGTGGCTCATGTTGTGGCTCATGTGTGGCTCATGTTCTGCCTCATGTTGTGGCTTATGTTGTGGCTCATGTGTGGCTCATGTTGTGGCTCATGTTGTGGCTCAAGTGTGGCTCATGTGTGGCTCAGGTTGTGGCTCATGTTGTGGCTCATGTGGATCATGTTGTGGCTCATGTGTGGCTCATGTTGTGGCTCATGTGTGGCTCATGTTGTGGCTTATGTTGTGGCTCATGTGTGGCTCATGTTGTGGCCCATGTTGTGGCTCAAGTGTGGCCCATGTGTGGCTCATGTTGTGGCTCATGTTGTGGCTCATGTGGATCATGTTGTGGTTCATGTTGTGGCTCATGTGTGGCTCATGTTGTGGCTCATGTGGCTCATGTTGTGGCTCATGTTGTGGCTCATGTTGTGGCTCATGTTGTGGCTCATGTTGTGGCTCTGCAGGTGGTGAAGATAAACGTGTGCTACTGGAAAGAGAAAACGCCCGGAACGTACAACGTGAAGAACCGGTTCCCGTGTTTCCTCCTGACGGAAGGAGAACAGGGCGAGGACCACATCTACGGGCTGCCGTCCAACGAGTACCCGGGACTGGTCAAGGTAAAGGCCCTCCAACGAGTACCCGGAAACGGTCAAGGTAAAGGCCGTCCAACGAGTACCCGGGACTGGTCAAGGTAATGGCCGTCCAACGAGTACCCGGGACTGGTCAAGGTAAAGGCCGTCCAACGAGTACCCGGGACTGGTCAAGGTAAAGGCCGTCCAACGAGTACCCGGGACTGGTCAAGGTAAAGGCCGTCCAACGAGTACCCGGGACTGGTCAAGGTAAAGGCCGTCCAACGAGTACCCGGGACTGGTCAAGGTAAAGGCCGTCCAACGAGTACCCGGGACTGGTCAAGGTAAAGCCCGTCCAACGAGTACCCGGGACTGGTCAAGGTAAAGGCCCTCTAACGAGTACCCGGGACTGGTCAAGGTAAAGGCCCTCCAACGAGTACCCGGGACTGGTCAAGGTAAAGGCCGTCCAACGAGTACCCGGGACTGGTCAAGGTAAAGGCCGTCCAACGAGTACCCGGGACTGGTCAAGGTAAAGGCCCTCCAACGAGTACCCGGGACTGGTCAAGGTAAAGGCCGTCCAACGAGTACCCGGGACTGGTCAAGGTAAAGGCCCTCCAACGAGTACCCGGGACCGGTCAAGGTAAAGGCCGTCCAACGAGTACCCGGGACTGGTCAAGGTAAAGGCCCTCCAACGAGTACCCGGGAACGGTCAAGGTAAAGGCCCTCCAACGAGTACCCGGGACTGGTCAAGGTAAAGGCCCTCCAACGAGTACCCGGGACCGGTCAAGGTAAAGGCCGTCCAACGAGTACCCGGGACTGGTCAAGGTAAAGGCCGTCCAACGAGTACCCGGGACTGGTCAAGGTAAAGGCCCTCCAACAAGTACCCGGGACTGGTCAAGGTTTAATGTTTTTAAAGTCCTTCTGGATCAGAACAGAGTGCTTGATGTCCCTCTTAATCTCTTGATCTTTTGTGAGTGACACTTGTCGACACGTGTCAGCTCTAACGGCCCCGGGGCCTCGTTTACACAGATAATGACCATATTCATCCCTCATTGTTGCTCTGAGGTCGCGGTCGATCAAAGGTGGCGACGCCCTCTAATGGCGGCTTTAGAATTTCACAATTATAAAGCTATTAGCGGCTAACGCGCTAACGGGCCCTCCATTAGGTAGATGTAATCACAGAAGTGCATCGATCGGGGGCCATTCTCCGGCTCCGGCTCCAGACGCTTCCACACAAATATTTACACATAATTATCTGATTCACGATTAATATTGATGAGTTTATCCACTTCATCGATGGAGGTTTTTACATATGAAACATTTAGACGTTTAGAAGTGATTTAAGTCTGATTCGATCTATTCGATCTATTCGATCTATTTTATCTCCACTGGAAGGAAAAAGTCGAGATAAATCTGCGTCAAACGCTTTTGTCCTTAAAACACCTCAAAAACAAGATGTCACAAGGGTATTTATATAGAGACTGGCCCCGGGGCCCGATCCCCCTCGACTGACCCGGGGGCCCGATCCCGCTGGACTGACCTCGGGGCCCGATCCCGCTGGACTGACCCAGGGTCCGGTCCCGCTCTGACCCGTGCTGCTCTTGTCCCGGTCAGATCTGCTTGCACACAGGGAGCCCCACCGACCCGGACCACAGGGACCGCCAGACTGACCGCTCAGACGTGGACATCCTGAGCAGATTCGTGTCCCGCTGTGTCCCAGGACTGGAGCCCGAGCCCGCCATCGTCGAGAGCTGCATGTACACGGTCTGTAGTATAAGTACACGGTCTGTAGTATATGTACACGGTCTGTAGTACATGTACACGGTCTGTAGTATAAGTACACGGTCTGTAGTATAAGTACACGGTCTGTAGTACATGTACACGGTCTGTAGTATAAGTACATGGTCTGTAGTATAAGTACACGGTCTGTAGTATAAGTACATGCTCTGTAGTATAAGTACACGGTCTGTAGTACATGTACACGGTCTGTAGTATAAGTACATGCTCTGTAGTATAAGTACACGGTCTGTAGTATAAGTACATGCTCTGTAGTATATATACACGGTCTGTAGTATAAGTACACGGTCTGTAGTACATGTACACGGTCTGTAGTATAAGTACATGGTCTGTAGTATAAGTACACGGTCTGTAGTATAAGTACATGCTCTGTAGTATAAGTACACAGTTTGTTGTATAAGTACATGCTCTGTAGTATAAGTACACGGTCTGTAGTATATGTACACGGTCTGTAGTATAAGTACACGGTCTGTAGTATAAGTACACGGTCTGCAGTATAAGTACACGGTCTGCAGTATAAGTACACGGTCTGTAGTATAAGTACATGGTCTGTAGTATAAGTACACGGTCTTCTCAGAACTTTAAACTCAGAATTGTCTTTGTTTTTTGACACTAAAGTTCGGCCCAAAACTCGCTCCAAAGAAACGACTTCAAAAACACTTTTAATCAGAGCGAGAACAATGTGTTTTCTCTCATTCTCCTTTTCTCCCTCGTTTCAGACCCTGTCATCACCTTCTCACTCTTGTTTTCTCTCTCCTATTCTCCTTCCCTCCCTCGTTTTCTCTCCTTTCCTTTCTCCTTCCCTCCCTTCTTCCCTCTCTCTCTCCTTCCCTCTCTCCTTCTCTCTCTCCTTCTCTCTCTCCTTCCCTCTCTCCTTCTCTCTCTCCTTCCCTCCCTGGTTTCAGACCCTGTCATCACCTCCTCTCTCTTGTTTTCCAGCTCACTCCGGACTCTCACTTCGTCCTCGACTTTCATCCTCGCCACAGAAACATCGTGATTGGAGCAGGATTCTCAGGTAATTCAGACCAAACGTTACAAGATTTTGTCTTTTTAAACTCCCTGAACTCACAAGTCCTGCTGTTTCTGTACAAACAAGTACTTTACCTGCTTATTATTATCATCATTATCATTATCATTATCATTATCATTATCATTATTATTATCATCATCATCATCATCATCATCATCATCATCATCATCATCATCATCATCATCATCATCACTATCATCATCATCATCATTATTACTATCATCATCATCATCATCATAATTATCATCATCATTACTATCATCATCATCATTATTACTATCATTATTATTATCATTATCATCACTATCGTCATCATCATCATTACTATCATCATCATCATCATCATTATTACTATCATCATCATCATCATTATTACTATCATCATCATCATCATCATCATCATTATTACTATCATCATCATCATCATTACTATCATCATCATCATCATTATTACTATCATTATTATTATCATTATCATCACTATCGTCATCATCATCATTACTATCATCATCATCATTATTACTATCATCATCATCATCATTATTACTATCATCATCATCATC
>NW_027315724.1:37349806-37359806 GCF_026437365.1 Eucyclogobius newberryi
GAGTTTTATGTCATGTGATTGTGACGTTCACAAAAGAGTTCAAACTTGACTTATAACAAATGTTGACGGTATTTTCTTTATTTTCTAGCGCTTGGAGCCAATTTAGCTTATTTAGCCTCGTTAGCTTCTTTCGCCTCATTAGCTTTGTTAACTTCATTAGTTTCGTTAGCTTCTTTAGCCTCGTTAGCTTCTCTAGCTTCGTTAGCTTCTTTAGCCTCGTTAGCTTCATTAGCCTCGTTAGCCTTGTTAGCCTGTGCTGCGAGCTTTGTTCGCTTAGTTCGTGGTGTTACAGACTTGTGTCTTCCTTGTTTACTCCTTGTTTACTCCTTGTTTACTCCTTGTTTACTCCTCCCTTCTTCTTCTTTGGGGTCACGTGGGTCAAACGATGACTTGTTTTGTTGCAGCGGCGTGAGAAAATACTGATGATTATTAATGAGGCAATTTGTGACGAGCTTTAAAGGTCCCAAAACATGCAAAATAGACTTTTCAGAGCTTTTAACCTTCTTACATCGCTATTTGTGCTTCATTTATGTCCAGAGTGTTTTTTTTGATTGATTCACGCAGTGTTTAGCTTTAGTACAGACTATCTCCTTTCCTCCAATCTCCAAACTGTCGGGGGGGTTCACAAGACCGAGTCATAAGGGCAAGCACGTGTCACCATCCCCCCTCTAGTTCTATCGTTTCTCACTCAGTCGCGCGGCAGGAGCAGACAGCTGTGGGGAACACACTACGTCACGGGTTGGGCGGGGGAGCCAGATGGCTCTTGGGTGGGGGCCAATATCAAACCAAGCCGTCTGCATTTCCGGGTTGGTGAGGGGGACCAAGGTCTGGGTGATATTTCTGAACTATTATGTTAAGGGTGTTGCACAACTCTTATTATTATCAATGATACACTTAGGAGAGAATACGAAACGTGAGAAAAAGCCTGTTATGGCACCTTTAAAGAAGTTTCTGTGACACAAACGACAAGATTAAAAAAATTAACTTGATTGAATTAATAAGACATTTGTGTTTCTGTTCCACACACACTCACACACACACACACACACACACTCATATACACAAAAACACACACACACACACACACACACACACACACACACCATTACGTGGTATTTGCTTTAGACTTTGACATTTGAGTTGGTGCTGTTTGTCCTGCTGCTCGCGACTCGCTGGGGGATTCACCTGAAGCGACACAAACGTCACAAACATCTGCTTCTTCTGAGTGGCTGTGATTGGCTCAAGTCAGAGATGCCACACTGACCTTCAGCCTGAACAATGACTCTCTCATGAAGATTGAAGAGTCACATGTTTGTGTAAAAGTGTGTTTACATTTGTCTTGGTCAAAAGGGTCAGACTGAGTTCCACCTGTCGATCCAAAAGC
The DNA here is from genome assembly GCF_026437365.1 of Eucyclogobius newberryi. Lineage (NCBI taxonomy): Eukaryota > Metazoa > Chordata > Actinopteri > Gobiiformes > Gobiidae > Eucyclogobius > Eucyclogobius newberryi. The sequence continues at coordinate 37,351,191 of NW_027315724.1, forward strand.
AGATCCATCTGGACTAATATACTATATATACACCATGCAGGTGTTCGCACCATGCAGGTACTCGCACCATGCAGGTAGTCGCACCATGCAGGTACTCGCAAAATGCAGGTGCTCGCACCATGCAGGTAATGGCACCATGCAGGTGCGAGCACCATGCAGGTACTCGCACCATGCAGGTAGTCGCACCATGCAGGTAATGGCATCATGCAGGTGATGGCATCATGCAGGTGCTCGTCTGATTGGATCTACTCTCGGTGTTCAGACATTCACCTCATTAACATTCGTTAACACTTGGTTTTTGCGAATGAAAAGGCGGCGGCTCATTTGGACTCTTTTAGGCAGGGGGTGGGGCCTCTCGCTGATGCCCTCAGGGGGTGGGGCCTCTCGCTGATGCCCTCAGGGGGTGGGGCCTCTCGCTGATGCCCTCAGGGGGTGGGGCCTCTCGCTGATGCCCTCAGGGGGTGGGGCCTCTCGCTGATGCCCTCAGGGGGTGGGGCCTCTCGCTGATGCCCTCAGGGGGTGGGGCCTCTCGCTGATGCCCTCAGGGGGTGGGGCCTCTCGCTGATGCCCTCAGGGGGTGGGGCCTCTCGCTGATGCCCTCAGGGGGTGGGGCCTCTCGCTGATGCCCTCAGGGGGTGGGGCCTCTCGCTGATGCCCTCAGGGGGTGGGGCCTCTCGCTGATGCCCTCAGGGGGTGGGGCCTCTCGCTGATGCCCTCAGGGGGTGGGGCCTCTCGCTGATGCCCTCAGGGGGTGGGGCCTCTCGCTGATGCCCTCAGGGGGTGGGGCCTCTCGCTGATGCCCTCAGGGGTGGGGCCTCTCGCTGATGCCCTCAGGGGGTGGGGCCTCTCGCTGATGCCCTCAGGGGGTGGGGCCTCTCGCTGATGCCCTCAGGGGGTGGGGCCTCTCGCTGATGCCCTCAGGGGGTGGGGCCTCTCGCTGATGCCCTCAGGGGGTGGGGCCTCTCGCTGATGCCCTCAGGGGGTGGGGCCTCTCGCTGATGCCCTCAGGGGGTGGGGCCTCTCGCTGATGCCCTCAGGGGGTGGGGCCTCTCGCTGATGCCCTCAGGGGGGCGGGGCCATGCCCTCAGGGGGCGGGCTGTCCTGGACTCAGAGGACGTCCTGGACTCGGGGGGAGCTTCAGGACAGTTGAGCGGGACAAACTCGCCGCCATCGCTCGGCGTCTGATGCTGATCATGACCTGCAGGACGTGATCTGACTCGTAAAGGGCGTGTTTCATGTCCTCTCTCTCTCTCTCGCTTCACCTGGTGCATTTGTCATCAAAGCGCCGCATGAGAAACAACTGCCACGGTTTCCATGGCAACAGTCACCGCAGGTCCAGCGTCCAGAGATGAAACGCTCTGGTCACACACTCAACCAGGACTAAACCAGGACTAAACCAGGACTAAACCAGGACTAAACCAGGACTAAACCAGGACTAAACCAAGTCTAAACCAGGACTAAACCAGGTCCAAACCAGGACTAAACCAGGTCTAAACCAGGTCTAAACCAAGTCCAAACCAGGACTAAACCAAGTCCAAACCAGGACTAAACCAGGTCTAAACCAGGTCCAAACCAGGTCCAAACCAGGACTAAACCAGGACTAAACCAGGTCTAAACCAAGTCCAAACCAGGTCCAAACCAGGACTAAACCAGGACTAAACCAAGTCTAAACCAGGACTAAACCAAGTCCAAACCAGGACTAAACCAGGTCTAAACCAGGTCTAAACCAAGTCTGAACCAGGACTAAACCAGGTCTAAACCAGGTCTAAACCAGGTCTAAACCAGGTCTAAACCAAGTCTAAACCAGGACTAAACCAGGACTAAACCAGGACTAAACCAAGTCCAAACCAGGTCCAAACCAGGACTAAACCAGGACTAAACCAGGTCTAAACCAAGTCTAAACCAGGACTAAACCAAGTCCAAACCAGGACTAAACCAGGACTAAACCAGGACTAAACCAGGTCTAAACCAGGTCTAAACCAGGTCTAAACCAAGTCTAAACCAGGACTAAACCAGGACTAAACCAGGTCTAAACCAGGACTAAACAAGGACCAAACTAGGACTAAACCAGGACTAAACCAGGACTAAACCAGGACTAAACAAGGACCAAACCAGGACTAAACCAGGACTAAACCAAGTCCAAACCAGGACTAAACCAGGACTAAACCAGGACTAAACCAAGTCCAAACCAGGTCCAAACCAGGTCTAAAACAGGACTAAACCAGGACTAAACCAGGACTAAACCAAGTCCAAACCAGGACTAAACCAGGACTAAACCAGGTCCAAACCAGGTCTAAACCAAGTCTGAACCAGGACTAAACCAGGACTAAACCAGGTCTAAACCAGGACTAAACAAGGACCAAACTAGGACTAAACCAGGACTAAACCAGGACTAAACCAGGTCTAAACCAGGTCTAAACCAAGTCTAAACCAGGACTAAACCAGGTCCAAACCAGGTCTAAACCAAGTCTGAACCAGGACTAAACCAAGTCTAAACCAGGACTAAACCAGGACTAAACCAAGTCCAAACCAGGTCCAAACCAGGACTAAACCAGGACTAAACCAAGTCCAAACCAGGTCTAAACCAGGACTAAACAAGGACCAAACCAGGACTAAACCAGGTCTAAACCAGGACTAAACCAGGTCTAAACCAGGTCTAAACCAGGTCTAAACAAGGACTAAACAAGGACCAAACCAGGACTAAACCAGGACTAAACCAGGACTAAACCAGGACTAAACAAGGACCAAACCAGGACTAAACCAGGACTAAACCAGGACTAAACCAGGACTAAACCAAGTCCAAACCAGGTCTAAACCAGGTCTAAACCAGGTCTAAAAAAGGACTAAACAAGGACCAAACCAGGACTAAACCAGGACTAAACCAGGACTAAACCAGGACTAAACCAGGTCTAAACCAGGACTAAACCAGGTCTAAACAAGGTCTAAACCAGGACTAAACCAGGTCTAAACCAGGACTAAACCAGGACTAAACCAGGTCTAAACCAGGACTAAACCAGGTCTAAACCAGGTCTAAACCAGGTCTGAACCAAGTCTAAACCAGGACTAAACCAGGACTAAACCAGGACTAAACCAGGTCTAAACCAGGTCTAAATCAGGACTAAACCAGGACTAAACCAGGACTAAACCAGGTCTAAACCAGGACTAAACCAGGTCTAAACCAAGTCTAAACCAGGACTAAACCAGGACTAAACCAGGTCCAAACCAGGTCTAAACCAGGACTAAACCAGGTCTAAACCAGGTCTAAACCAGGACTAAACCAAGTCTAAACCAGGACTAAACCAGGACTAAACCAGGTCCAAACCAGGTCTAAACCAGGACTAAACCAGGTCTAAACCAGGACTAAACCAGGTCTAAACCAGGACTAAACCAGGTCTAAACAAGGACTAAACCAGGTCTAAACCAAGTCTAAACCAGGACTAAACAAGGTCTAAACCAGGACTAAACCAGGACTAAACCAGGTCTAAACCAGGTCTAAACCAGGTCCAAACCAGGTCTAAACCAGGTCCAAACCAGGACTAAACCAGGACTAAACCAGGACTAAACCAGGTCTAAACCAGGTCTAAACCAGGTCTAAACCAGGTCTAAACCAAGTCCAAACCAGGTCTAAACCAGGACTAAACCAGGTCTAAACCAGAACTAAACCAAGTCTAAACCAAGTCTAAACCAGGACTAAACCAGGTCTAAACAAGGACTAAACCAGGTCTAAACCAGGACTAGACCAGGACTAAACCAGGTCTAAACCAGGACTAAACCAGGTCCAAACCAGGTCTAAACCAGGACTAAACCAGGACTAAACCAAGTCTAAACCAGGACTAAACCAGGACTAAACCAGGTCTAAACCAGGTCTAAACCAGGTCTAAACCAAGTCTAAACCAAGTCTAAACCAGGACTAAACCAGGTCTAAACCAGGTCTAAACCAGGACTAAACCAAGTCTAAACCAAGTCTAAACCAGGACTAAACCAGGTCTAAACCAGGTCTAAACCAGGACTAAACCAGGACTAAACCAGGACTAAACCAAGTCTAAACCAGGACTAAACCAGGACTAAACCAGGTCTAAACCAGGTCTAAACCAGGTCTAAACCAGGTCTAAACCAGGTCTAAACCAGGACTAAACCAAGTCTAAACCAAGTCTAAACCAGGACTAAACCAGGACTAAACCAGGTCCAAACCAGGTCTAAACCAAGTCCAAACCAGGTCTAAACCAGGTCTAAACCAGAACTAAACCAAGTCTAAACCAGGACTAAACCAGGACTAAACCAAGTCTAAACCAGGTCTAAACCAGGACTAAACCAGGACTAAACCAGGACTAAACCAGGACTAGACCAAGTCTAAATCAGGACTAAACCAGGACTAAACCAGGTCCAAACCAGGTCTAAACCAGGTCTAAACCAGGTCTAAACCAAGTCTAAACCAGGACTAAACCAGGCCTAAACCAGGTCTAAACCAGGACTAAACCAGGACTAAACCAGGACTAAACCAAGTCTAAACCAGGACTAAACCAGGACTAAACCAGGTCTAAACCAGGTCTAAACCAGGTCTAAACCAGGTCTAAACCAAGTCTAAACCAAGTCTAAACCAGGACTAAACCAGGTCTAAACCAGGTCTAAACCAGGACTAAACCAAGTCTAAACCAAGTCTAAACCAGGACTAAACCAGGACTAAACCAGGTCTAAACCAGAACTAAACCAGGTCTAAACCAGGTCTAAACCAGGTCTAAACCAGGTCTAAACCAGGTCTAAACCAGGACTAAACCAGGACTAAACCAGAACTAAACCAGGTCTAAACCAGGTCCAGATAATTTAAACTTTTTACTTCTAACCTAAGTTTAAAGAAGATAAAAAAAAACTTTTTAATCAGAAACTGTTGACTCTTCTTGACCTCTGAACCCAAACTGACATGTGACGGGTGTCGTGTGTCATGTGACGCGTGTCATGTGACGTGTGACGCGTGACGCGTGTCGCGTGTCATGTGACATGTGACGCGTGTCATGTGACGGGTGTCGTGTGACATGTGACGTGTGACGTGTCGTGTGACGTGTGTCATGTGACCTGTGTCGTGTGACGTGTGACGTGTGTCGTGTGTCATGTGACCTGTGACGTGTGTCATGTGACGTGTGACGTGTGTCATGTGACCTGTGACATGTGACGCGTGTCGTGTGTCGTGTGACGTGTGTCATGTGACCTGTGACATGTGATGCGTGTCATGTGACGTGTGTCATGTGACGTGTGTCGTATGACGTGTGTCGTGTGACGTGTGTCATGTGACCTGTGACATGTGACGCGTGTCATGTGACGTGTGTCATGTGACGTGTGTCGTATGACGTGTGTCGTGTGACGTGTGTCATGTGACCTGTGACATGTGACGCGTGTCATGTGACGTGTGTCATGTGACGTGTGTCGTGTGACGTGTGTCGTGTGACGTGTGTCATGTGACCTGTGACATGTGACCTGTGTCATGTGACGCGTGTCATGTTACGTGTGTCATGTGACCTGTGACCTGTGACTCTTGTTTTCCAGGTCACGGGTTCAAGTTCGGGCCGCTCATCGGGAAGATTCTGTGTGAGCTGAGCCTGGGCGAGGTGCCGACCCATGACCTTTCACCTTTCAGGATCCGCCGCTTCCAGGGTCAGACCAGATCAGCTCTTTAATGACCTCATTGACACGTGTTTGACTGTTCCGGAATGTTCCGGAGCAAAACAGAAGATGAAACTGAATCCGACAAACAATAAACAACTGTTTACTTTATCTTCAGTGTATTTATTTATTCAAACTAAAGCCTGAAGCTACCAACAGAGCTACACACAGAGCTACACACACAGAGAGCTACACACACACACAGAGCTACACACACACAGAGCTACACACACACACAGAGCTACACACACACAGAGCTACACACACACACAGAGCTACACACACACAGAGCTACACACACACAGAGCTACACACACACACAGAGCTACACACACACAGAGCTACACACACACACAGAGCTACACACACACAGAGCTACACACACACACAGAGCTACACACACACAGAGCTACACACACACACACAGAGCTACACACACACACAGAGCTACACACACACACAGAGCTACACACACACACACAGAGCTACACACACACACACAGAGCTACACACACACACACAGAGCTACACACACACAGAGCTACACACACACACACAGAGCTACACACAGAGCTATACACACACACACAGAGCTACACACAGAGCTACACACACACACACAGAGCTACACACACACACAGAGCTACACACACACAGAGCTACACACACACACACAGAGCTATTACAGTTTCCTTCAGAACATCTCATATTCTCAGATCAGAGCTTCTCGTGTCTTTATAAAGTGTAACACTGGAAACACGTGTCCAGAATCCTAATGTCGTTCCACATTCACTTCAAGTCATCTGCCCTTTGACCTTTAGGGGGCGCTGTTCCCGCCCACACAGAGCATCAGCAGAGAAACTTCTCCAGGAAACAACTAGATCTGCTTCTCTGTGAATCATAATAATAAAAATAGCCGCAAGCGGCAATAATCGGCCCCTGTCACACCACCCGACAACACAAGAGGAGGGGGCGCTAACGAGCCACCATTTTCCTTTAATTACACCTGCTGAATCATGACACTAGCGTGTCTCTTTGCTTTACATAGAAAGGGAAATAAAATGTGAGGTTTCCGTCATCGCTACAGCTACAGCTACAAACATGAGTCTCATAGACTTTTGTGCTAAATTCCTTGAGCAATCGTCCCCCCCTCCCGTCGGGGACCTCCACCTCCCGTCGGGGACCTTCACCTCCCGTCGGGGACCCCCGATGCCACCAGTGTTTGGAGTGTTTTTGGAGGAATGCGCCCGTTCACTCATTGTTGACTTGTCGTAGCAGGAGGAAGGGTGTGTGATCCATGGGCGTGTTCAGTGGTTGTGCAACAATAGGGAACAAGCAACAGGGAACAACAGGGAACAATAGGGAACAACAGGGAACAAGCAACAGGGAACAACAGGGAACAATAGGGAACAACAGGGAACAAGCAACAGGGAACAACAGGGAACAATAGGGAACAACAGGGAACAAGCAACAGGGAACAACAGGGAACAATAGGGAACAACAGGGAACAATAGGGAACAACAGGGAACAACAAGGAACAATAGGGAACAATAGGAAACAACAGGGAACAAACAACAGGGAACAATAGGGAACAACAGGGAACAATAGGGTACAACAGGGAACAACAGGGAACAATAGGGAACAATAGGAAACAACAGGGAACAACAGGGAACAAACAACAGGGAACAATAGGGAACAACAGGGAACAATAGGGTACAACAGGGAACAACAGGGAACAATAGGAAACAACAGGGAACAATAGGGTACAACAGGGAACAACAGGGAACAACAGGGAACAATAGGGAACAATAGGAAACAACAGGGAACAACAGGGAACAACAGGCCCTAGGCCCTGCTGGGATGTAATGTGACTGTGACGTGTGCACCAGCAGAACGACAGCGCCACCTGCAGTTGGACTTCTTCAGAACTACCCCAGGTGTGAGTCAGTTTATACTCCCCCTCGTCCCCGTGTACAGTCCATGCTCCGCCTACAGGAGGCGCACCTCATAGATTATGGATCACAAGAACACACTTTGAACATAAAGTACATGGAAAAAGGTCAAAGTGAATGAACCTGAAACAATAACTTGTAACTGTCTGAAACTAACGTGTAACTGTCTGAAACTATAACATGTAACTGTCTGAAACTATAACATGCAACTGTCTGAAACTATAACACGCGCAACTGTCTGAAACTATAACACGTAACTGTCTGAAACTATAACATGTAACTGTCTGAAACTATAACGTGTAACTGTCTGAAACTATAACACATGTAATTGTCTGAAACTATAACACATGTAACTGTCTGAAACTATAGCATGTAACTGTCTGAAACTAACGTGTAACTGTCTGAAACTATAACATGTAACTGTCTGAAACTATAACACGCACAACTGTCTGAAACTATAACATGCAACTGTCTGAAACTATAACACATGTAACTGTCTGAAACTATAACACGCGCAACTGTCTGAAACTATAACATGTAACTGTCTGAAACTATAACATGTAACTGTCTGAAACTATAACGTGTAACTGTCTGAAACTATAACACATGTAATTGTCTGAAACTATAACACATGTAACTGTCTGAAACTATAACATGTAACTGTCTGAAACTATAACGTGTAACTGTCTGAAACTATAACACATGTAATTGTCTGAAACTATAACACATGTAACTGTCTTAAACTATAACATGTAACTGTCTGAAACTATAACACATGTAACTGTCTGAAACTATAACACGTGCAACTGTCTGAAACTATAACATGTAACTGTCTGAAACTATAACATGTAACTGTCTGAAACTATAACACGTGTAACTGTCTGAAACTATAACATGTAACTGTCTGAAACTATAACACATGTAACTGTCTGAAACTAACGTGTAACTGTCTGAAACTATAACATGTAACTGTCTGAAACTATAACACGTGTAACTGTCTGAAACTATA
>NW_027315724.1:37374806-37384806 GCF_026437365.1 Eucyclogobius newberryi
TAATGCCTCATCTGAAGCTCCTCCCACCAAACGCCCTCTGACCTTATAAAACTCAAATTCCCCTGAAAACACGTCATTAACATGTTTGTTCAGGAAATATAAATCATGATCATTAAATATAAATCTATAAAAATAATAAAAAGTCATCGACATAAACATCACATTATTCATCAGAAAAACACAAACTATTTCTGAAAATATTGGTTGATTAAAAGATCAATTATTCACTTGGTTAATTGATGATTTAATTGATAAACGAATCATAAATATAATAAAGAAAAATCATGTTTTTGACAAATATGTGAAACTTTGGACTAAAATGTTACTTTTTATCATCATTTTATTTGCTTTGTCATTTTTTGTCTTGATCGTTATATTTCATTTGTAATATCATTATTATAAATATGACTGATCATGTTTTGACCTTTGACCCCGTTTGATCCTCAAACTTTGTCATTTTATTGTAATTTTCATGTATGAAGTGAATATAAACAAATACAATGAGCGTTATGAAGTACTTGTACACAGAAAACTGCAGTATTCACACAGAGTCCAGTCGTTCTAAAACAATCACCGTTTATTTTTTATATTTACAATATATTAAAGTTTAATGCAAAATTCATAACGAGACGTCGCTTTGTTCCATCGCCAAAAGAAACAAAGAAATACTGCGTTTGCTCCATGTCTGACCCGCTCGAATCCCCGCGACTGCATAGAGTTCCAACCGACAGACGCACATGCAACACAGCCACGCCCAGAGCCACGCCCAGAGCCACAGAGCCACGCCCAGAGCCACAGAGCCACGCCCAGAGCCACATAGCCACAGAGCCACGCCCAGAGCCACGCCCAGAGCCACGCCCAGAGCCACGCCCAGAGCCACCGAGCCACGCCCAGAGCCACGCCCAGAGCCACAGAGCCACGCCCAGAGCCACGCCCACAGCCACAGAGCCACGCCCAGAGCCACAGAGCCACGCCCAGAGCCACAGAGCCACGCCCACAGCCACAGAGCCACGCCCACAGCCACAGAGTCCCGCCCACAGCCTCCAGAGTCCCGCCCTCACACATGCATAAAAGGCGTTTGGACGTGGACCCGCGGACATTGCGGCCGTGTTAAAATGTTCCTCGGGTTAAAAACTGTTTGAAAAAGTCCAGTTTTTGTAAAAATCATAAAATAATTTAAAAAAAACTTGAAGAAAAGATCAAAATGACGTCTTATTGTCGTTGAGATTTGCACTTTTCTCCCTCGTCTTTAGTGCCTGGAAAGCCCTGCAGTGTGGCATTAAAGCGGGTCAGATCAGTGGAGCGGCGTCTGGAGCGTGTATTTCAATCACAACATCGAGCTGAAAAACGGCGTAAAAGAACGTTCCGGTCGAAAGCGTCGCAGATCGTGACGTTTTCTGCACAAAACACTTTTTTTCTTCACAAAACGTCGCTTTTTGTCCAGAAAAGGTCTCGTTTTGTCCCGTTTATGGCACTTTTTCGGTATCGATACTTGTTCAAACGAGTATTTAGGTCGATACTTGGGTCTAGTATCGAGTAGGATCTGATATTCGCCGTAACGTGAACCGTAACTGCAGATCACGACGTCGCTTAATCCACGACACGCCCTTTAATGCCAGACTGCGGAAGAAAAGCGACGGCGTCTCCATGGAAACCAGCACCTTTAACTTTGTGTTTTCAGACAAATCCAACTTTAAATCAAACAAAAAATCAACTAAAACTATAATTTAATATAAAAGTGGATTTGAACACTTTTGAATTCCCGTCTTTTTCTTCTGCGTTTGACTCTGGACATGAAACACGCCGCCATGTCCACAGCGCCCCCTGTGGACACAAAGATGTCCACAGCGCCCCCTGTGGACACAAAGATGTCCACAGCGCCCCCTGTGGACACAAAGATGTGGACACAAAGATGTCCACAGCGCCCCCTGTGGACACAAAGATGTCCACAGCGCCCCCTGTGGACACAAAGATGTCCACAGCGCCCCCTGTGGACACAAAGATGCCCACAGCGCCCCCTGTGGACGCGGAGATGCCCACAGCGCCCCCTGTGGACGCGGAGATGCCCACAGCGCCCCCTGTGGACGCCGCCATGCCCACAGCGCCCCCTGTGGACACAAAGATGCCCACAGCGCCCCCTGTGGACGCGGAGATGCCCACAGCGCCCCCTGTGGACGCCGCCATGCCCACAGCGCCCCCTGTGGACACAAAGATGCCCACAGCGCCCCCTGTTGACGCCGCCATGTCCACAGCGCCCCCTGTGGACACAGAGATGCCCACAGCGCCCCCTGTGGACGCCGCCATGCCCACAGCGCCCCCTGTGGACGTGGAGATGCCCACAGCGCCCCCTGTGGACGCCGCCATGTCCACAGCGCCCCCTGTGGACACAGAGATGCCCACAGCGCCCCCTGTGGACGCGGAGATGCCCACAGCGCCCCCTGTGGACACAGAGATGCCCACAGCGCCCCCTGTGGACGCCGCCATGCCCAGAGCGCCCCCTGTGGACGCCCCGCCATGCCCACAGCGCCCCCTGTGGACGCCGCCATGCCCACAGCGCCCCCTGTGGACACAGAGATGTCCACAGCGCCCCCTGTGGACGCCGCCATGCCCACAGTGCCCCCTGTGGACACAGAGATGCCCACAGCGCCCCCTGTGGACACAGAGATGCCCACAGCGCCCCCTGTGGACGCGGACATGCCCACAGCGCCCCCTGTGGACACAGACATGCCCACAGCGCCCCCTGTGGACGCCGCCATGCCCACAGTGCCCCCTGTGGACACAGAGATGCCCACAGCGCCCCCTGTGGACACAGAGATGCCCACAGCGCCCCCTGTGGACGCGGACATGCCCACAGCGCCCCCTGTGGACACAGACATGCCCACAGCGCCCCCTGTGGACGCGGACATGCCCACAGCGCCCCCTGTGGACACAGACATGCCCACAGCGTCCTCTGTGGACGCGGACATGCCCACAGCGCCCCCTGTGGACACAGACATGCCCACAGCGTCCTCTGTGGACGCGGACATGCCCACAGCGCCCCCTGTGGACACAGACATGCCCACAGCGTCCTCTGTGGACGCGGACATGCCCACAGCGCCCCCTGTGGACACAGAGAGCGCCGACTGTCCAAAGAATACAAGATTTATGATTGTGATGAACGTGTTTCTTGCGTCGAGGGTCAATTCTAATGTGGACGAGTGAAAAGTGAAGGAATAAAGCAGAGACTGTGTTTCTGGTGGAAACGGCGTAACTATGACAACAGTGAAGGTTTCCACCGAGAGAAATGCAGTACTTCAGTATTTAACGTTACTTTCTGGGAAAAGATCATGTTTTAGAAAACCTACTAAAACTGGCACGAAATAAAATCAGTCCAAACAAAACGCGTCATTATCGGCGGGAAAACGTCCACGATCCCGGCGAAACGTGCCACCTGCTGGTCGCCGCGGGTAACTCACGCTCAAGTGTCGGAATACTTCAGACCCAACACAACATTCAGCGTCCTAAAGTACTCACATTGTGTACTTTTTTGTACTTCTTTGAACATGTTTTTGAGTCGTTTTACTTTGGCATCTCGTGTTGTCATGGTGCAAAAGCTACCTGGACGTCCCCCTGAAGACAGAGGAAGACCGTCGAGACCGTGAGGGGCGGATCGAGGGGCGGGTCGAGACCGTGAGGGGCGGGTCGAGGGGCGGGTCGAGACCGTGAGGGGCGGGTCGAGGGGCGGGTCGAGACCGTGAGGGGCGGGTCGAGGGGCGGGTCGAGACCAGGCACCGAAAATGGCAAAATCCACAAATTTAAAGCCAATAGTTTGTCAAAAAACGTTCTCAAATGCTTAAATTTGCAATAAAACCAAACTCTGACTCGTTCCTCAGAGCCTCAGCTCGGCTCATGGTGAGTCATATTTAGAGCCTTATTATCACCAGATTTTGACCCTGTCGAGCCCTCGTGGACGAGCGTCGGGCGGAAGCTTCCGGAGTTTCCACAAAAACACAGCAGACGTTTGGTTCTTTGCAGACGACGTTCTTTTATCCACAGCTTTGTGTTTTAATCCGACTAAATCACGACTAAATCAAACCAAAATGTCAGAAAAACCACAAAACCTTCCCCGTCATTTGCTCCTTGGTTTTGCTTGTTCTTCTAGTGTTTCTAAAACTTCAAACGCATCGACCCGACTCAAAGCAAACGTCCCGCATCACGTTCAGGGTAAAAAAAGCAAAGTAAGTCGGGTAACGAAGCGTACGACACAAATATAAATTAGTCAAATACATGTTCCGCGTTTCCATGGAGACCTGCCCTTCCCGAGGCCCATGCGGAGAGGAAACGGCAGCGACGGTTTCCGCTTTGGTAAAACTGTCCGTGCGTTGGCGAGCGTTGGCGAGCTACGCGGCGGTCTCCTGGCGCTCTTCGTCCTCTTCTCTCAGATAACCGCCGCCGCCACGTTTGTATCGGGGGTAGAGAGAACCCGCCTCCTCGTCCTCGTCCTCGTCGGAGCGGTCGAACAGGAAACGCCGTCCGCCGGTCGGGCTGCGGCAGAAAGCAAAAAGAGCGTTAGAAGTTTGGGCGAAAGGAGCGGTGAAAAGAGGCGTGGTCATGAAATCCAAACTGTAGGTGGCGCTGGCGTGCTCAGTTCGACCGTGAGCTCATGAGTTTGCAGCAAATAAAGAATCGCACATAAAAAACATCATCTTGTTTTGATTTGACTAAAATATGGAAAAGATCAAACTGGTGTTGAACCTATAGAAGGTCAAAACAAGACCGTTTGAAGGAAAAAGTCCTCAAAAAGCATGAATTTGCCTTTTTCTCACTTTGAAGCATCGTTTTTGTTCTTTGACTTCATGAAACGTGATTCAAACCAAACCAAACGTGACAAACAAATCGAGCATTGAACAAACTCAACACAAAGAGCGAATATTCAGTCATCTTTTTCATGCAACACTCCAAAACGAGCAAGTGAACACACGTTAGGCCACGCCCAGGTAAGGCCACGCCCACGTTCTCCGCACGCCTTGGGTTAGAACCACACCATGCTTCGCTCCGGGGCGCCACCTACTGCCTCAGTCGCTGTCCGGTCGGAACAGATACTTCATCATGACGCTGTCCACCTTCTTCTTCCTCTTCTTGTCGTCCTTCTTGTTTACGGGCGGGGCTGGCGACTCGTTTCCCTCCTCGCCGCCTCCTCCTCGCTCCTCCTCCTCCGGACTCGACGACCTGCGATTGGGTCTCTTTTTGACGCTGCTCGCGCTTCTATACGAGATCGTGGACGCGCCCGAGCTCGAATCGGAGTCGGACTCGGAATCGGACGAACTAGACGAGGACGAGGAGGACGAGGAGTCACGTTTTTTGGACTTCTTCTTGGACTTCTTGGAGCGCTTCTTGAAGCGCCTCCTCCCGTCGTCCGAATCGTCCGACTCTGAGCTGTTGCTGCGTTTCTTCTTCTTTCCCTTGTTTTTGCTTTTGCTTCGTCGCCGGCCGCTGGCGCTGCTGGAGCAACGCGACGCCCTGTTGCAGTCGACCGCGGACGCCGACCTCCGCAGACCGCTTTTGGGTCGCGCTTCTCCGTTGACGCTCCTCGCATCGGCGTCCGCAGCCTTCACCGCCTCCTCCTCGGAATCTTCCAGACTCCGCCTCTTGAACGTTATGGGTTTGAAGCTGAGCACTTCGTTTATCGCCTTTTCCAGATCCGGGTCGAGGTAGTTCCGATGACTCACCGGTTTGATGTCCGCCGTCTCGTTGGCGTTTTCGAGCGTGGACGATCTCCCTTGCGGCGGCGGCATCGACACGCTGCGCCCGGTCGAAGACAGCGGACTGAAACCCGACCGTTCCGTACGCGCCGCGCTTTTGCCGTCGTCAAAGTCCACGTCGAATTCGCTCAGTTGGCAGCTGCGACCGAGCGAATCGGCGCGGCTGGCGCTGCCGGGGCTACGAGCTAAAGACCTTCTGCTGTAACAAGGGCTCGTTCTCCGGTCGTCCAGTCTCGAAGCCGCTTTCCTTCGCGCCAACGGACTCGACAGACCTAAGCTGATCGTCGATTTGGCGTCGTCTTCGGGACTGAAACCCAATCGCGTCGACGCCTGACTCGGAGCGTTGTACGAGACGGTCGATTCGTTGTCGAAGTCGCCCCACCTGCTGTCCATCCCTTTCCTGGAGATTGCCGACTGCGCGTCATCAGCGACTTGCGGCTTTCTCCTCGAGCCGATAGAATAACGCTCGTCGTACAGGTCCAAGCCTTTGGACTTGGACTTGAAGGAAAGCGCGTCGTTGTCCGCGCCTTCCTTGAGCGTGCTGAATAGGGCGTCGCCTTTGGAGTCCACGTTGGCGCGTTTCCTGTAGCTCAGCGAACTCATGACGGAAACGGAGCGCGGCGCCGGCGTCTCCGGGTCTTTGACTTCCTTGTTGGCCTCCTTCCAGTCCTTACCCTCTTTCCAGTCTTTAGCGTCTACGTTAGCGGCGAATCTACGAAGAAAAGAAGCAGGAGAAGCACAAAGGATGAAGAGAATGGAGCGAGAGAGGATGGAGGGAGGAGTGGGGCGGGGCAGGTGATATGATAGAGGGAGGAGTGGGGCGGGGCAGGTGAGAGGATGGAGGGAGGAGTGGGGCGGGGCAGGTGAGAGGATGGAGGGAGGAGTGGGGCGGGGCAGGTGATATGATGGAGGGAGGAGTGGGGCGGGGCAGGTGATATGATAGAGGGAGGAGTGGGGCGGGGCAGGTGAGAGGATGGAGGGAGGAGTGGGGCGGGGCAGGTGAGAGGATGGAGGGAAGAGTGGGGCGGGGCAGGTGAGAGGATGGAGGGAGTAGTGGGGCGGGGCAGGTGAGAGGATGGAGGGAGGAGTGGGGCGGGGCAGGTGAGAGGATGGAGGGAGGAGTGGGGCGGGGCAGGTGAGAGGATGGAGGGAGGAGTGGGGCGGGGCAGGTGAGAGGATGGAGGGAGGAGTGGGGCGGGGCAGGTGAGAGGATGGAGGGAGGATTTAGAGGAAACCAGAGAAACTAAAGAGGAATAAGAAAGTCTGATGTTAGAGCAGATACAAGCCGCTCTTAAGCTGCTTCCTCCTGGTCCTACACTCAGAGACAGAAGTATCTAGTCCAAAGTGAAGTGTACGTAGTGTGTATTTGTATTTGTATCAGAGTACAAGGAGTTTAGTATTTGCTTTAAAATACTTTTGGATGAAACAAAACTCCAGACGATCGAGGACTCGACCCAAAAACTGTCATAAACATCACAAACATCACAAACATCACAAACATTACAAACATTACAAACATTACAAACATTACAAACATCACAAACATCACAAACATCACAAACATCACAAACAAATATCATTATCATTATTAGGCCCGAGCCCCAGCAGGGCGGAGGGCCTATTGCAACGCTGCCGAAGGCGGAGCCCGCATGTTTGGTGCCCCGTCGCCCCTGGCAAGTACAGTGAACTAGCCCATGCCGAAGGCATGGATCATGCATACTTACTCCTGCTATGACAGAAATAGTCAACAATGAGTGAATGGGCGTAGCCCATTCACTCATTGTTGACAACAGCAGCGCGAAGCGCTGCATTCCTCCAAAAACCCTCCTGGCATCGTCCCGTACGCGAGAATCCATGCCACAGGCATGGGCCATGCTTGTATCTGCTCAAATCAATGGAAGTCTATGGGGAGTGGGCGGGGCATCCCGACGGAATAGGGAGTGACGAGCGCGTAAGCGCTCGTAATGATGATTCCACCCCATGACAGCATGGGGAAGGCTTAGAGCTTTCAAACGATGTATAATTTGTTGTAGTGGAAACGGCTATATTGTTTTTGCTAAAAATATTATTATTAGGCCCGAGCGACACAAGCTGCGAGAGGCCTATTAGTCTTGTAAGGCCGTGCGAAGCACGGCTGCGAAAGTGCGCACGTAGTGCGCCCACTTCCAAACACTCACTAACGCACTCCTTCACTCATGCATCGCCCCGTGCATACTAATTAGTTGTAGGAAAATGGAACATTACCGTTGGAAACGGGCGAAGCCCGTGCAAAAGTTCGCACTAAACGAGCACTTTACATATC
The DNA here is from genome assembly GCF_026437365.1 of Eucyclogobius newberryi. NCBI lineage: Eukaryota > Metazoa > Chordata > Actinopteri > Gobiiformes > Gobiidae > Eucyclogobius > Eucyclogobius newberryi. The sequence continues at coordinate 37,382,850 of NW_027315724.1, forward strand.
CCCATATAAAGCACTCATTTGCGCTAAGTAGCTCATGAATACGTTCCCCATCTCTTGCATGTTCCGTGCATATAAGCATGTAATGCAAAAATTTAACATTATTACTGTTTAGAGGGCCAAAAACACAAAGTGGGCGGAGCCCACTCAAAATTAACGAAAGTACCCGTCAGTGACCACACCATGAGGTAAGAAAGCGCGAGCGCTTTCCGAAAATGTATAGTTCATGATATTTGAAAAATGGGAAACATTGTTTTCGCATCGGAATATTATTCTTTCTTTCTTTCTTCTTCTTCTCGGGACCAACCCCCCTATTTTTCACCCAGTGAACATTGACGAAAAGTCACAAAAATTAGCACACCTCTAAAAATCGTGCCTCTCTACATTCTGGCTATTTCCTTTTTCTAAAATTAAAAAAATGGCGCGTCAGCGCCCCCAAATGTACCAAAAATGCATTGAGAGATGGGAAATGACCCAAAAAAAATCTGATCGTAGAATCATGAAATTTGGCGCAGAGGAAGATGGTGACAAGAGAAGTAAAAAATATTATTACGGCAACGCCGTCCGCCCAACCAAATGTCGGCCATATTGGTTCAAAAATGGCTAATTATGACTTGGGAGTTTTTCCAAACGTCGTACTTTTACAAACTCCTCCCAGGGCGTTGGCCCTAAAAAGCTGAAATTTGGTGAAAATGCTACTGAGGAGTGGAACATCAAAAGTTATCCAAATTACATTGATACCTCTCACGGTCTCTGTGCGGCGAAGCCGCAAACTGTAGCTAGAATTTCAGAAATCTCCCATATTTAAAATTTCTGCCGTTTGCGCAAATAAAGTCCGAATTGCGTCAAATTAGAATCAGTTGTTAAACTCTTTGCCCTAAACCTACTTGAAGTGAAATACATTAATTTGGCACCACAGCGCCCCCTACAGATTTTATATGGAGGTTAAATGTTTAGTTTTGCGAAATTATATGAAATTTGACACACAACTCAATTTTGGCATCCTGATCAAAAAAGTCAATGAGACCCATGTCATAATTGTTATGGCGTTGCCGTAGCGATGACCGAAACCTCCCATGTTATTCCAATGGGGAAATCGCCAGAACATGTTTACACTTTAGACTTTCACAAACTCCTCCCAGGGGCGTTAGCCCTATTAACCTGAAATTTGGTGAGACTCATCATCAGGGGTGGACCATCAAAAGTTATTCACATTTTTATTCAACATTTTGCCAATAATTCAAAATAAAATTGCTTTTTGATGGTAAAACAAAGGGGAGAAGATGTGACAGAGTCAGAGATTCAGCAGTAGGCGTAATAAAAGGACAATTGGGGCGCGTTAGCGCCCCCTCCTCTTGCGGCGTGGCGGTGGCGGCGTGGCGAGGGCCGATCATTGTCGCCTGCGGCTTTAATTATCATTATTATTATTGCTGTTGCTTATTTTTGTTGCATATTTAGATTTTTTTAATAATAAAATACTTCAGCCTCACAGAGGCTAAAGTACTTCATCTGCTCCTTCCACAGTTAAACACGTCATTAACACGTCATTAACACATCATTAACACGTCATTAACACGCTAACGTTTCATTCTAAATGAACTTTGCCCTTTTAAAATTCACTCTTTTGTCGAGTTGGACGATGAGCCATGGACTCTGTTTTGTGCTTGGTCTGTTTCTTTGCCGCTCCAGCGCTCCCCTGCTCTCCAGCGCTCCCCTGCTCTCCAGCGCTCCCCTGCTCTCCAGCGCTCCCCTGCTCTCCAGCGCTCCCCTGCTCTCCAGCGCTCGCCTGCTCTCCCCTGCACTCCTCCTGTGTCAGGCTGCGTTTTCTTTTTCCATTACAGGCAACAGTGAGCAGCGAAGGGGGCGGCGAAGGGGGCGGGGGCGAGAGGAATGGGTTTGAAATGACACTGAAACGTCGCCACAGATGTGAAGAGGGGACGACAGGGTTGGACTGGACCAG